>NW_022589709.1:23295850-23679662 GCF_004348235.1 Phoca vitulina
CACACACACACACACACACACACACACACACACACACACACACACACCCCTCCAAGGTCGACACACACACACACACACACACACCCTCCAAGGTCTACCAGCTACCTCAGTTCAATGTCTGTGTTCACAATCATCCACATATGCCAAAAAACTTCCTGTCAGATTTCAGATAACCCACTTTCTACCATTTTGCACTAACTCACAATCTGTACTCTTTCTGACATCCATGTCTACAAGTATAAACTTCAGGTCTTTTATTGTAGCATTTATGTTATTTCTAACCACCTAACATACATAAAACTCTACCAGCATCTTTATTAGGTTCCCATCTCTTCTGTGTGTGTGCGTGCGTGTGTGTGTGTGTGTGTATCACTAGCAAAGTTTTTGAATGCTGTGCCCTACCAAGAAAAAAAAAAAAAAGGTCTGATGGATAATGATGGAAAACCAAATCCCTCCAAATTATCTTTAAATTAGTTTGTGTCAACTTCCATCAAAATCCTTTTCTTTTTTGATACGGTAGGAAGAATTTAACAAATTAATTCTAAAGCTCCTTGGGAAAATTAAGTGGTCACTCATTAAAAGAATTTTTCAGCAAAGAAAGACAAAGGGAGATTTAAATTGCCCATTAATGAAACAGATCTTAAAGCCACGACAATCAGAGTCAAGCAGAAAAGTCCATGAAAGAGGTCAGAAAACCCAGAAATCAATGCATATTTAAATACAACAAAGATGGCACTTCAAATCAGTAGGAAAAAAAAACGGACAATTTACATCTTAGGGCAGCAGCAGAGCACAGCATGGGAGGGAAGAGCCTGTTGGGCTGGACAGGCGGCCCCGGATGGCACGCCAGCGAGACGCGTCCCAGCTGGGTGACCCCGGACAACCAGTGTCTTTATCTGTAAAACGAGGACAGTCATTGTACCTACTTCACAGGACTGCTGCGAGGATTATCAGTTATCATTTGTGAAGTGCTCAGAACAGGCATTAAAACAGTAAGTGCTATATATGTGATATTAAATAAATAAAAGAAAGCAATTCATGCTATGATAATCCTTAAATTCTTGGGAGCAGAAGGGAGGGACACATGGGGAACAGATTCTCTCATCATACCACACTGAGAAAATATGCAACATTATCAGTAATCAAAAATCCAAATTAAAATATTTCAACCATCAAATTGGTCAAAGTTTTAGAAAAAAATTATATTGGTGGCCAACTAGGCAGAGACATTGGTACAATTCTATATGGAAGATAGAAGAATACTCTGAAACAATCTTTCCAAGGGTCACTTTGATTATATGCTTCAAAAACCGTTTAAAATATTAAGCCCCTTTGACCTAGTAATTCAATTTCCGGGACAAAGTTGGAACATAAGGACTTCAACAGAAAAGTTTCAAGTCACTTTTTCAGAGATGAACTAGAATCAGGGAAAAAAGGATGTGAAGAAATATTTTAGTTTCAGATATAAGGCTAAGAATTTTTACCTTCTAAAAATTCAAGTCTTGTTTCACTGTATAATTAATGTTTAATATTACCAAATTGCAAAAACAAAAAACAAACAAACAAAAAAACAGTTTTAAAACAAACCTTTTAACAGCATCCTTCTTCGGCTTATCTATAGTATCCCACCACTTTGAAAGGTAAGAAATCTCAGACCACATAAATTTTCTCCGTGAGTCTTCTTTCAGCTTGATGACCATGTTATTAAAAATATACTGAGTCATCTCTCTAAAGTAGTCATCAAAAGTCTTCAACCAACCTAAATCAAGACACAAATATACAACAAAGGTCTGATTCATATGTCTGATTTCAACTCAGTCACATTCCATTGCATCACCTTTGGATACCCTTAGATGTTTCATTCATATGAAGACACATTTAAAAATTTCAGAAATGTTTCAAGTAGTGAAATTCCATTTCAATGGATATGAAACTCAAAAAGTCACTAGTGACAAAACACTCTGAAAACTGCACAAATTCAGATAGAAATGAGGGAAAAAATGAGAAAAATGACCTGAGGCCCAAAAGCATTTATTTATGCTTAGTAATTATAGTATTGAATTCAATTATTTATAATTTATCTCTAATTTAAGGAATTTGCTTTAATTCTAAAAATCTGAACAGCATTAACAAGCTGGCAGTACTACTCATAATGTAATGAAAACTGTATCCTTTCATACTACATCTGAAACTCCCTACCCATTTTAGTAAGTTAAATTAAGAAAAAGAAAAGTATAAACTATATCTAGAAGTCAGCAGCAAAGCAGTAAGGTAATTAAGAGCACTATTATGAATACAGAGAAGTAGAATTCTGCCAAGAACGGGCATTAGTTTCCAAAGGCTGTAAATTATTCCATTTTTTGGAAGCACAAACTGACACTAATCAAACAACACAAGTGTATACATGTATGTCAAGTCTTTTTCAAAAGAAAATTGTAGATACTGAAGACTTAGTTCTCAGACTTTTCTCAAATATCCTGGAAATTTTATCTAAAGATATTTGCAATTTCACTATAAAGAAGCATCTTTTTATAAGATTCTATCTATTTGACAGAGAGAGAGAAAGAGAGCACAAGCAGGGGGAGCAGCAGGCAGAGGGAGAAGCAGACGCCCCGCTGAACAGGGAGCCTGACACGGGACTCGATTCCAGGACCCTGGGATCATGACCTGAGCTGAAGGCAGACGCTTAACTGACTGAGCCACCCAGGTGCCCCATCCCTATAAAGAAACATTTTTAACAAGACCCATAGGTCCAAGCATAGCCCTATCTGGCAGAGCATTAAAGCAACATGATGAGCTGCTGAGGCAAAATCATACCCAGCTATCTACTGGCCACGTGGACCTTCCACAGAACAACCTCTTATCCATGAAATCTTATAGAGAGATAGGAGTTTCTATACATCCAGGCTAAACTACTGCTCTATTTTTTCCAAACCTCAAACATGTGGGGAGACTAAAATATTAAGGGGTCAACTGGTTAGTTCTTTTGTTTATAATTAATATCTGAAATATACTGTATTAGCTAGAAAATAATAAAATGTGCTAGGGCAGAGAAGACAATGCAACTATTTTGACAATGTAAATATGAGCTTCTAAAAAGGGCACTGACACTCTGTATTTCTCCCTTTTGCTTTAACTAGAATCTATTCATTCATTCCATAGTTATTTAGTGAGCATGTACAAAGTGACAGGTATGAAGCCAGAAGCCAAAGAGGAATTCAGTGTAAAATATTCTTTACGAGGACTTTCTTGATCTGGGGCACCTTTAAGTTATTTTTAAAGTCACCAAAGAATACTACGTGGATAATTTAACTTTTCCATGTTTAAATAAAAAGCCTATATATATAGAAAATTCAAAGACAGCTCATGAAATAGTGGTTTGCAAAGAATCCCATCTTGCTTGGCAAAGGTACAAACTTGGGACTCCTGCCCCAGACCGCAAAGCCAAGATCCACATCTGGATTCCCAAGGACAAGCAAAGAAAAGCCAACCTACCCCTAGCATGCTCCAACTCGCTGCTAATGCTGACCATGCCAACATCTAAGACAAAAAAACATCAAGTGCTCAGACCAGAGTCCAGGATATAACACAGGACTTGATAAATGTTAGTTGCTATTATTATTATCATCTTCATCAGTCTTTAATGGACCCTTCCCCATCTCTACAATCAAAACAGGTAAAAGAGGAAATAAAAGATATTTCTAACAACTAAATTTTGAAAAGGGCACATTTATTTAAAACATTTAAATAAACTGTTCCACATCTTAAACATATTGGTAACCCAAAACTTTGGTTTGCAAAGAATTCATTCTATGCCCCCTCAAAATTCCTATGTTGAAATGCTAAACCTCAATACCTCAGAATGCAACTGTACCTGGAGACAGGGTCTTTCAAGAGGTGATTAAGGTATAATAAGGTCATGAAGGTGGGCCCTAATCCAATATGTCCTTACAAGAAAAAGCAATTAGGACACAGACATACACAGAGGGAAGACCATGCGAAGACAGAGGGCTATCTGCAAGCCAAGACGAGAGGCCTTCAGAAGAAACCAACACTGCTGACACCTTGATTTTGGACTTCCAGCTTCCATAACTGTAAGGAAATAAATTTCTGTTGCTTAAGCCACCCAGTCTGTAGTACTTTGGGATGGCAACCCTAGCAAACTAATTTAGCCCTAGAAAAAATCAGTGTTATTACCATCCGAAAAACAAAGATTGCACTGTGGGGAGAATTTATTTTACCAAGTACCATCATAATATTTAATTTAACATGTATCTACCTCCATATTGCAAGACTGAGCTAAAATCAAATGTTTGTAAGTGACCTCTACTTCTGCACCATGCTATTATTATACATGTGCAGTGAGGACCATGTAAATTCTTGAAATGGCTCTGTGAAAATTATTGTCTTTAAGACATCACACATAGGTGTTTTACCTAAATTTTAACAAAGGTCAAAACTAAGCCCTAATTATTTGGCTATTAACTCAATAAAATAAAAGAACTATTAACAATGGAATCACTCCAAAATTAATTTAATAATAAAACTCTAGTAATCTAGCATAGAAAGCAAATTTAGAAGAAATTGTCTTTATGAAGATGAATAAGTAACAGGTTTTTTTTTTCTTTTTTAAGTACAATTACTTGTTTTCATCAGTTATAATTTGTTATTAGCTAAGACCCTTTCAAAGAATAGTTTATCACAGGAGTTTTCATAAAGAAATCACAGTGACTGATTAATCCATGTTGCCTTCAACACTTCATTTGCCCTTCAACAATCATGCAGAAAATATGTCAAAGATATTTACGTGAGCCAAAATACATGCTGAGATGTCAACTTAAAAGCCTTCCATAAAACTCATCTATAATAGATACTAGTATCACTACAATATAACACAATTAATGAAGAATGAACTAAAAGATAGCCTCTTGCAGCTTTTAATATTGAGTAATGTAACAGTAAATTAGCTTTTATTGCTCTTATACAATAGAGTAATCAAGTATTCCCTTTTACACTGAATTGGCTCTTTCTTTTCCTCAATTACTGTAAAACTACAATTGTATATTAACATAAGACCAATCAGAAAGACAGTATTTTATGAAAAGTTGTATGGGATGATTTTTTGTGACATAAAATTATATTCCTACCTCTGGATTTAATAATCTTAGTACATTGAGTTGCAAACTGATTTACTTAAATGGTCAATTCACAGCCTTTTTCTTTCCCTTGAATACACTTGGAAATTGAACCAGGGCTAGAATAGCACGAAGAATACCTTTCCATTTACTCTTTTTCCCCTCTAACAACACTTTAACCCATAAAACAGCTAGTCACCATTTTTAAGTAAGTGGGGAAATATCTGAAACAAAGAATACATAATTAGAAGTTCTTTAAAGCAGGCATAACTCCAAATTTGCTATCACTATTTTATCACAAAAATTTTAAGTTTTAAAATATAAAGCCTAATAAAGTTGACAACTCTACTGCTTATTTTTAATGCTTGTGAACAATTAAGCACCTCGTAATTGTTCACTGACAAAACACTATTTTTTAAAATTTGACTCTTGATCTTGCTTCAAAATCTAAAGACTTTGTGGCACTCTGATCCTCTCACGGAACACCCAGTTTTATTTGGTTCAAGGGCATACACAGCACCAATTTAGCACTTGGGCAAGGGGATCCCTTCCTGAGCCCTGGTCACTTGAGGGATCTTCCCATTCGTCCTCTGACCACATTCTTTTCACACAATAAATTCCCAAAGCAAAGAACCTGCCCACCCAGAGCCTGCCCTGACTTGCCCTGACCTGCCCTTCTGAGTACCAGGGCCCAGAAATCTGTGTTCAAACAGCCTCAAGCCAGTTTCTAGAGCCCACAGGGGCCTTCTATAGGTTTTTCTATAGGGAAGTCGACCTGCGGGTGGTAACCTCCCTAGCCTGAGAAATGGGCAGGGGGAATGCAGTTTGCAGGGGTGTGGGAAGAGTGCTGGGGTGTCTGCAAAGGAGGGCCTGGTTTAGGACAGGGCCATTTCTGGGAGACAGGGCTGGGCTACTATAGGCTGGCTCTTCCCACATGCACCAACACATTCCAGTAGAGAACTGGAGCCTGATCCATCTCAACCCACACATGGCCTTCCTGATAATGGTGCTATTTCTCAAGGCAGAATGAAAAGACCTATCCTTATTTAGCAATGTATCAGTTTGATACATTGATACATATAACAAAAAGTTATAACTTTTAAATGTTTATACAAAGGGCCTGAGGGCCTCCAGGTATTTCTGCCCCAATTCCTACAAATTTGAGAACCTATAACCCAAACTTCAAAGCATTGAATTCTCATGAAGCCGGCACCTGGTATGAAGCCTACACCATCAAGAATTCAGTAAGTATGTGATAGATGAACAACATGCACAACCAAAAGGACAGGGGGAAAAAGGTATATGAAGTATAAATACGAATTTATTACTCCAACTGGAAATGAAACCAAAAGGAAAAGACATTGCACACATACACAATTAGCTCTAATGCATTCACTGTCTGTTCTGATGCTAACCTAATAATCTTTGGTCATTATCTTTTAAGGTTCTATTTTATATTTAAAAAAGCTCTGTCAGCCCTAGGATAATTTAAAACACACATCCCCTCAAATCATTGCTACGCTGTTGTGATTTTAACTGCTACAATAATGATTTTTTTAATGACTACATTTATTCTACTCAAAGTTAAATAGGTACCGAATGTTAAAGAGAGCATAGAATTTTTTGAATCAAAAATAATTATATCCAGATAATAAACATGTAAAAACTGTAACTTAAGCTTCAGGTTACTTCTGTTTTAACATAATAGTCTCAAATTAAGAAATAAATATAAAGATTTATAAAATAAGAAAGCTTCTTTATTTTAGTAATTAAGTTATTGTCTATCAACATATGATCAACAGGTTTCTTCCATCACTTGTCAAATCCTTCCATAGTTGATTGCAATAGCCACTCTTACACTTAAGGTATCACGTACCATCTTAACTGGTATTATCATAACTCAAATCCACTGTTGATTAATTTTAATTCCAACATTTCCATTATAAGTCAAGCTTGTTTCCCCCTGCCCTGATAAACTGTGAAAGAGTTTTCACCAACGTCTTGTTCCAGTTTATTCATTCAAACACAAACCAAGCCTCTAATAAGGCAAAGCAATAAAGCTAATCAATGAAAACAGATTCCACAGTGAAAATAGAAGCGAAATGCCATGAGAATATAGAAGTGGTGGATTCCTACCAGGAGGACAGAAGAGAGATTCTTAGAATAGTCATCATCTGGACAGAGGAAAAAGGCGGCAGTTCCCAAACAGAAGGAAGAGCATGTGGAAAACACACAAAGCCACAAAGGTCTGTGTCAGTTTCAGGGAGAAGGCAGGTGGGTATGGCTGTGTGGCAGCTTACAGGCTGGGAGTACAGAGAGAAATAAAAACAGAAGTGGGGGTCAGATCACCGAAAATCTTCTAAACCATTTTTGATTCTTGCTGAAAATCTAGGAGGAAGGAAGTTAAGGTCTTTTGATCTGTGCTTTCAAAAATGAGTGTGCTGTGAGTGTAAAGGATAGACGAAGATGGTAAAGTAGAAAACAGGAAATGAGGCCACTGCAAAAATTCTGCTGGAAAACGTTTATGACGCCAAGGAGGCAAAATGAAGAGAAGATGCTAACTGACTGAAGCTCCCGAGAGAGGAGAGAGAGACTCAAAGATGAAGCTGCGGTTTTCCAAAGACCTGTGAGTCTTTGGAAACCTAGAAGCCTGCTGAATCCTATAAATGCTTCTGAACTCAGGTTTCCAGAATCACCTCACCTTTTTCCCAGGTGATTCAGTGTCATCTAATAGTTTTCAAAGCATATCAGCTTCACGTCCACGAAGCTGTTTGAGATACAGCACTTTTTGAACCCGTGTAAGATGCCCTCACTGGAAATTCTATCCCACACCACGGGAGCCATCTGCATTACCGTTAGGACAGCTGGGGTTTTGTTCACCCTGCAGCTGTATGTATAATGTCCAATTGTGACCCCTTACTATATTGCTTTTCTAAATGCCCTTTAAAAGACCTGCATACCTCGATATCTGACACCTGCCATTGTGAGATCAACCTCCACAATAATTTCTAAATCTGGGCTAAAGTTACTTCCCTCCCTTGTTAAGGACTCCATCCATGAGCATCAATTCACACTGAGTAGGACACTTTAGGCCTACTACGTCTTCCCCAAACAGGGCTTAGTGGTCTGAAAAAATGAAAAGTGTCTATAATATGAAAGAAACCATTAGAAGTAAAAGTAAAAGGGACTTCCTTCGAGGAGTTACTCTTAGGATATGAGGCTATTTAGCCTTACGGTCAAGGCAAATGTGGGGCAAATTATCAGTTTCTAAAAGAAACCATTTAAAAGCTGGAAAATACTGCTTCTAAATGACTTGCTAATTGTAAAATATGCAGCAATGAGGAAAACCACTCACCATCTCATGTACTCAAGTAGTATTTAAGGACAGGGACATCCATTTCAATAAGGATAGACCAGAAGGAAAAAAGGATGGGAAACAGTGTGGTGAGGTGTCTACTTTTGCAAGATAGTTCATAAAATGTTTTATATGATTAATCATACTAAAGTGGATGACACCTGACACAGAAACACTTAAAAGACCTTCTTCCTAGAAGCTCTGCCTGTGGTTTCAGAAGTATTACCTTCCAGAAACAATATTAAATAGTGGTTACAAGTCCGAGTCCAGAGCTTGGGTTCAAGCCCAGCCCTGCCACCAACATATTACTTGGACTCTCTTCTGCCTCAGTTTTCTCATCTGTGAAATAAGGGTAATAATAGGACTTTTGTCATAAAGTTGCTGAGAGCAGTAATGGATTTAATACGTGAAGAGAACAGTGCCTGAAACACAGTACAATCTCATAAGCAGTAGCAATTATTTGTATAACTGGCACATCGGTGAGCTCTGAAGCACCCAGACTGGACAGACAGACAAAAGTAACCAAAATAGGAGAATGGGGACATGTCTGATGATCACCTACACCTCTAGGTGCTACTTGATATATATGCTCCTAAGGAATGCAGTCCAGTGAGAGCCGCAACAATCAGCATTCTCCCTCTGAAAAAGAACCTCAATACACCAATTTTAGAGATCGCTTAAAAAGATAATTCTAAAGAGCTGTGTAAACATTTAACTCTTAATGCCAACATTTTCTTAATTAAGATTGCCAGATAAAATACAGGATGCCAAGTTAAATTTGAATTTCAGATAAATAATGAATAAATGTTTACTGTGTGTTCCATATGATATTTGGAACACATATACACTAAAAAAATTATTGTTTATTGGAAATGTAGGCTTAACTTACATTTTTTTTATAAAGTTAAATCTGACAACTCAAGGGGCTCCTGGATGGAAAAGTCGGTTAAGCATCCGACTCTTGGTTTTGGCTCAGGTCGTGATCTCAGGGTCCTGAGATCAAGCCCTGAGTCAGGATCTGCGCTCAGCGGGGAGTCGGCTTGGGATTTTCTCTCTCTCCCTCTGCCCCTCCCCCTGCTCGAGCACTCTCTAAAATAAATAAATAAAATCTTTAAAAAAAAAAAACTGGCAACTCTATTAACAACCCAAGGTTCAGATAAATGTGCCAAATTAGTTAACGCCCATAAAGCAAGAAAATCATTTGAACTAAATAAAGTATCTTGAGAAGCAGCATGGTAAGTAGAAAGAACAGAGATCTTAGAATCAGGCAAATCTGAGCTTTAATTCGCCATCCTGTGCCAATTTATAACTGATGGATCTCGAAGACATTAGTATACCGACCCTAGCCTCACTGTCTTCACCTGGTAAATGGGGTTTAATTTACCAGTTTTGAGGGTTGCAGAATGGATTACATGAAGCAACACACACTAAACACTCCCCTGATACAAGGCAGGCAATGAATACCAGTTCTCACTCAGTTCTTCCTCATGCATCTTAGCTCCAGAAACTCAAATTTCCCATCACAGTGGCCAAAACCAAAGAACTCATTTTATCCCTCAATTATTAAACAAAGTGCTCCCCCAAACTGTGCCCACAAACAAACCTCCCCTCTCCTGACCATCTCCTTCCACTCAGCAGGTTCCTTTGGCAGATGGAGTTGCAAGTCTCCCCTGCTTTCACCCATCTGGGCGTTACCCAACTATGGCTGACCAGAACTCTTCTGATTGTGCTGAACAATACATGAGCAGAAAACCTTTAAAATAACGTCACACTGCAATTTCCTCACGTTTTTGTTCTCTCTCGCTTTTTTTTTTTTTTTTTAAGAAAAAGGGCACACAGCGGCACCTACATGGTTCAGACGATTAAAGGTGACTCTTAATTTTGGCTCAGGTTGTGATCTCGGGGTCGTGAGACTGAGCCCCAAGTCCAGCTCTGCACTCAGCAGGGAGTCTGCTGGGATTCTCTCTCCCTCTCCCCTCATCCCACTTATACCACTCTCTCTAAAATAAATAAATAAATCTTCAAAAAAAAAAAAGAATAAGGGTACATACACTCATTTCAAATTATCATATAATGCTAAATGCAAAATTCTGTTTCCTTAATTTAAAAAAAAAGTGAAAAATCCTACTCACTCATTTGAATCAATAAAAACTCTGTAAAACAACTGCAAATGCACAAAATAAAATGATTTTCCACTGTGGCTCTTGTGCCTAGGTCTCTCTCTGATTCGGAGTCATACCACATGGGGGATTATTTTCTAATGTTCATTTTACAAATTGCTTAACTAACAATATGCTGTCCAACTTTCCATTTAGTATACCTTATCTACTCTCTACACACTGTGACTTTTTTGAAGGAAAATTAACTAAATATTTCAGCAGTTTAAGTAGTGGGAAGGAAAGAATTAAGATTGTACAAAGGTGCTGTTTTAATCAGCTTATTAAATATAACATGAACATGTATCAATCAACTAACATTTAATTTCATGGTCTATGATTCAAAACTTTTCAAAAGTGTAACAGTACAAAGTTATCAGCATTTACTTAACAATTCCTTTCCAATTTTGTTTTAACTCATGTAAACCATATAAAATACTGTATGACAATTGTTACATGTCCTCATAGACTGGAAGAAGGCATGATTAGGAATTAAAATATGAAACATAATTTGAAATTTATCTGTCTCGTGAGATATCAGAACTCGATCCAAAAAGAAAAACACCTACATATATAAAAACACAGCAACAGAATTCTTAAAGTTAGGGAACTCAATATAGGAATCTTTCATAAGTCTATTTCAAACATTCCTATCCCCAACAGACAAAACTCCGATGAAACAAACCACTGAGCTAAAGTTTGTTTTAAACTGTTGCTGCAGAAAATGCAAACAAATCTCTATAAATCTCATTTAGAAAGTAAACCGCCTAACTGCACATTCATTTAGGAGTATTATACAAAGATTTCCCATTACAGAGTCACATTTTGACTTGGAATGTTTGCACACACACTTATCTCTTTTCTTCCACTGAAAAAGAGGTTTCTTCATGATCTGAATGATTTACTTCTTCACAGAATAATTTAGCCTTACCTAAACTCTACTTTTGTGAAGGAGTGGTGAAAATTATCAAGAAAAGCCAGCGGTTCTGTTCTCTATTTTGCTTGGTAGCAAAAATCGCTATCGCTTTCGCTTTCAAAAAGTCCATGGAGGAGCCTGGGTGGCTCAGTCATTAAGCATCTGCCTTTGGCTCGGGTCATGATCCGCCAGGTCCTGGAATCGAGCCCCACATCGGGCTCCCTGCTCGGCAGGAAGCCTGATTCTCCCTCTCCCACTTCCCCTACTTGTGTTCCCTCTCTCACTGTCTCTCTCTGTCAAGTAAATAAATAAAATCTTAAAAAAAAATAAATAAATAAAAGGTCAGGGTCAGACTATTATTTCTTCCTCAAGTGGAGGAGGGCCTGAGGGTAAGGGTCATTAACATCTTTTACTAAGACAAAAAGACTCAACTCTGGTTGCTAAGATACCAACAGACAGATTCACTTAGAGCAGTCAGGACCAATGATTAGAGAAATCTCCCCACTGAACAACACACTAACTAGAGCGGGAACCCTTAAGGCAAACAAACAAAATCTCAAAGGCATAGGTAATCCCTGCCCTTGAAGAGCTTCATATCATCTGCTGTTTGTATTTAAAATTACAAAGCACATTTTAAATATTTTTTTTTAAGGAATAGAAATAAGACAACAGGAAGAAGAGATGGAGGGAAGCTAAAGAAACGTGAATGTCAAGGTCCAATGTTTCATCTAAGTCTGCAGAATCACATTCCCTGGTTCATTAGTTTATTGAACCGAATGAGTCAGTACCATGTGCTGCTGACTCTTCTGGGCATTAGTGACCTGCTGGTTGTAAGACAAAGTGTGAGCCCTCACTGAGCTTGCATTCTAGTGAGGAGATAAAGCAGAAGTGCTGTAAACCTTGACATCTCTGCCTGTGTGCAAGTATGGAAAGTTCAAGAAGCTTCAGAGGGGCATGGAGACAGGTCGGGAAGGCCTCGTCTCTATTTAGCGATTACTATATGCCACGTGTTGGGCTAGGCAATGAGACAGACTGAACAGGAGGCACATGTTCTCTGTCCCTTGAGTGTACTCAGGTGGGAGGTCCAGGTAAAGTAACAAGGAATTCCTGTGGTGCCACTTACTGCCCCGGAAGTCTGACAAGTTGGTAACATCTTCATCAGGAATAGTGGCACTCACCTTCTAGGGTTATTGTGAGCACTCAATGTTTATAAAACATTTGGCACACTGCCTGGTAAACCACAAATTTTATTATTACAGTTAAGCGTGCGTGTTCTAGAATTACAAGAAATGAGATTGATGGAAACTGAGGATGGCAGAAAAGGGGAAGAGACAATAAAAGTCTTTAAAAAATCTAAAAGGTTGGAGAAATGGGTTCACATGAGGACTTGCAAGACATACTGCAAAGTGTATTGACGACCCTATAAGAAACTGGATACAATGGAATCACATCACACACCCAATTAAGAGACAAGAACTGAACTGGCAGAAAAGAAAGGAGAGAACAATTTAAATACTACAGGGGCTCTGCCACCATTTCACTCAATAAGGGAGTATTTCAGAGTGAATGAGATTTACAGAGAAAATCATCTGTAGTCCTACAGGCAAACTCAGATCCCACGAATCAAGTGTGAGCACCTCACCTCACTGTAAGTCTAGATATAAACAAAGACCTGTTTTTCAGTACACATACCCTACATGCAAATGTACTATTTAATCTGGCATACAAGTAAGTAAATAGCGGGGCGCCTGGGTGGCTCAGATGGTTAAGCGTCTGCCTTCGGCTCAGGTCATGATCCCAGGGTCCTGGGATTGAGCCCCACATCGGGCTCCTTGCTCAGTGGGAAGCCTGCTTCTCCCTCTCCTTCTACTGCTCCCCCTGCTTGTCCACTCTCACTGTCTCTGTCAAATAAATAAATAAAATCTTAAAAAAAAAACAAAAAACAAGTAAGTAAATAGCTAAAGGAATTTTAATTACGTGTGATTTTCATCACCTTTTGTATTTACTTGATAACTAACTCCTGCTTTAAGATGATCTACCATATGATCTGCATTTGACAGACACACAAATGTGCCCAAAGGACTTGGGGCCAGTATACAGCCAAGCCAGGATGCCTGCCTCATTCTGCCTGGCTCCAGATCCCTGCAGTCTTTCCATGATGCCTGGCCATCGGAGTTTGGATTTGAAGTGACAGGCTAAGATTAAGGAGGAAGAAGATGCAAAACATTTAAGAGGAAAGGTTAATAAGATGGATGGGTATTTGTAAGGAAAGATAAAGACTTTAAGACCAAAGACAGAGAAACCAAGTCAGAAGCTGGTGTGACATATGCTCATCACAAATTTCCAAAATAATATTGATTTCACATATTTCAGACCTCTGTGCATACTGAATTTTGAAGTTTTATGGAAATTCAAACATTTCAGCATCCAAACTGTCTCCAAGTACCTTTCACATCCAAAGCAGCACACGTGTGTACGCACACACAGACACACACAACTTCACCAAATCATGTGTCCAGACCTAAAGCAACAAGTTCTACTGTCTTAGAAACAGAAGGGAACATATGCCAATAAACCAGTGGGAAAGGATCTAAGTCAGAGATAAATGAATGCTGGGAGTAAAGAAAAAAACCTTCAAAGTACTAGGTGAATAATGGTGCCTCTGATTAGTAATGATGAAATGGAGAAATTGAGAAAAATAACAAATAGAAGCGTTAAGTCAGTCCTCAAAGGAAGTCTTTCGAAGTACATTCCCCAAAAAATCCTGCAACGGAATTCATGAAATATTTACTCTGTGCCAGTGTACTCACACTAACAAATCTATACATCGAATCATATTTCCCACTGTAATTTTAGCAATTTTCCCTTACCTTGGAGGAAAAGGTCTCCAGCCCCAATAAATAACAAAAGCTGTCGTATGAAATAATAACAATAATGATAATGACAGGAGTTACCAGGGCCATGCATCACGCTTTTACGTCTCATCTTATGAAGTAGATACTTTATTCTGATTCTAAGCGGGGAAAATACTTACTTTCACATTCTGTAACTTGCCTAAAGTTGTCTCACACCATGGGGTTGGGACTCCACACTCATGTCCACCTGACCAAGTCTCTTAACCACTTTACATTGCTTTTCCATTTTAAAGATTCAAACGTTCCCATGAGAATTCTGCATTTTTTAGTGCACAGTTTATGAACACAAAATAATTCTCCCACGCAGTATTTTACAAGAAGTAACTACAATGAACAGTCAGCACCTTAAGTGAATTCAACTTTTCATCCCCAAAACAAAGACCTTCTTGTGTTTATTACTATTTCACATCGCACAAGTACTATCCATGAATGGCACATAAATTGATAAAAACTCAAAATAAAAGGAATACGTTGCTGGAACAAGTCAGCAAATAGTGTCTCAAAAACTTGAGAAATCAGCTCTACCAGATTCTCATTAAAATACTCTGTGTGTACAGGGGCTTAATAACCTGTAGTTTTTTTGAAGTGTAAATTTTACCTGGGTCATTATGGGAATGAGGCACCACAAAGACTTGAAGGGGCTTAGAGTCCCATTCATTAAATAAATAGCTAATGTCAAATCCTTGTTTCCAAACTCCACCATCTGGATTGTCAAAAGGAATTAGACTGTAAACATCCAACATCTAAAAATACAAAAGACAAAATATAGGGGAAAAAAGAGTAAATTTAACCACGTATTACCATTTTTAATTTGAACTTAATGTTGGAAAATATTTGCTCAAAGCTATTCACTGTGTATGTATTTTACTAGATAAAACTATTTCTGTAGACATTAACTGAATAGTTTAAGGCAGAAAACATTTAATTACCATTCAAATTCTTAAAATGCTACTGTGTTACTTAACTATCCTGATTAATAAACCCCTCCTCCATCTGCTTCTAATGAAAAATAATTTCATTCAATTCCTTCTTGCCCTGCTTTTCTTCTAATACATTCTAGTGGAAACTGATAGGAACTAAACAGCAAAGAAAAAATTTTTTGATGAAATGTGATTATGACCAAATATTTCAGTATTTTCACAAGCAATACTGATAATGATTTTTTTTACTTTGAGTTGTCTTTATTTTACAATTAATCACATATATTTTAAAATCTGTATCTGAATGGAAATGTATCTACAGCTGTTCTTCATTTAGCAAATGTTATGTTCACCTTTTTCATTCTAAAACTAAAACTACAACTGAGTCAATGAGGCATAATCATGTAAAAATGGAAATTTTTAAATGTTCAAATGCTCTCTATGTTTCCAATGTAGTAGTCCGAGGTAATAATCTTTTTGGACACAAAGGAAAAAATATTGCAGAAAAAAAAAATCCTAAAAGCTGGTATTTTTCATATCCTCTATAATACTAAATGTGACAAAGAACACAAAACTGATTTTACCAAAATTTGACTTTGGTAAAATTTAAATTATGTAAAAATTATATATAAAATTTTAATTACGTAAAAATCACTATATATTATAAAATATATAAGCGGGTTACAAAAAAACTTAAAGATACCGAGCAAATTATGTAAAAAGTGAATGCAAAGTATTTTAAGGCAACAACATATCTCTCACTTCAGAATGTATGACTTTAATAAATAAAATAAAATGCTCCCAAGGATGAGTCAATAAAGGGAACCAGCTGGAAAGGAGGATGTGTTAACAGTCTCTGTTATTCCTTCTGGTTCTTTCTCTGGCCCTGCACCTCGCCCTGTACCCCACTGCCTCGCTCTACCTGCCTTCTGGGGTTCTTCAGCAACATGGCTGTTTCTGTCCAGTCCAGATTTAACAACCCCCTCCAAAAAGAGTTTTGTTGTTCTCCTTTAAAAGGTACTTATTTAAAACCTATACAAAGCCAAGACTCACAAAAATAGATACACCTTCACAGCACAGAATCCTGATAGTGTGGGAACCTGACCACACACTAGTTGATAAGATTGTGGGCACAAGGCCTGGCCAACTCTGTCTCCAGCTGCTGGCTTGGCCTGTGAGCCACAGCTTCAAGATCCTATCACATTCTCTGTCCCCAGAAGTTAGTAGAAACATCTACTCCAAAGCAAGGCCAGAGCCAACCCATTTTGTCCAACTGTAAAATATTTGCCCTTTACAGACTTGTCACCAAGTTTGAGCTTCAGGTCTAAGGTACAGGTTAAACACAGCTCTCTGCTAACTGGCAGAACAGAGCACATTTGACACACCTTAAATTTAAGAAAAGCAGAAGTCCTTTCTTATCCTAGTTTACAACTCCACTACCCTCTAGAAAAGCGCTATCCAAGAGAAACAGAATGCAAGGCAAATCCGTAATTTCAAATTGTCTAGTAAAATGAAATAAGTGCAATTAATTTAAAGGATACATTTTATTTAATCCAATATACTCATAATATTATTATCTCCACATATATGTAAAATGAAACAAAGTATTTTGCATTTGTTTTCATAGTAAGTCTTCAATACTTAGAGCACATCTCAATTCAAACTAGCCACATTTCAAGTGCTCAGGAGCCATGTGTGGACAGTGACTTTCATACTGAACAGCACAGCTCTAGAATATTTCCCTTCCCTCTCTCACAAAGAGATACTCAGCAGAAGGTATCGAACCCTACACTGTGTGAAACCTATAATGTATAAAAGATATATAGTAAGAATAAGGCTTTTCTTATACTCTTAATAGGAAGATAAGAAAATCTCTTTGGTCAAATTTAAACCTCTAAAAGTCTTCATCTACTAGACAAAATAAGACCTAAAAAGCATACAAAAAGGCCATAATCACAAAGTATAAAATAATTAAAAAAATTAGGGAAATAAAGAATTACAGAATTTTATCACTAAAAACAACTTTAATGATCATGTGACTAATCCAGTCACTTTACAAAAACAGAAACTAGAATCCAGAGAGTTTAAGCAACTTACTAAGTTAAAACAGACACCAGATCAAAAAAGAAAGAAAAGCAAGAAAATCCCAATGATCATTAACGAATGCATACATTACCTGCACATCTGAATTCCGACTTCCACTTTGCAAAGCGAACGAACAGTCTTCAGGGTCCACTACAAGGGACAACTGTTTTGATGGCAGAAGAGGTGCGCCAGCACCTTGGCTGAAATTGCCTTGTGAACTTTTTGGACCATCCTCCACAGACTCACTCAAATTGATGACCGAGTCTCTAATGTTTGAGATGATCTCATTATTCTCAGCTAGCAAACGCTCCAAATGGTCTATTTTTTCTTGCAACATTGAGAGCTGGCCCTACGATAAAAAAGAAAAAGGCAGCTATATGAAACTCTAATATAGCTCTGCTGGGGCACACACATCTTTTTTTAAATTATGTGCCTGCCCAAGAGGGCAGCCACTCACCCTTCACTTTCCACTTTTATAAGTGGGACCACAAAAAGTGTGGACGGCTGGCAGTGTTGAAACACCAATTTACAACAAAAAATCTCCGTGGCTGCAATCTTTGTTTAATCATATTTTAAAATGTGCAAGAGAAAAACCAAAAATATTTTGGGATATATTTCCTATTGCCCCAAACCCAATCCTAAAAGATCTGTTGAGTTCTCTATAATAGCTAAGTATAACATATTATGTTCAGGTATGAAATTTTAAATTTCAGTTAACTGATTCTAGTTACTTGAAAGGGTCAAAAAGTATGAACCTGAAAAAAATCATTCCATTGTAGTAACCCTAGTGGACAATCCTAAATAAGAAATATCATCTACAGGAAAATCAATTAGTCAACCCTCAATTAGCCACATGCATGAAAAGTAACCACGCTATAGGTCACGTAGACTGCTTCTCCTACATTGTGTGACTTTAAGGGTTTTCTTTTAAAAGATTTTATTTATTTGACAGAGAGAAAGCTAGAGACAGAGCAGGAGTGGAGGGGGAGGGGCAGGGAGCCTGATGCGGGGCTTGATCCCAGGACCCTGGGATCACAACCTAAGCCGAAGGCAGACCCTTAACCGACTGAGCCACCCAGGTGCCCCAACTTTAAGGTTTTTTAATTGATCCTCACATTAAGAGGCTTGTCATCTTTATAACATAAACCTTGTTGTAGAGAATAATATTTCAGCTTATGAGAGCAAAGACAATCTTTGTCTTGTTCATTCCTATATATAGGGCCTTAAATATGTGGTAGATACTTAAATATTTGTCCCATGGCCCTTATATTTCTGGAACTCAACAATAATTCTTTAGTGAGCACCCACTGTACCAGGCAAATGCTACATGCTGGGAAGACAGATACACATAAGATATGGGTCCATACCTGAACACAAAAAGTGACACTCTCATAAGCAACAGCCTACCCAAAGTCCACACTAGGGTTTAATAAAATAACTCTATGCCCAGCGAACAAATAACTCTGGACACCCAAAAACAAAAGTTCTATCACCAGTAAATAACAGGAAGACAGAAAGAAGGAGGAATGAAGTAACAGGAGGACAGTAAGAAAGAGGAAGGGAAAAAAAACATGTGAATGTCCAAAGGTAAAGAACTGGTCAAATGGTACATCTATATCATGGAAATGTTTTCAGTCACTGAAAATTTAGAAATATTAATTCCTTAAAAACAGAAATATATGAATCACAGACCTGTACCCCTGAAACAAATAATGTATTATGTTAATAAAAAAAAAAAAAAACAGAAATATATGGGAAGGTACTTTCAGAAGATACAGTAGAGAAAAAGTTTAAAAAGCATGCATAAAAAAATAGTAATTTGATATCATCCTTTTGGAAAAAAAAATTATGGAAGACCATAATCAAGATGGTAAAAACTGGTTATGGGTATTTATATTCTTCTTTCGTCTGTTATGAACAGCTGCTGACTCTGTAATAGGGAAGCCAGGAGAAAAAAAGGATTCTACTTCGGGGTTAGAGGCCAGTTCAACAAGGGGAGGGGAGAGGTCAGCAGACTGGGGTCTACCAAGGGAAGCCCACTGGAGCAAACTGTGTGAAACTGACAGAAGTCTGAAGGGACTAGAGAAGATATTTTGGAATGAAAAAAGAAATATCCAAAATTAGAAGCAAGTCAGCAGGCCATTATCTTTGTGGGGAGGAGGGAGGTGGGAGAAAAGATGACACTGGGGACAAATATCCAAAGCCAGAGACAAGAAACATTAAGAAGGCCTCCACACACCTGAAAGATGCTCTCCCAGGCCTACTTACGGGCATGGGACAGAAACAGACCCTGTGTGTCAAAACTGCAGTCCTATAAGCCAACTATCTCCTCTGGGGTGGCATGCTAGGTCTCCAAGAGCAAGAACTCTGAAGTGTATTTATCAGCATATTATACAGAAGCCGGAAGTACAAGGTTTTAACACAGAACTCATCCTGTAAGACAAGTCCCATTTCCTCTAGTGAAAAGCAAGAGAGAACCTGCTTCAGTTCATGACTAGACATGGCACAGCAAAGGAAACAGGATGCATCAGTGCCACACCAGTTCCGGGCTCAAAGAGAAGCTGGTTGAACCATGTAGATTCCAGGTCAGCAAAGCTATTGAGCAGTATCATACTACAAACCCTTCTTTATCAGCAGACATTGATGCTGGTTGAGTGGTTCTCAGCAGAAAGGCCAAAGTGAGTCCCCTTGGCATAACCCAAAGCTCACCCAAAGAAGCTTAAAATATACGAGAGTCAGGCATGCAGCTAACTAATGTAAATTTATTTTTCTAAACAGACATGCTATCAAAGGCTGTCTGAAATAAGGGAAAAACTTTTCTTCACTTATTATCAAAACACCGAGACCACAGCTTTTTGAAATCACTTCTGATGAATTCTGTTGAATATTTCCAATACTGAAGATACAAGTCTACTTCAGTGATGCTTGCAATTTCTACCACAGCAGGTAACAACAGTAAATCAAGTTCCTCTGAGTCCAAGCAGAATTAGAACATGTTGACTTGTCTTGCCTCTAGTAAAGCTACCCTCCTCCATAAAGTAAAACTTAGTCTAAGATACCAGCACCCTAGAGCTTTTAAGATGCTGCAGGTTTTATCATCCGATAAACTTACAGTGTATAAATTAATACAGGGGTGCCTGCATTTCTCCAGACCTTTCTGTATCAGGAGAAGATAATTTTGGAGCCATGCATACAGTTCAACAAGCACACACTGAGAAAGAAGAGGGCTCTATCTAGGAATATTCTTACAATGGCCTTAGTCCCATAACCCATGGATGAGAGCATTATTCAAAATAAACACTACAGGAGAGAGATGTTTTGAGAAAAACAATCCGGCAGGCACCAAAGATGACTTTCGATCTCATTGTAGCTTTAAAGATGCAATTAATGATCAGTACCTGGAATTCTATACCGAATTACTAAGTCCATGGAAAATTGTGATCTGGGGATATGTCAGCAGAATGGTCTAATGAAAATAATTTTTTAAACTACATTATGCAGTGGAATAAAATCTCCCCCCAAACGGCTGAAATTCTTGAAATATACACACCTCATAAGCAAATTTTTATATACGACAGAGAAGAGTGGTATGGCCTTAAAAGGATATGCTTGTAGTCTGCATTAAAGTAACAGAAATCATAGATAATGTTTCAATTACACTGACAAGTCAAGGAATACTGAGAGTAATACTGAAAAAGACAATTTTCTGTAGGGTAAGAAAATCACTTGTAAGAAAACCATTTTATTCTTTGATTTGCTAATCAGTTCTATGGGGAGGCCATGGTGTTGCACGGCAGAGGAGTGGAGAAGGAAATCATGATATTTGATTTACTTTGCTTTTGATGAAAGAGAAAAATTGAGCAAAAAAAAAAAAAATCACTAATACGAATGACTTTTGAGAGAGAAAATTTAGAGCCTACTACAGGCAAAACAGGATCAGAACCCACTCAGTCCTACGAACAAAATCAATCAATGTACACCTACAGCTAAATCTGAAAGCTTATGACATAATTATTTGCCCCAAGTAAGCACTAGCTGCTGGAATTGGCATCACTGTGATCACTCAAGCTCGGCTGAATCTGCACATCAGCATCTTCCTTCCTGTTACAGTAGAAAAAAAAAAAAATGCATGCCTTCCCATTCCCCACTTCAAAGGCCAACACTTAACTGGTGAGCTCCAAACCCATCTCTCTCAACAGCTCAAAGGCTGGTATTCTTTTGGTTAAAACTCTCTCAACACTGCTTCATCAAACTCCCTTTTTAAAAGTAACTCATTCTCAATTGTGTAACATGTAACTTCAGGTCAAGCTATATGAAATTTGTCATTCTCATAAATCAAAATAGTAAAATTCACCAATTTCCTATGGTTTAACTTAACATGATATCCCATCTAAAACATCAAATCAAACTCCAATGCTTCCCTTAGCCCCACGATTCCCTTCCCGGGCCCCAACGCCTTCACAGACATACAGAGATTATCAACAGTCTGTGCTCATCACCCCCCTTCCTTATAAACTACATTCCCTCACCTGCCCATTCCAATCAGCATCTGCCCACCAAACTCCTGCAAAACTCCCCAAAGGCTTCCATGTTGTTAATCATGATAAGCAAACACTGTCCTCCCCTTACTCACCATCTCAAGGAGCATCTAGCATACTAGACCACTTCTTCCTCCTGGCAACATTTTCTTCACTTACTCCCAGCCCAGCATGTTCTTGGGGTTCCTCCTGCCTCCTGTTTATCAGTCTCCTTCTCCCCCCAGCATCTACATGACAGAGTGCCTGCCTCAAGGTTAACACCTGAGCCCTCTGCCTTCTCTATACTATCTTAAATTATCTCATCCACTCCAGGGTTTAAATTCCATTTTTTTTTGTACTGATGTCTCATCTATATTTCTATCCACAGCTGAAGCCTCTTCTCTGAAAAACAAACCCATCTGTCCTAACAACTATTCCATTCCTCAACATGGTTTCAAACTTATGTCCAAAAGATATCCTCCCCAAAAAAGCCTTCTACAATCCTCAAATCTTCAGTAAGTAGCTTTAATCTCCATCTAGTTGGTCACTCCCAAAATCTTGGTGGCATAACTGATTCTTCTTCCTTCCTCACCATGTTCATACATCCAACCTACCTGCAAGCTCTTTCCTTACTACCTCTAAAATACTTGTTGAATCGTTCTACGTCTCTCCCTCTCAGCTGCAACCACACTGATCCAAGCCTCCAGCAACCTCTCCTGCCTAGTACACAGCAGCCTCTTAACGAATTTCCCAGTGCTAAGCTTACACCCTTCAACCATGCCCTACACAGATGCGTTATCCTTCTAACAATCCAGTGCTAGTTTCTCACTGCACTTCTACTACAATCAATAAACACCTGCATCGGGGCGCCTGGGTGGCTCAGTCGTTAAGCGTCTGCCTTCGGCTCGGGTCATGATCCTGGGGTCCTGGGATCGAGCCCCGCATCGGGCTCCCTGCTCGGCGGGAAGCCTGCTTCTCCCTCTCCCACTCCCCCTGCTTGTGTTCCCTCTCTCGCTGTGTCTCTCTCTGTCAATTAAATAAAATCTTTAAAAAAAAAATAAATAAATAAAATAAACACCTGCATCTATCTATCCCTCCCCCAAAGTAGCTTCACCCTGATCTCATCTCAGTTGTAAGCCAGTTCCTTCTCAACCCATCTCAAGACCTTCATACATGTTCTCCCTTTATACAGTGCTTCAAATCTCACCTGAAACGTTACCTCAGCGCAGCCTTCCCTAGCCATCCTACCAAAAATAGGCCTTCGCATGTTATTCTCTATTTTTTGCTTCTTCCATAGCTGTTTTTTACCTATTTATTCATGTATTGTTTCTCCATCTTCATCACTAAATGAATCTCTATATTGAGAACAGGCATCACAGCTGTTTTATTCATCACTGTACCCTGATGCCTAGCACAATGCCTGATGCGCAAATATTTACTGGGGGGCGGGGGGGGAGGAAAAAAAACATATGAAACTTTTTTTTCTAAGACAAGAAAGTATTAAATGTCATTTTTTGGCACACAGCTTACACCAAAATAATATGAATAAAAATAAAACACTCTAACAATTTTTTTAAGAAAGAAAATTCACAAAAATCTTCTCTGTGACCCAAAAAGTAGGTAAGAATGAGAAGGAAAGTCCTAAATTATAGGGTGATCTTCACTGACTGAGAGGGAAATGACACAGAAATTGAGCTGTTTGGCCACAAAGTGACAACCATGACCTTGTGAGTAGGGCAGAACATGCGGCTCCTCTTCCAGGGCAGGCGAAGATTATGGACTCTGTACAGTCCAACCAAAAGTTTCAACGTTCACTACTCTCAGTAATCAGGGTTCACTGGGCTCTAATTTCAACTGATGCAGGGGATGAAGAGGGTTTGGTAAAAGAACCCGAGGCTGATCCTGAAATTCTTCCTACCACAGTAGTGATAAAAGATCTTCATTCAACCAAATCAAGTTTTCTAGTTAAGAGAATGATAGATGAATTATTATTTATAATATAATCACCAATGGCAGGATTCAAAAGAAACAAAATTTTACTGGAATACATATGTGTATATACGTCTGAAACTCTAGCTCCATACCACCTGTCATTCATGCTTTCTTTTCCCCCTTCTTGATGTTGTTAAATTCAGTATATCACTCCATCACATCAAGATCTCTCTGGACCTGGATTTTGTCATAAAATGTGCCCACCATGTACCAATGTGATTGGGTAAAAGGCTCTATAAGTAACCATCAGAAGCATCTGAAAGGCTGCTCAAAACTACAAATCCTGGGAGTGCCTGGGTGGCTCAGTAGGTTAAGCGTCAGATTCTTGGTTTTGGCTCAGGTCATAATCTCAGGGTCGTGAGATCAGGCCCCAGTCGAGCTCCATGCTCAGCGGGGGCATCTGCTTGAAGATTCTCTCCCTCTGCCTCTTTCCCTGCATGCGTGCGTGCATTCTAATAAATAAATAAATCTTTAAAAAAAAATTACAAATCCTGGGGATCCACCCTGGAATCTTGGAAAGGGCCACAGAAACTACAATGTTATGTTCCACAAGTGACTCTGGTGATCATTCAGGTTTGGGACCTACATCTCCAACTTCATGCATGTCAGTGAAATATCTAAGATACACCAGCCAATAAGCCATTTGGCAAATCACCCCCAAACTACCCTAGAGGGTGACATAAATCACAAACCTGCACCCTTGGATAATCTGCTTAAATGGATATTAAATCTCTTAATCATCCTTGTACCAGACTCCTCCATTTCATGCTTTAGGATATTATACCTCACCACATTTTTATTTTTAATAACTGCAAATAATGATTACCTTTATTTTTAATAACTCCTCTTACCAGAAAAAGATAAAAGCAGTTTAGCTAGATGGTTAAGCACAAGAGCTCTGGGTCAGACTATGTGGGTTCTAATCCTAGGTCTGGCACTTACTAGCAGCACTGTGACTTTGAGGAAGTAACTTAACTTTTCTGGGCCTCAGTTTCCTTTATGGGCAAAATGCAGTGCTAATACCTATTGCTTGGAATGGCTGAAAAGAACTTAGCACAGGGCCTGCCACCAGGTAGGCATTCAAGAAGACATTACTCTTCTGCTGCTGCTGCTACAATAAAAGTATGGTTTTCTAAAAATCACTTTGGGGTTTTTTTTTTAAAGATTTTACTTATTTGAGAGAGAGAGAGAGAGAGAACACAAGCAGGGGGAGAGGCAGAGGGAGAAGCAGGCTCCCCACTGAGCAGGGAGCCCTACACAGGGCTCGATCCCAGGACCCCATGATCATGACCTGAGCCGAAGGCAGACGAGATGCTTAACCGACGGAGCCACCCAGACGCCCCTGGCTTTCTAAAATCACTTCAAAGGGTACCACTTTCCAGGAAACAACTGTGATTAAGAACAGACCCTAAAGCCAAGCCAAGAGTAATGTCATCAAAATGGCTGCAAGGAGACCCCAACCTCCATCCTCCCACAAAGATCAACAATGAAACAGCTATCCATGAACAAAAACAGCTGTGGGACAGCTCTGGAGTCTACTTACAAAACTTCGGCAACACAGTGGGACAAAAAACCTGAAAATAACCACACAGAAAAAAAAAAAAAAAAGACTGCTTCATTTTGCCGGCATCATCCCATCCCCCAGGCCGGCAAGGCTCAATGCCAAGAGGGAACTCCCCAGCCAGAAAGAGTTTCCTTTGCTAGGAAAGAAGAGCAGGGTAAAACAGGTTCCCCTGCCGCTGGGAGCACCACACAAAGGGACACACAGAGACAATTAGGAACAAGGAAGAAAAGCAGGCACTACCAATAGTAGCCACACAGCACGAACAAGAATGGTTCTGAGCGACCCGCTCTACAGACAAACGCAGCAGCTTTCACCAGTGAAGGAACCAATGGCCAGCACAGCTGCCATGGAATCCCTGCAGATTTTACCAGTTTTCACCCACCCCTTGTATTGACATTTGTTGATGCCACCCACTTGTGGCCCTCCTGCTCTCTCCCCACCCAGCCCCTCTGGAACCTAGGAACCACGCCAGCAGCCAGCCCAGGCCTCTGTGGCTGCTCAAGTGTAAGACTCCAGCCCAGATCCCAGGGGCTGATCCCCACTGCCATGGAGCTAGCCCCTCGAGCTATGCACTTGCAGGTTGCCAACCTGCCACTTGTCACCAGCCTCCACTGCCTGCACACGTTCAGGAAGAGACTGCAGTGACAGGAGAGCAAGCCAATAGCCAGGGCCTCCACTGCTGCTTGTGAACATGGATGAGGTCCTGTCTTCTGTCACTAGCCTGCACCATCATGCTCACCTGGCATCAGACACTCCAGCTGTGCAACTACACATCCCCTGCTTGACCTCCACCACCAGCCTCCACTGCTGTGTGCCCATGGTGAGAATGAGCAGTCATGGTAATACCATCAACAACCAGGGCGCCTGCAACTGCCAGTGCACCCACAGTTGGCCCCAGCCTTTGCTGCCTGCCTTGGATCCCACCACTACATGTATGTGTGCAACTAGCCCCTGCCACTACACAGGCCTCTACAGCTGAGTAGGTGCACACAACCAGCTTTGGCCACCACTGTTGTCTGCCCCAGCTCCTAGCCACCGGGCCTGGAGGTGCCAATGAGGACACAAGCAGCCCTTGCAGCCACTGCCGACACCCTGGAGCATTTGCCAAGGACCACACAGTTGTCAAAGCTATGGACCCCAGCAACCTGAGCCAAAGAGACATCATGCCACCCTCAAAAGAGATGCTGCCACATGCCCCTGCACTTGGTGCCCCGCACCACTAGAACTGGAGTCACAGGCGCTAGACCTGGGGACATGCTGGGATCACTAGCATGCTCCAACGTCCCCTCTCCCACACAGGTGAAAGGCTTCCCTTAGCAAAGTCAGTCCATAAAGTCTGGAAGAGGTGACTGCTTCTTCAAAAGCATAAACACCTGTGCAAATTTATAGGAATCACTAAGACTCAGGAAAACATGACTCTACCAAAAGAATACAGTAAACCTCCAGGAACTGGTCCCCCCAAAATGGAAATACAGCTATTGCCCAACAAATAATTCAAAATAATGTTCTAAAGATGTTCAGAGTTACAAGAGCATACAGATAAACAATTTAACAATATCAGGAAAACAACATAAGAACAAAATGAGAAGTTCAACAAAGAGATGGAAAACATAAATAAGAACCAAACAAAGTCTGGAGCTGAACAAAACAATGACTGAACTGATGTCAACAAAGAGCTTTAACATAAGACTTGACCAAGCAAAAGAAAGAATGAGTGAGCTCCAAGACAGATCAATTGAAATTATCCAATCAGAGGAGGAAAAAAGAAAAAGGAATGAAAAAGAGCAAAGAAAGCATACATCATCTGTGAGATACCAACAAAAGAACCAATCTGCAAATTATTAGAATTCAAGAAGGGGGCAGAAAGCTCATTTAAAGAAATAATGGCTGAGAACTTCCCCAGTCTGAAGAGATATGGATATCCAAGTTCATGGAAATAAGAGGTCACCACACCAAATAAACTTAAAGAGATCCTCTCCAAGACACATTACAATTAAAGTGTCAGAAGTCAAAGAGAATCTTAAAAGGTGTAAGAAGGGAAAAAGCTTGCTACATTCAAAGGAACCCCCATTAGACTATTGGCAGATTTCTCAGCAGAAACCTTACAGGGCAGGAGAGAGTGGGATGATATATTCAGAGTACTGAAAAAAGAGAAATGCCAACCAAAAATATACCACCTGACAAAGCTGTCCTTTAGAAATGAAAAAGAGATACAGATTTCCCCAGACAAACAAAGGCTAAGGTGGAATTCATCACCACAGCACCTGCCTTACAAGGAAAGCAGAAAACAGTTCAAGCTAAAATAAAACACACTCATTAGTAACATGAAAACCTATGAAAATATAAAACCCACTGGTAAAAGTTAAATATACAGTCAAATTCAAAATAATACTTTAATATGGTGGAGTGTTAGCCATTTCATTCTACAGTAAAATGGTTAAAGGACAAGAGTATTAAAAATAACTACAACTACAGTAATTTGTTAATGGATACACAATAGAAAAAGGTAAGTTGTGACATCAAAAACATAAAAGGGAGGGTAAAAGAGTAAAAGGGTAAGCTTTTTGTATGTGATCAAAGTTATTATAAAATACACCGTTATATCTATAAAATGTTCTATGTACGTGTCATGGTAACCACAAAGCAGAAAACTACAGCAGATTCACACAAGATAAAGAGAAGAGAATCAAAGCATACCACTATGGAATATCACCAAGTCACAAAGGAAGGCAGCAAGAGAGGAAGAAAGGAACATGGAAACTACAAAAAAGCCAGATGACAATTAATAAAATGACATTAAGTTCTTACCTATCAATAATTACTTTAAATGGGGCGCCTGGGTGGCTCAGTTGGTTAAGCGACTGCCTTCCGCTCAGGTCATGATCCTGGAGTCCCGGGATCGAGTCCCACTTCAGGCTCCCTGCTCAGCAGGGAGTCTGCTTCTCCCTCTGACCCTCCTCCCTCTCATGCTCTCTGTCTCTCATTCTCTCTCTCTCGCAAATAAATAAAATCTTAAAAAATAATAATAATAATAATTACTTTAAATGTAAATGGACTGAATTCTCCACTCAAAAGACAAAGAGTGGCTGGATAGCTTTAAAAAAAACAAAAATCAAAAAACAAGACCTAGCTGTATGCTGTCCATAAAAGACTCACTTCAGCTTTAAAGGACACACATAAACCCAAAGTGAAGGGATGGAAAGAGATACTCTATGCAAGTATATGCATGCACACATGCACACACACACACACACACACACACACACACAGTGGAATACTGTTCAGCCATAAAAAATTAAATCTTCCATTTATGACAACACAGATGGATCTTAAGGATACACTAAGTGAAATAAGTCAGACAGAAAAAGTCACATACTGTATGATATCACTTACATGAGGAATCTAAAAACGTTGACATCAAAGAAACAACAGAATGGTAGAGGTTGGGAGTGGAAACGGAGATGCTGATGAAAGGGTATAAACTTCCAGTTATTAAAAAAAAAAAACCCACAGAAAACCCTTCCAATGATAAGGTAAGTCAGTTCTGGGAATCTAATGTACAGCATGATGATTATAGTTAATACTGTATTACATAAAGTTGCTAAGAGAGTAAATCTTAAATGTTCTCATCATAACAAAGAAATGGTAATTATGTGACGTGATGAAGGTATTAGCTAACACTATGGTAATAACCATTTTGTAATATATAAGTGTTATCAAATCAACATATTGTACACCATAAACTTAATACAACGTTCTACGTCAATTATATGTCAATAAAGCTGGAAAATAAAATAAGATAAAAAATGAAGCCAAGCCAAATATGAATTACAGCTCCACTACCCCAATGAAACCTTGGGCAAGTTACATAACTTTCCCGTGTCTCAGTTTCCTCATCTGTAATGAATAATACCTCACCCATAGCGTGGTTATGAGTGTTAAATTAGTGAGCACATACTAATCAGTTTAAATAGTGCCTGGTGTGGTAGGCAGAATGATGGCCACCCCAATGATGTTCAGGTTCTAATCCCTGAAACCTGTGACTCTGTCACTTTACCTGGCAAAAGGGACTTTGCCGATGTGATTAACTTAAGGGTTTTAAGATAGGGAGACTGTCCTAGAATATTGACAGGCCCAATGTAATCACATGGGTCCTTACAAGGGAAATAGGGGAGATGGAAATCAGAGTCAGAGAAGATACAAAGAAGGAAGAGGCGGTCAGAGTGATGCCATGCTGGAGGGGGCCTGGACCCAAGGAATGCAGGCAGCCTCTAGAAGTTGGAAAAGATGAGGCAATGGATTCTCCCCTAAAGCCTCTGCAAGAGAGACAGCCGTACCAACATCTTGATTTTAGTCCAATAAGACCCATTTCAAACTTCTGATCCCCAGAACTGGAAGATACACATTTTTCTTGTTTTAAGCCACTTTGTGTGCTTTGTGACAGCAACAATAGGAAACTAATAAACGCAGTAAAGAGCTGACCCTATATAAATAAAGCTTCCACTGGCTGGCCCTCTTAGAGGAAGTCTGTCCAAATCCCCATCAGAAGAGTTGGAGAGCTGTGAGCCTCAGCAGCTGAGAGTCCCGGCAATGGAGCAATGAGAGGTGAGAGCGTGTGACTCTACAACCTGGCTCCCAGGGGCATGTTTTGGTCTCATGAGGCTCTACACCTATCTTTAAACAGAGGAGGTAGGAAAAGACTTAATGGTTAAAAATATTTTTCCAGGAAAGAAACATCAACATCTTCACCTTGGGCAGGTTTAGGGTGAATGAATAAAAAGGGTTTTAAGGCTACTTTGGAGCTATGGTGGGGCAATCGGGAGTCAATGCTGTGGTGGCTTGGACCAAGGCGGTGGAAGAAAGCAAAAGGATGGGACAGGACAGATGAGCTAGGAAAGGGAGGTACAGGGAAAGAAGAAAAATAGACTTTGCGTTTTTTTTTTTTTTACTGAGGCAACTGGGAAGATGGGTGGCATTGTAGGGAAATCAGGAGTGAGTCCCTGGAAAGGAGCAGAGGGAGGGGCAAAGGTTCTGTTTTGGAACTATCAGGCAGCTCAACGGTGGCGTCAGGTAGAGACGTTACGTCTCTAAGTCAGGAGAATCTCTATTTGAGTGGTCAGTGCAAATATGAATTTAAAGCAGTGGCGACAAATGGGGATTACCTATAGAGAGCGCACAGATCTGCCTTTAATAATTGTAAAAGGCTCACCAGGCAATTCTCACACATCCCCGGTTAAGAACCACTGTATTAAAGCTAAATATAAAAACAGTGATTTGGTAAAAGAGTCTTATTTCCAGCAGGGGTGTCACCATTACTGCAGTAGCTCCAAGTCAGGCAGCCGCTATTCGACTACACGAAAAACCCTGCTATTTATATTTAGTCAGATTGCAGGCACTTAACAGGAAGGCATTTTGGTTTCATAAAATGACAAGAAAACCCTCAAGTGACCACTCCACCCCTTAAGATGTGTAGTGCTGAGGCCAAAAAGAGTGTGAGCTGAGGCCCTGGCCATAGTCATGCATGCAACACTACCAAGTTGTAACAAGCCACAAACCACAGTGACAAATGACCTTTTAATGGTGTTTTCCAGACCTGAAGCTTATCATGCCTGAATCTCTTCCAAGGTATTAATTGCCTTTGTGCTTCCACTGGTCCGTTCAAAGAAATACTGTACTCACCATAAGCACAAAGAGTACTTAATTACGTAACAGCTAGCCAAAACACGGGAGCGATGGGCTTTGCCTTGGCAAATCAGTACTCATCAATCTCACACCTGCCTCCGTGTGACGTCAGCAGAGGCTACTCAGATGCAGGTATACAACAGGTGTGCCAAGAGACGGTGAAGGGAAGAGCTGGGACTTCAAGCTCACCATGCCCTGCCCTGGCAGGGAACCCTCAGCACTCAGACGCTGCCCCTGGGTAACCGCTCTGCAACTGTCAGAATCACTGTGCCTCCCAGCCCTGACCTAGAGTAACAACAGGCCACGCCAGTTTTCCCCACCCTTGTGAACCCCATCCTCTCGCCACCTCTGAAAATGTGGTCAGGACTCCAGTTGCTGGCGCTGTGTCCAGGCTCCGGGACACAGCTCCGTCCCCACCCTACGAGTTTCCAGATGTAAACTGAGATTAGAACTATGAGGCCCCCACCCGCACCACCCCAATGCAGCTGCACAAAAACCACGTCCAGCTGAGGCCACGTTTTAGACACCACGCTATTGTGTATAAATCGAGATGCTGCAAAACAGCCATCTTTTTTAAAACAATTATTAGAACAAGGGCTTGTAAGCACACTATGTTTCGATTCAAAACTATTTTCACACAGTGCAGCCTTATAACTTTCAAATACATTTAATAACTGCAATTAAGTGGTGCTAAGCAAATTAGGTGTTGACTAACAAAATTCTTTAACCCAGCACTTCCCAAACTGTTCTGTGGAACATTTCCCTTCTTTGTATTTTTTTTTTTTTTTGCAAATTATTTTTTTGAAAACCGTGCTAATTTTACTTCTATGACATATTTTTAATGTACTTCTATTCTTCTATATAGCACTCTGAGATAGTCAACAGTGTATCCCACCCAAGAACATGCATGAACGTTCACAGGATAGGCTTTCAGAGAGCAACAATTCTCAGGGAACCAGGGTCATGCCGTCTTATGTCATCTGGTCTATGGCTGCTGGTCTATGTTGCTAATCTGTCTTACATTTTTTGAGATATGCCTGCCTTTATGCACAAGGGTTGTTATTATGTACTATTTCTACCACCTAAACTCATTCTGCATGGATGAATGGCATATATCGTATTTTAGGATCTGATGATAAAAGTTCCATCAACATACGTTTACCCAAGTAATTTTCAGAAACACATTAATGTAAAAAGAGAACAATTGTTGGTAGTGGAAAAAGCAAATCAACCTAAACAGTGTTAGCCTATTAAAATAAATGCAACTGACATATCTAAGATGGTTTTTCATACAGAAAAGTTTTGGGGTCCTCTGAAGACAGTGTTACATTTTAAGTAGATAATCAGCCTGCTTCCTATGTTATTTATACTAATCATTTCCTGAAAAAGCCATTCTATTCCTTACAGACAGGAGAAAGGAAGTGTCTAGGCAAGCTCCATCGGAATTATTATAAATTCTGAATTTCCTAACTTTTCATTTCGAGCAGCAAAGACTCTCAAATTTCACAAATCCTTTCCTACAGACTTTATAAAAGTCCATCTGAACCATTCAATCTACAAGAGCAAGATGGGGCATGGTAAACACCACAGAAGCAACAAACATAATAGTAAGGCACAATAGGATATGTAAAAATATAATGAAAACAGATTTCTAAGTATCATACAATCAGCTATAAAGATGAGTTAAGGATACAAATTTCTCGGGTTCTTCTTAAGTCTTTTTTTCTTTCTCTTCAACAATTATTGGTTAGATCTTTTCCCTAAAAGTTGTAAGAAATATCCTGCATTTTAAGTGTTGTTGTCATTGGGCCCTACAAGTTTTCAAAAGTTGGCCTTGGGCCCTAGTTCTTATCTCTTCAGTTTGGGGGGGTGTGGTCAGCCACTAATCAAAAAGGAAGGGCTCTTCTTTACTATCAACAAGAGGCAGTTTGAGGGTACTCAGAAATCTGTCTGATCTTCAAAACAACCTTGAGCTATGAAGCCCCTTTTTCAAGTGTTGCCTTTTGATCTTTAATAAATGCCATCTCTCTTCATCTCTCCCTCTCTCTCTCTCTCACACACACACCGAGTAATCTATTTTCTGTTCTTACAACCTAGAAAAAAAATCATTTCACTCCATAATTTGGGTCCAAAATGAGAAGGGTCTTTTTTAGTTTCCTACTGAAATGCTTCTTTGAAATCCTTCCTTATGATAGTCTTATCTTTTCTTAGGTATGCTGATCAATGAGCTGGTTTCTGACAATTTGAATACAAGCTGCTTCATTTTATTAGCATCTGCTACACAATCATCTTAATACGAGAAGCGCAGCTTTTGGCTATAAGAAATGTTCCTTGGCTGTCTGCTCTCTTCTCACAAAGCACAGTCCCGAGTGAGCTCATCCACTCTAACTATGCTGATGACTACCAGATCAGCATCTCCCTTCACCTCTCACTCGGGCACTGCAGCCCACTTGGCTAATTCTACGAACATCCACCTTATCATACATGAACCTGAGGTTGGCTCCCCAAACCAGGTTATCTTCCAAACTATCCCTTTCTGCAAAGGGTATTAGCTAATTCTCCAAATGCCCCAAAGGAAAAAGGTGGGAAAAACTGTCTCATTCAAGCCACACCCATCATTACCCTTTATAAAAATCTGTTTAAAAGCCCTGATGCTTCTTTTACAAAGTATCTGCACATTTTCCTCCTCCTCTTGATTCTAGCCATTTCGATACTCGTATAGGGATTTAGTGCCTTATGTCTGTATTACCTTAAACAGATTCTCAGCTGCCTTCCTGCTTCTGAGTCTTCCTACACACTGCTACCAGAATAATCTAGATTGAATACTCTTAGCTCCCTTCCAGGTCTAAAATTTTCTATGAAATTAATTCTCCAGCATGACTTTTCTCAAGCAGCTTCCTAACATACTCAATAACTTTGAATGGCTCACTATCATCTGACTCATGTAACTTCTCAGACTGACTCCCAGGGCAATTAACAATCTGATCCCAAACTACCTACCATGTTTTCCCAACTACTTACAAGCACCAAAGATTCCAAGTCAAACCAATCTCCTCCCCTCTTCTCATGGTGCCAGGCTCCTTCATGACCCAAGCCTTAAGCTCGATACTCCACACTAGGAATATTCTTTCTCCCTTCAAAGTCCTACCCAATCAGAAAAGCCGAACTCTGGCCCCAGGTCCTTTAGTCAACTTGAGCCAGGCCACTACCAGAACTTAGTGCTGAATTTCCTTTAAGGCCTCCGCCCTTATACCAAGAATAAGAATTAAGGTCATGGACTCTTATTTTATTTTATTCTTAGCTCCTATAACGCCAGAACCTACAAAAATACCTGGTACACAATGGTTACTCCATAAATCTGTTCACTGGCAATAACTAGCATTTACTGAACACGTACTATGTGCCAAGCACTATTCTAACTTTTTAACATTAACTCTTTTAATGAGTAATTAAATAACACTCAGCTGTCTCTAATTGTTTCACAAATGACAGTTGCACCGTCTCAAATAACTAAGATGCTCTTGCAAAGCAAGAAACATTATCTAGTACATCTATTGTAATTTCCACAGTACCTAACACAAAGTAATTCTCAAATATATACCGAGTAAAGAACAATAGAAAGCACTGAATTACAGGCCAGGATGCATACCCCGGGTATGCTAGGTTAGGGGACCCAGGGCAAACTGATGAAGCCCAGTTTATGTGTCTCAGTGTCCCTCTCTGAAAAATCAAAGACTAAATTATCTGATCTGGAACGACCCTCCCTACTTTAAAATTCTATATCTTTCTCATATTATGACTTTTCTAGGGGTGCTGGTGACTATTAAGAGAATGACTATCTCCATAGAGTCTCAAAATGCAAATTCGGAACTTTTTAGGGAGAAAGTAATTCTAAGAATAACTTCTATTCTCTGGCTTCCATCTTCTAATGTTCTACAGGTAAAAATGTTACCACAAAGGCCAGTACCTACAAATCCCACAGTTTTTCATACTTGTGATATGAAGGAACAGGGGTGAATTGCTGCAAAGTCTGTCTTCAGCCCCAAAGTACAGCCTCACCCTGAAGGAGGAGAGCTTCCCATCACAAAACAATCAGTCCTGGAAGAAAACACGTTTAAAAGAAAAAAAAAAATCACTGGCAAATTCCCCGGCTCTCAAGGCTCCTGATTCAGGACAATGAGGTTCACTGGTGGGACTAGGTCACATCTGGTGCCTGCTCTGCCCTTGGAAAAGGCATTTCATTTCTCTTGACTCCCAAAGGTGACTACCTGCAAAGGAAGCCAGTGAGAAAACCACGCACATGTGAAAAATGCTGAAATGCATACATTTAAAAATGGGAAAAAAATACTTAAAAACTGCAACACCACTCAGTGAGACTCATTACGCTCATTTTTGTCCAGACTAAGTGTACTGCAATTTAATGATGCTAGTAAAATCTCTGAGGACACAAATGGGGTGGTGGCCTGTGCCAAAAGGAATGAAGAAAGTCACACATAATCTTCAGGAAGCATGAAGAAGGATCAAAATTAGCAGGAATTAATTACTCTTTGATGAGTAGCAGTCCAGTGCCCCTGCAGACATCCTGGTAGTTCCCTGCCTCCAAGCTGAGTAGCCTTCAGGGTCCGGGAGAGGACTGCCAAGTTCCATCCTTGATGGACCCAGGCTCTCCTTCCACAACCCTAACTAACCCAAGCTGTCTGATTAAGCTCAGAATTCAGCCCATCTGTGAATTACAGCCAATCCAAAATACAATAAAGTCATGGTTTTCAATCTTGAGACTATGGATCAATTTTGCAGAGTTTGTGCCCCAGAACCCTCCATCCCAGAGCAGTCCTGTAGTGGGAAGCCTGCAGGTGATAGAAGGGAAATAAATTAAACATGTCAAGCATGTCCATGCTCCAGCACAGAGGTCCCCCAAGGATACTTGGAAATCTATGAAACATGTATATAACACCAGTTTTAAACCACACTCTCAAAACACAAACTAAGTTTCACTAATGCTTATCTAATAACCAGGTGACAAGAATTTTGTTTTCAATACACGCCTCTGCTTCAACGGATCTAACCACACTATTTGCCTCTAACGTTAATAATAGAGAAATACAGTTTAAATCTGAGACTGGCAAACTTTTTCAGTCAAGGACCAGACAGCAAATATTTTAGGCTTTGTGGGCCAGAGAGTTTCTGTGGCTACTACTCAGCTCTGCTCAACTCTTGTGGTACAAGCAGCCAGAGACGATTTGTAGAGAAATGAGTGTGGCCCCGTCATGAAATATTTAACCAGTTGAAAACATGAGAACCATTCTTAGCTTGTGGCCCCACAAAACCAGGTGGTGGGCCAAATTTGGCCCACAGTTAGCTGAGTTAGGCAGAGTTCAAGACCAGAGACCCTGGGGACAAAAGGGAAGGAAGGAGAACATCTGCCAAGAACTTCATTCTTTTCCTACCCCACTTCCATCGTCCTTTCTCTAAAAAAGTCTATTTAAAACAAAATGAATTGAACAAGAGGGAAATCTCCATCCACTTTATTTTCTAGTTTCTGTTCCTGCTTTTTCTCAAGCAGGAATACAAAATGCAGTAACTCGAATCATCAGAATTACAGAAATAAAGCTTACTTAAGAAAACTTCAGACAATGGGGCGCCTGGGTGGCTCAGCCGTTAAGCGTCTGCCTTCGGCTCAGGTCATGATCCCAGTGTCCCGGGATCGAGCCCCGCATCGGGCTCCCTGCTCTGCGGGAGGCCTGCTTCTCCCTCTCCCTTTGCCCCTGCTTGTGTTCCCTCTCTCGCTGTGTTTCTGTCAAATAAATAAATAAAATCTTTAAAATAATAATAATAAACATAAGCCTTCAGACTAGATGCATTCTTGTCACAGTTGGTGTATAGGAAGTGAGCTTGGGTCTTGGTGAAATATGCTGGGCAGGGGTCCTGAAGAATTGCTGACCTGAAGAGGGGGTGGTGGACACTAGCCTCTCCAGATGCTTCCATGTTCTTGCCTTCCTCCTCAATGCCTGCTTGCCACCACTGTCAGAGTTCGATCACTTGCCAAAGTCACAGATCTCAAACATTACACCCTCCACAATGAAACTAACTCCCTTACACACACCTGCCCAAACTCCAGCGACAAGTGCTATAGTTTATGGAGTGCACTAGAGTATGGAGAAGCAAGGAAGAGCATGTTTTTCTATATATCATTCTTAAGATTCTCAGATTTCTGAAAGCAAGAAAAAACAACTGGAAGACTGAAGTCAACTTTTATTAAACATCAACTATGGACTCTTTAAAAAGTACTAAAGGTGTAAAACATTTAAGCATATTTTTATATGTGTTTATTCACAATGAAAGTTAAAATCCAAAACGCCTAGATGGGACAGTCCATTAAGCGACCGTCTCTTGATTTCGGCTTAGGTCATGATCTCAGGGTTGTGAGATCAAGCCCAGCATCAGGCTCTGCACTGGGCACAGAACCTGCTTAAGATTTTCTTTCTCCCTCTCCCTCCATTTACCCCTCCCCACCTCTAAAAAAAAAATTCCAAAAGGCATAAAAGTCTCCACAGTCCAAAGTCTTTTAATCAAATATCTTAAAGACATTCTCACTTTCTTGCTTGGTAATTGTTATCTCGGCAAAGATGAAGTCTGAACTTCACTTTCACATTTTCTATCAGAGTTCCAATCTCTGAAGACACTTCTAAGAGTTAATATTAATCCCTATGGTCATAGTCTACACTATTTAAAAATTGATCATCTGTTATACAAGATCTGATTTATTAATTCTGCAGATCCAAACTTAAGACATTAATAAGAGATCTATTACACTCAATGTAGACAATAAGCAACTTGTGAAATCTGCTTATAAGAAGTGATGAAGAATTTCAGGACCTTAACAATGTCTCTCTTTTCCATCTATTCAGATTCTTATATTACCTCAAAGCATCTTCAGGGAATTAGGCCCTGGTCAGCCTCTCAACTGCAGTGTAATTTTTATTAATTTTTCTAGCTGAGATTTATTAACCCTGAAATATACACAGACGCTAACATAGACAAGGCTGCCTGTTGCCTCCAAGCCTCAAAGGAATTCCTCCGAGGAGCAAAGGGAAAAGCCTTCCAAAGACTATGTCAGGGGTAGGCTGTTCCTCCAGGGTGGGGAAAAACGGGAGCACCCAGAGTTGGGCCTACTGCCACCCCAGAGTCTGGCCAAGTGGTGAAAAACACAGACTTGTAGGAGGAAGGGAAAAGAATGAAAGCCAGAATAACAGCAAACAGGCTGCTCTCAATCTAGGATGGCTTTACAACGTATCCTGCTTACCAGCTAGACCATATATAATACTGAAGGTTCCACATTGACTTAAACTGAAATCCTAAATCCTAAACTAAGATTCAGTGGAAATCAATCCCTTTCTAGATAAATCATTCTACTAGACACCAAAAATGATATACAGTGATGGACTAGCTTGCTTCAAATTCACCGAATATATTGCAAGCTAGTTTTGTTGTGTGGTGTTCTCACCAAATTAAAGTTTACTCAGGATTTGGAAGTAATAAAAAAAAATAAAAACCAACTCAAAAGGCTGGATGCTGTGCTGCATAATGGTTTTCATTACAATGTTTAGCTCTAAAGTGAGCGACGAGACATTCTGGGAGAGGTATAAATCTCAAATGTTAAACATTTCAGAAAAAGGAGCACATCCGTTAGAGCTTCATAATGAAAGTTCCTTTAAAAAAAAAAAAAAAAAAAGGTGATAAGCTTAGGAACCACAGAGCAACATGCTCTATCTTCCACACCAGATCTTTTCCGTAGGCAGACTGGGACCTAAAAAGTAGGCAAAGATTTACTAAGGGTATAGTAAAGTGGCTGAGGGGCGCCTGGGTGGCTCAGTTGTTAAGCATCTGTCTTTGGCTCAGGTCACGGTCCCAGGGTCCTGGGATTGAGCCCCAAATTGGGCTCCCTGCTTGGTGGGAAGCCTGCTTGCTTCTCCCTCTCCCGTTCCCCCTGCTTGTGTTCCTGCTCTCGCTCTCTCTCTCTCTCTCTGTCAAATAAGTAAATAAAATCTTAAAATAAATAAATAAAGTGGCTGAAAGCCTAGACTCCAAAGGCCACCTGTTCATATCTCAGCTTTTAGCTGTGCGACTTTGGGCAAGCTAATCTCTCTGTGCCTCAGTTTCCTCATCTACTGGGTGGTGGGGATCAGGTTTGTCCTGTAAGACACACAAGGTTGATGTCAGGCATGTAAGAGTTAGGTTTACAGAGTGCTTATTCTGTCCACCTGTTTGGGGATTCAGTGGCTCTCCAAAACTAAATCAGCAAAAAAGTACTTTCTTCCTGAACCAAAAGTCCGGTCCTGAAAATCTGAGAATGTCAACCTTAAGCATAAAAAGCTCCACCTTCCAAATCCTCTCCCCTTGCACACAAAACAGAATACAGACAAGAGCCTTCTCTTCCAGCAGCCACTGTCACTTTCCATCAAACGCATTCTGCTCTATGCAGAACTTAAGCCCCCTGAGGAGGACTAAGGCTGGATATTAAAATACTGGAATTAACTTTGCCTAAAATTTCCCAGTAACTGAATGAGTCACTCACTTCTTTAGAAACAGTAAAATGTCAAGGTTGCCAGAGAACCCCAGCCCCAGATGTTTGCATAAATCATTTCAAGTGATTATCAAGCCAAAGCCAAAGGACATTATTCAAGATAACAGCTTAAGTAAAATGTATCAGCTTTTATGATTTTTCCTGTAATGAAGAAAATTCTGAAAATGTGATGTGGGGGGGGAAATCACAGCAAGTTTAGCCACCAAATTATGCAACATGTTAAGCAGGGCTTAGAGCTCCTTTTGCTATGGCTTCAGAGGGTTTACCCCACTTTAAACTTTTTATACAGTCTCATCAACAAGCACTGGACAAACTCTAAAGTCAAGATTTAAAGACATTCCATACTGCTTATCTCACTATATTTCCTCCATCATACTAAGAGAAAAAGCTTTTAAAAATTTTTGACACACGTTTACAACAATATTTTTAACACCTTTCACCTGCAAAATATTTTGAGGGCTCTGTATTGATGACAGCATCCACAAAGAGGTCTTTTTTTCACTTTCCGAATTCTGGTAAAGTTAGTAGCTTAATTTCAATTAAATTCAAGCCTTTTGCCTTAGCACAAGAACAAATAGCAAGGATACTCTCTGGTCACTTACACTGTCACAAAACGAAGAAAAACTCCGTCAACCTGTTCAATATCTCTGAGTCAAGTAGTTGTTACATCAGCTTGTCACGGTTTTGAGTTCTGCAGTTTCATTCTTTAGAGGTTAGTTACTACACAACACCCAGTTTTACTAAAATTTCTGAAGAGTACAGGTCATGGGCAAAGAACTTGAAACAAATCTCACACGCGGCACGGCATCTTTCCAAACACAGCCAATTGTCTGTTTGCTTATTTTTAGTAACTTTATATAAAAGACTTAAGACGGGTGGTTTCCCAACTCGATGGAGAATTTGACCACTGGGCGCAGGACTGAGCGCCCCACAGCTTCCGGCTGGAGTATAACACGCGCTTCCCTACTGGGCTCCCACGTCTGCTCCAAACAAACCCTATGTAATAGCTGAAGAATGACGACACTAAAATCAACCCTACAGATTCACATCTAAGAGGTTTGCAACACGTAATAAACTTTTGCTTATTTCTCGAGAGACAGTGGGGTGAAAAAACAGACCAGATGGGGTCTGTCTGATCAATTTCCGCGACTGGGGGCGCTCAGGGGATCTGTGCAGCTTAACCCTGTGTGGGCCGAGGGGCTGCCCAACAGCGGTAATCGGGCGCTGCGCCGGTTCTCCAGTCGGCAGGTGCCCGAGGCCACCCAAACAGGCCCGAATGCGAGTGCGGGAACATGGCCACTGCCCCTGAGCGCGATCCCGCCACCGCATGCCGCCCGGCACTTTGTTAACTCGGCGCGCCCGGGAGGAGGAGGCTCCCGGGTCGCGGTCACCGCCGTCCGAACGCTGCAGAGCCCCAGCTGGGGGAGGCTCGGATCCTCCTCCGGTTCGGCCTCGCCCTGCCCCGGCGCAGAGGGTCGGCAGGAGGGAGAGGTCGCGAAGCAGCGGGGAACTACGGGCCCCCACGCCTACCCTCGTGGAGCCCCACGCCGGAGCTTACCTGGGGAAAGGAGCCCTCGCGGCGCGGGCTTTTGGGGTAGTCTAAGTGACCCCGGTCCAGCATCAGGTAGAGCGAGAAAATCACCACACAGAAGATCGCGCTGCCAAACACGGTGAACTGGCGGCTTAACTTCATTTTTCCTCGATAGACTCGGGGCCAGGACACCGTCCTCACCGAAGAAGGAGGCTGACTGTGGACTCCTGCAGGCGGCCGCCGGAGGCTCCCTGCTCCGGGGCTCCTGCTCTCTGCGTTTTTGGCTGCGGCTGCGGCTCCCGACCGCACTCCGCACCTTGTCTCCGGCGCCACCACACGCCCTCGGCCTTCGCCCGGGCCCACCGCCCTCCCTGGGGTCGGGCGTCCCTCCTCAGGCGGGAGCCGCCTGCAGCCCGGAAGGGGCCCCCGCAAACTTGATCTCGAGCTCAGCGCCCGCACCCGGCAGGCGCAGGGCAGGCGGAGAAGAGGTCGCTGTCCGGACTTCCTGCCACCGCCGCCTCGACCGAGTCAGCAGGAAAAGTTTTCTCGACGAGGGCAGGCGTGTCCCCCTCACCCAGGAGGTGCGGGATCAGCGGCTCTGGGGTCGACAGCACAGAGCTGGGTCCGAACAGCCCAGGGGAAAGGAACCAGGTCGGGAGGAGCCGGGCCCCACAACTTAGCGCCGGGACGGCCGGACCCGCCCCCGCGGCGCCGCCCCCGCTAGAGCGCCTTCCTGCTGCCGCCGCCGCCGCCGCCGCCGAGGCCGGGCCGGGGTGCACCCTGGGCGCGGGGACGAACGGATCCGGCAGGAGTTTCCTCCGAGCGCGCGCCCGCCCGCCGGCCTCTCCCGCCCCCCAGCGCCCCTTCCTCTCCCCTCCCGGACCCGGGCTGCGCGAGGAGGGCGCAGGGGGCGGGCGGCGGCGGCGCGCGGAGGAGGAAAAGGAGAGCAAGGAGAGGAGCGTCCCCGGAGAGAAGCCCGCTGCAGCCGCGAGTCCCCTCCCTCCTTCCCGCCCCGCAAATGCGGAGATGGCGGCGGCAGCTGCGAAAGGAAGCACCGGTTCTCCAGCGCCACTCGGCGCTCCTACACCGCCCGCCACGAGCAGAAGGAGACAGCCGCGGCGAGGCGGCTTCTGGGTCAATAGGCGCCCGCAGCCCGGAGCCGAACAGGCGGCTGGCCCCGCCCCCTCTCGACGCGCCGGGATGGGGGCGGGGCCTCCGGCGACCAATCACAGTGCGCCGCCCATCGGGCCCGCTCTGCGCCCGCCTCCCTGCGCCCAGGCGGAGAGAAGACCTCAGACGGCTTTTGTGAACTGGATGGCAGCCTGGGTGGAGGTGAGGCCTTCAGAGGCCTGCCGGCGCCAGCACTCCGGTTCCACAGGGGCTGAGCTCTCTCCCCACTTCCTTTTCGCTGCCCAGGTTTCCTGTCCTTGAGGACCGGGGCCTGGCGTGCCTGGGATGTCAACTCGGTGAGGAGCTGTAGAAATAGAGAAAGGGCCTTTGCATGTTCAGACTCATCTTTTCCTCTGTTGCTTTTGGTGACTTCTTGGTGAAACCTGAGGGAAAGGAGACTGCCAAACGACAGCTGGCTACAGAGTCTCTGAGTGGAGCCTGAGAAGTGATGCTTGTGCAGGTTATTGCTCTATTGCCGCGCTGTTCCAAATCCGCCCTTTTTGACTGCACTGTGAAAATGGATCTGGGCCCTTTTAAGTAAGTTTTCCTTTGCCAGCAGCCGCTGAAGCTTTGTCGGTAGAGGGCGCTGAAGAGACATTACAGGAAGAAAAGGGTTTTTCTTGCTGGTTTTGGTGTATGTGTAGGCAGGCGCTTGCAGCATACCTGGCTTTCTCCAGTGCCAAATTCCAATAATGCTTGGGAGGTCAGAAGTTTCCCCCCAGCCTTAACTCTAGTGGTTCTGTAGTGGAGGTGCTAAGGTGAGCCACTACCCCATGAACAGCTTTCCAGGCTCTCTAGAGACGAGATTTGTAGTAAATTCCACAGGACATATTTCTGCACGTGTTACTTCTCTGCCATTCAGTGAGCCAGAGTGAGAGGACTCCTCCCTCTCCAATAAAGTCAGAAGGGGGTGGGGAGCCTTCTTGGGAAACTGAAGCTCCCAGCCCAGGGATTAGTTATAAGGTTAGCTCCTTATAACTGCTATTTGTATATTCCCTAGGGTTGTCTTTCCACTAGTGAATGTCTCATTAATTCTCTGTTATAGTTTATAATTGTTTTGCTTAAGCTTTTTTACTTTTATTAAGCTTTACCTATAACCCCAAGAGATGGCCTTGGAAAGATGGGGTTAGGAATTTGGTTTGATTGGGCCTTTGGCTTGAGCTCAGTGCTGAACTCTTTGCCAAAGGGAAATAAGATTCTAGTGATTCATGGCACACAGGGCGTTCCAATTAATCAATTGCCTGTGGCTGATTGTGATGAAGTGCCAACTGAAGCATGTGCCTTGAGGGGGGGGCCCAAGTGGCAATGACACTTGACTGTTAAGGCTGTAAGGTGACTATAAGGACTGTGGTGTGAGATGGATTCTTTTGAGTTCCTTTGAATACTTACAAAGAGAAATGACAAACAAATCAAAGGTACGGCACGAGAACCAGAGAGCTTCTATAACAATTCTAAAAGAGGCTCTTATTGTAGCAACAAAAATGGTATTTCTGAAAATCGAACACAAAATTTTAATTTTCGGGTTACTGAATTACAGCTTGTGTTGAATTCACAGATGTGCCAACTTTCTCATGTAAAAGGGTATTGATGATTAAATAATAGGACTTCAAAACTCGGAATGGGTTGGACCCAGATGAAACTGGCAATCTTGAACCATTAAGTCACTCTGGGCCTCTCTTACCAGTGGAAGTAGGTTGCCCTCCCTTGTCTGAGGAGGTGGGCTTCTTCTGCTTGAAAACTTTGTGACAACCTCACCTGGGACAATCCCTTGAGAGAGAATTCACATTCTCCTCAAAACCCACCACAATCACCCTCTATTGCCACTATACTCTTAAGTAGGGTCAAATCTCAGCATGCTTTTGGGGGATAGGTGCACACTGCGGAGAAGGAAGCAATAACTTAAACACCAAAATTGATACATGGGCAGAAGAAATGACTTACCTTGTTGATACATAGAGAACTGGAGAACATGTTTGGGAGTGGCTCCTCAGGGTGTTAGACTAAGGAGGACACTGTAGAACACTATATTGAGCCAAATTTATTATTATGGTGTTAATTATATGTTTCAGCTTATGCAGCTAGAGGTGGTTCTAATAGCTTATTTGGTTGATTGATGGAAACTTGGACCCAATTTGTGAGGTTGAGGTGCCCAAGTTTCCCAGACATGTGGAACAGGGAATCCAAAGACTTAGGGAAATGTTATACTGGATTTACCATATACTACCTGCATACCCATCCTCAACTGCATTCCATCAAAGGCCCAGAGACACTCCCTTCACTGAAAAATTGAGAAATAAATTAGTGAGAGGAAGACATGCATCTTTGAAAATCTCTACGGATGTTCCCCTCTGTAGGCCATGTATGACTACAGAGGATGCCATACTCTGAGATGCCACCACTGGGCTTCTGGATTTCACTGGAGATTACAGGACCTGAGAATAGCAGAGGACACCACCAAATATGATGTAGGTACATTTGCCTTAAAGGGCAGGTGTGTACAGGCAATCAGATGCCTTAGTCCACAGAGATGCCCTAGGAACAAAGTACATAGCCAGCCTAATAGAGTACTGCTTGTTATTTATAATAGCAAAAGCTCTAAGGTAGGTAAAATCTAACTTGAGTCAGCAGAGTGGATAATCACAGCCTCTCACGCAGTATTCAGACCCAAACCAGTTCACAGACCCAGAAGCCCTTGACTGAAGGAGCATCTCCTTCAGGAAGGACTTTGTACAGATCACAGCAGTAGTACCATTGATGGACCCCTCAGATCATGTTCAGATTTTTGCCATTATGGACAATGTCATAATAAACATCTATTTTTTAATCCTTAAAAGTAAAATATATCAATGTTTCATATTGCTTATATTTGGAAATGATATTTTGGATATAATGGGTTAGATTAAATACATTATATAAAATACATAATTTTACCAATTCTTTTTTTTTTTTTAAAGGAAGGACCTTGCACCATTGCTACAATACACATTTTAAATGTTCGCCCAAGCCTTCCCCAAAGAGCTGTGTAGCCACCTACTAGAGTGACAGTACACTGGAGGAAAGGAAATATGCAGATCTTTTGAGATTTACTAGACACTGGATCTGAACTGATGCTAATCCCTAAGACTACAAAATGCCACTTTTATGCTCCAACCAAAGTTAGAGTTTATCTTGGTCAGTAGTTAGATGAAGTCTTAGCTCATGTTGGTTCTGTTAGTTCATTTGATTCACACACGAAATTTGTGGTTATTTTCTCAATTCTAAAACTGACAGTATCCCCACATTGGCTTTTTAACCCATGAGGTGGGTGCTTTTATAGTAGGAAGGCCAAGTGGGATGCTCCTGGAATTTTCACTGTCTTTTAAGATCATAAACCAGAAACAATACCACCAGAAAGGACTTGAAAGAAGCAGGGGTGGTGATATCTATCACATTCCCATTTAACCCACCAGTTTGGCCAGTGTAAAAGTCATATGGATCTTGAAAAATGTGGATTACTGTAAACTTAACCAGGAGGTAATTCCAGTTGGGCCCGCTGTTCCAGGTGCAGTATTTTTGCTGGAACAAATCAACACAGCACCTGGTATTTGTTACACAGCTACTGATTTAGCTAATGCCATCTTCTCTATACTTATTTATAAAAACCAGCAGAAGCAGTTGGCTATTACCTAACAGAGCCGATGGTATACCTTCACATGGTTACCTCAGGGGCACATCAGTTCTCCTTAATATAGTCTACAGAAATGTTGATCCTCTTGACATTCCACAAAACATCACACTGGTTCATTCTGGTAGTTCATAATGATAACATTATGCTAGTTGGACCTGATGAACTGGAAGTAGCAGGTATTTCAGATGCCTTGGTAAGATATATTTGAACTAGAGCACAGAAGAAAATCATGAGTATGAGATGATAACTCTAAAGTGGTCCTGGCAAGTCCCCACTTTTAGGGTGGGACAAGTTCTAGGATGCTACAAGCTATACAAAACAAAACAAACAAACAAACAAAAAACCACTGAGAGATGAATCCAAGCAAATGGTGTGGGTTAGAAATGATGAGGATTGGAAAAAAGAATAAAGTGATTGCTGCAGAGACTGGTTATACCAATCGTGTGGCTATGGAAGGAAATGAAGAGCCCAGCTGGTAGGAGAGGAATACTCTAAACCCTGGGAAGTCAGGGGTTGGGGAAAGAATCATTAAGCCTCTCTTGCCTCTCACTTATAGGACACCTGGCCTGGTCTATCATCTCAGAATGCCTTTGTAAACTTGAATACCCATTCTTTTTTTAAATAAATAAATAAATAAATCTTTGAAAACCCATTTTTAACTTAAATCCTAAAGTCCTAGATGTTAGGACTTAGATCCTTAGTTTTTAGACTTTAAGGACTGTTGCCCTTTCAGGTAGATGACCTCCACCTGAGATGACAGAACAAGATTAACTTTCTGGATATTAATATGTCCCCCCCCCCCCCCCCGCCACAAGCCTACTCCCTTGTGGTCTCTTCCTATCATCTAAGAAAAAAGTTCTCTTGTATGCTTTTTCCAGACCAGCACCACTGCTGAATTTAACTGATTGCTACATCTATCATTCCCTCCTGACCCTGCTGACAAAAACTTAACAGCTTTTCCTTCAGACACTGAAGAATTAAACCTTGACCCCCATGTCAGCAAAATGCCATGACCGAAGTCACTACAAACTTCTGTATTAGCAGACTCTAGTTCACCTGGAACAGTCTATACCATAAGGGCTAGGCTGGTTGGCTCTCATAGCCAGATTGTCCTCTGCAGAAGCAGCACTGCAGCCTGCTTTGCAGGAGATTATTTAGCTTTAAACAAGGAATTTGTCCACCATAAGGGACACAAAATTGACCCACCCTTGTTGTCATAAATGGCACTTATACTCCTAATACAGTTTATGCCCCCAGTAGGGTACTTATGTGGACATCAGACCTATACTTGCCTGACAAACATAAACCAGTGTAAAATCTCTAATGCAAGTGATAATAAACAATCATGTTGCCCTGGACCTCCTGCTGGGCTTTCAAGGGAGAATATATTCAAATGCCAACACCTATTACTGCACTTAGATTAATGAATCAGGAAAGGTGGAACAATTATCTTCTACCTTAGAGAGAAAGCAGTGTGGCTTTCTCAGGTCAATCTCAACAACACCTGAAACATACTTAACCATCTTGGCTCTGGATGTGGAGCCTTTTTACAATTTATCCTTCAAGTTAGCCTGACCATCTTGATAGGAGTCATAGTCACGGTCACTTTCATCTGCTGTGGCCTAAAATGAATGGAAAATATTTGGTCCAAGCCCCTATAATCAATCACTACAATTAATTAGGTAATCTCATGGGTGTCCTAAACTCCTGAAAATAATTCTTACTTCAATACATGAAAGGTCAGAGGTGGAGTTATTGGGGTACAGCCCGGCCACCACATGACCTTCCATGTCTTCACATAAGCCAGAAAGGCACTTCTGATTGGTCTTGGTGGAATGCCCTGCAATTCCTCCATGACCAAGAGGAGATAAGCTTCTTGTGAGCAGCAGACTTCTATCAAACCATTTCTCATCAAGCTCCCTAGTTTCAGTAGAGCATAGGACTTTCCATCTTACTCCACTCGGCTTCAATTAAAGCTTCAAGCTTCTGTGTTAATTTAGAAACTGTCAGACTATAGTTTAGATGGCTTCTCAGGAACAGATCAACTCATCACTCCTGTCTCTCTCATTAGGTCCTTCCAGTTCAGTATCGTCCTGTGGGACTAGAGATGTGGGGAGGTGACACCATGCTGATACTATTTTTGCTGTATAAGTAATAAATTACCTTAATCCAGTTGAGCCTATTGTCATCTTACTGGCTGAATCTCTGCAAGTGTGGTAAGCCAACCTAGTAGCTTCAGTAGTGATCCTTGTGGCTCTGTTAGCTACCACACTGCTGCTTAGGGGCTATTCAACCACTTGGTAGAAGGGTAGTATTTTCCTAATCTGAAGAGTGAGTAAAGCCATTCTAATACAGGGGGAAATACTCGTGCAGAAAAACAGGGGGAGCAGAATCAAGACTTTGGCATATTAGGGCAACCAAAGCCTGCAGGGTTGGAACAAGTGGAGAAAGAGACTGAAGACACAGGAAAAAGAAGAGTTAAGTGAAAGATCAAAGTGGTAGAGAAGAAGGTACAGTGATGGGGACCAATAGCTCTGGAGGAGAGAATCACTCTGGACAGGAAGAAGATCCCCCCTCCCCGCCCCGCCGCCAGTCCCTCTGAGGCCAAAGAAATCAGCCTTCTCCCTATCCTTTCTTATCATAGAGCTCCTGTGGTCTTCTGGTCTCTTACCAGGTCTCCCGACTAATCTTACCCTACTTTCGCCACTTTTCCAATGCTCTATGCTCTAGGTTTATGAAAATGTCAGTCCCATTAGTTCTTGCCTAAAATCCATCAGTAGTTTCCCAGCACTTTCACATCTAATTCTAATCACATTAGTATGAACCCTAAATTTCTTCAAATTCTGACCTCTGCCTTTCTATCCAGCCTATTCCCCTACTCCTGCACTTTCACACACAGTCCTCACGCTAGTCATGTTGAACGATTTGCTTTCTTCCTATTGAGCCAAGCAGACAGGGCCACTGGGTATGGTTGTACAAACCATACATAGAACATCTTTAAGACGTGCTGTATGTATTGCTGATATTGTCAATTTGTTATTAGAACTATTCTGGAAGATGGCAGTAGAATATCTTATTCTAATGAAATTAATATGACAATTTTGTGATATATGGAAATAAAGTACCTTGAAGAAAGGCCCAATATTATAACAACTTGAACAAAGGTGCACCTCAGATCCTTGGTACAATTCTTTATGTTTAGAATGCTTTTCAGCAGCCTTGTCCACCAGCAAACTTCTACTCATTCTACACAAAGAAGCTCAAACACTATCTCTATCTCTTCAAATATTACCAGGTATTTGTTGTTTTTTTTTTGTTTGTTTTTTTTGTTTTTTTTTTTTTTTTTACCAGGTATTTGTTATAACTATTTGTTTCATGGTCTGGAAGCATTTGTGTTCTTATCCCTTCTCTGAAATGTCTAGTATTATGGGATTTTTTTTGAAGATTTTGTTTATTTCAGAGAGACAGAGCATGCATGCAATCAGGGGGAGGGGCAGAGGAGAGAGAGAGAGGAGAGGAGAGAGAGAGGGAGAGGAGAGAGAGAATCCCAAGCAGACTTGCTGCTGAGCACAGAGCCCAACACGGGACTCTGTCTCACAACGCTGAGACCATGACCTGAGCCGAAATCAAGAGTTAGATGCTCAGTTGACTGAGTCACCCAGGTGCCCCTAGTATTGTGTTTTTAATATTTGTCTTTATTCATTTCACCTTGAATGAGCATATGAGATGTTCTGGATCAGAGGCAGATTTCTTACTACACCAGAGTAAATAAGAACTGTATGCTCCACTCTCCCAGCTTGCTCCAGGTCTTACCCTTGGGGCGATATTATGAAAGCCAATGAAAATTTTTCTACATGAGTGGCCAGATACTCTATAGACAAGGGACAAGAAGTGATTTTTCTGTGTTTATAAAGATAAAGGATGCAACTGTTCCTCCGCATCTCCTGAAAGTCTCTCTTCCTTACTCCAGATGTTTCTAAGCTCTAGGGCCTCATTCCAAGTTGGAATTTAAATAACTATAAAGATAACACTCCAGTCTCCCCAGCACCTTCAGAACTAACCTAGGTGCCTATCCCAGGATATAATATTTTGCTTTGGGGATGATAAGAGTTTTATTCGCCCTTTGGATCAGAGCAATTAGCTCTGTCATTAGGGAAACAAACAGCTACAGATCTAATCATTATGATATGAGAAAATGTATCTAGGAAAAGTAAAAGCAAACATTCTCTATAGTGCACATGTTTCTGTGGCTTAGGAGGCTAGAACTTTTTACACGAACACTTAAAAAAACGAGAAGTTTTATTTTACCTTATCTGGAAGCTGCATGGGGGCAGGGCCCATATCATAAAGATTCAATCTGGTTCCTTCTCCAGGACACATAGCTTTTGTGACTTTAGGAAAGTTATATGATATCTCCAAAGCTCCATTTTCCAACATGCCACATTGGGATAGTAATGGCTATTTTTCAGCATGTGCTGTAGGATTACAAGAGGTAACAAATGATATACTGAGAGAGCATTCCCCAGTTACTTTCCATTTTCTCTGGGAAAGGGGAAGAACGGTCCCATGAAGAAGTGAGTAGGATAGAGAACATTTGAAATAATCATTACAGGAAGTGGATAATGGAGTCCACATGGATAATTTGGACAGCATTGATATGTCATGGAGGAAGTCTACAATTTTTTCTCCCTGGTATTGATCCATGGCTTGAGAGACCAAGAAAAGTTGACTGTGAGGATGATCTAGCAAGAGCCATTTGCATCAGAATGCAAGAACAATGGCCATGTGAGGAGTGCTTGGGGTAGGAACATACACTGTTTTCCCTACCTACAGAAATATATTTTTGCATCTGAGGTTTGTTAAAATGGGCAATCAATGTAATCTTGAACAGGAATAGAGCCTGGGGTGAGGTTTCTGGAAGGTATGAGGTCTGGCTCCATTCTTCTGATGATGAGAGGGTCTATGTCTATACAAGAGCCTCAGGTTATATTTGGTAAAACGAAAATTTATTTCTTCCCGTGCCAACTGCTATTCTAAGTCTGACTGAACTCCTCAGTTGCCTAACTACATCATATCTAAGATTAAGGTTTGGAAGGGGTTAAGAACTTAAGAAAATTTTATAATTATAATTGCATAAAACTAGAGGTTGGAGGGTTCAATCACTTTATCTCCTATCCGTTGGGCCATGAGCACCTCTACACATTATTTCTGTGTGTGCCAAGAGTGCAAGACCCCTGGCTACTCTTTACTTGGGTCAATTTCAGGATTGTGTTTGCAGTGAGCAACCTTGAGCAACCAAGTAATATCTTCTCCCAAACCAAGAGCAGGCTTGCTTACCAAACACTATATAAAAGCAGTAAATTCTCCAAGTTCGGTATTCTTTGGCCAATGACAGAAATCCGCTATGTGTATGGCACCCATCTGGACCCCTTCCTTTAGACCCTCCGGGATTTGGGAGATATGGGAAACACCAATATCATGCTTATGCTGCTTTGACATGCTTTTTTGTCTCTAATCCAGGCATCTCGTGTTTTCTTCTGGCATCCATGAAACAGTGACAGGCCCCAGACCCTTCACAGATCCTGAAACTACTCGTCTGCCTAAGAGAATCATGACACTGTTGGCATAATCTTCGCCTCCTTATGCTTTCCCTTCCATGAAGCTGAGAAAGAGGATGAGTCAAGTAACATAATAAACTTCTGAGAAGGTAAGGGAAAGAGAGCTAAAGGAAGAGTGCCTTTTCTTCATAGTGTTTCTCACTATTTGAAATTATTTATTGACTTAATTTATGTCTGTCTCTTCCAGTAGAATGCAAGCTCCTGGAAGTTGGGGACCTTTTGATTTATCACTGTATCTTAATGAATAAAGTCATGTCTAGCAATGTCAATGCTTAATAAATATTCGTTGAATGAATTAATGATTATTTGGGCCTTGAGCCACTAGTTGGGGTGAATTGGTAGTACTCATAATGGATTGCTCTGGTTCATGATAGAAGTCTGTTTGCTCTTGAATGGCATTTAAAGCTATTCCTCTTGTCTTTGTGAATCTTTATGTTCCTATAAGAGTGTGTTTTTTTTATAAGTCCTTTAAAGAGAATTTCCCCCAAAATTATTTTACTAATCATCTTAATTACTCAAGAAAGTCCAATATGGGGATAGAAAGAAATAAACTCTATATAATGAATGACCAGTGTATGCTAGGTGCTTTACCTGTGCTGCCTCATTTAATTCTTACAACTCTGTAAGATTAGTATGTTAGTATCTATTTTATTTAGAAAGGACATAGATACAGAGAAGTTAGACAACTTGCTTTAGGACACATAGATACTAAATGGTATAGCTTGTTTTTTCTTGGTTTGAAACTTCTCTTTTCAATACAGCATTCTACAGAGTTATGATACTTTATACCTTGTGAACAGATTTTCTAAAGTAACAATTAGGATGTGTATCAGTCAGAGTTCAGTGTAAACAAATAGAAACAATTTTAGGTATTTTCACGAAGGAAAGTATTTAATAGAGGGTGCTTACAAAAATGAATGATCAGGGTTGGAGAAGTGAGTGACAGACAGAGCCTCTGAAAATCAGTGATTCCAGTACAATACAGAGTTGACCTATTGGCGGAGCTATGACTGCTGAGGACTTTTAGAATATGAGTATCAGTAACATAACCCTATGATAGCAGGCAGAGCCAGAAAGCTACTGCTGTCCCAACTGCTTATTGTCTTTCAGGGGGCTGAATAATGGGCCATGGAACACTGCTTCAGAAAAATGTTTCAGTGACTTTAATTATTAGGGAAATACAGCCAAGAGTGGTCAGGGAGATGGCCCAACTTCTCTTATGTTTTCTAAATCTTGCATGAATATATCTAATTGCAGACCTAATTCATATCCATAGCTCTAGGTGCAAAGAAGTCTAGAAACTGTTGTAAGCTTCCAGTCTCTGCATTATGAAAGACACCAGAAGGTGGAATGGACATTAAGTGAGCCAACCTGCAGTATTTACTACGGGCAGTATTGGGAGAAATCCAGACGCAAATACAGAAATACATATAAGAAATACTTAGAATCAGTGAAAATGTTTAAAACTGACTCTGTCCAGGAAAACCTATAATATGTAATTATTTATTTGAACTCCAAACTCTTGACATTAAAATCTTTATGGTTATGACTTATCTTGGGGAAAATATCCATGCACATGATCACTAAGGCCAATAATATATCTAAATGTGCACATATCAGAGAAGAGAAAATTATTTGTGGTGTAGGATCATCACTTTCATTTTTTTTATAGTCTTTTGTTTGCTGACACTATTACTGGCATGATTTTGGGGAAGAGGAGGCTTATTTCCAGCAGGCCCCAGGTCTTTCTCTGGATTCTCTTTGGCTCTGGTTTCTCATATGCCAACACAGTACTCAAATAGGAAAGGCTTAACAATTTAGTATTCCAAAGCTTCAAAGACACTTAGCACATGCACACATTTTACATGGAGGCCCCAGGGAAGCAAAAAGATTTGCCTGGGATCTCATGGAGACTGGATTAGAAGCCAAGTTCTCTGGCTCCCTGTCCAAACCTTTCTTCATCACAACAAAATCAAGCCTTGGATTGTATGCCTCCTAAATACAGAATGATATTGTGTATTTGAATATGTGTGTGTGAGAGAGGGAGAGAGAGAGAGAGAAACAGACAGATGCCATTTACATCAAGTTCAGTAAGAGGCCAAACAGCTATATTTTTCAGGAAACATACTTATATGTTAAGCATGAAGCAAAGTGAGGAAATGTTAATGATCAAAATCTGGTTAGCAGTGGAGGTGGGGAGTTGTTACTAGTAAAAGGCACAAGGGAACTTGTGGGGTGATGGCAAGGTCTCAGGAGACTCTGTAGGACTGAAACTTTTTTTGGTTAATTTTGAAACATACTGTAATGTATTTGACTTTCTTGTTTTCAATAACACTTTGTTTTAGTCCTTCCTGTATAATAGAGCCGGGCTAGGTGCTTTTCATGGATTATTTCCTTTAACTCTCACCAGAACACTCTCATGGAGGCACTGTTATTATCCCCATTTCATAGATGAGCAAACTGAGATGCAGCCTTCACTAACCTGTCCAGATCCACACAGTTAGGTAGCAGAGCCGGTATTTGATTCATCTGGCTGCAGTGTCAGCTGCTTGACCATTCTGCTATGCTAGACACCAGAAACTGAGTGGCTGAGCAAATTATGGACTTTTCTTTTTATTATTATTATTTTACAATCATAAAAGTTATAGTTATGATAACCATGTTAATAAGAGAAAAAAGGAGGATACAAAATTTTATAAACACACACATAGTGATTACATCTGTGTTAAAAATATATGTGCATAGGTATGAAAGACCAGAATATACAACACCAATAAGTTAGGATGATGAAAATGTGGGTGCTTTGTCCCCCCTCTTCTCTGTTTTCCAAATTTATTTTAAAGTGGCCATTGTAGATGTACAATGGGAAAATGTGCTGTAAAATAAACTTCCCATTTACCTGAAACATAAAATTTCATTTCCACACCCTTCTTTCCTACAGCTTTGTATAATCTTTAGAAGCCTCTTCTGCTCAATGAGTGACTTCATTACTAAATTGATGGCACCAGATCATTCTAGCTATGCAAATCACAAACCCACAGCCAGCTGAGGAAAAGGCGGATAAGATTACATTAAAAATTAAAGCAACATGGGGAGATGTGGAGATAATGTGCTTACAATTATTTCTACATATTTAATATTTATGCAATTACAAAGCCAGTCATGACAAATCTTAAATCTTGAGTCCTATTCCTTTTGCCCTCTGATATTTTTGACCTTGAACTGAGACTGCCAAATAATACATAAAAAATGGCTGTGGGAGAAGCATTTCCTTTGGCCTATAAATGATAAATGCTTTTTTCTTAGAAAGTGATCTCATTTCTTCCTAGCCTTTGTTTATTTTCAATGCACTCTATTTTTTTACTCTGTTACATTCTGATCACCCTTGAAAGCGCTGGGCTTTCAGTCTTCCACAGTTTGGTTGTGTTGTTTTCTGGTGGTGCTGCTGTGATGTGTTTTCTGTCAGAGGAAATTTACAGGCATATTAGCCTACTTGACAGGCACAATGAGCCACAAGGCTCTCCTAAGGAGAAACTTCCATGTGCTGTGGTGAGGTTTTCTCTGTCTCTCCATCCCACCCTCCCTCTTACACTTTAATACCCCACCATGATTCAGACACAAATCCCAACCACTTTCATTTATAGGAATTACCTTGGATCCTGAATTTAACTCTTTGGTTCCTGGTAACAGTGTTACATCAGTTCTGCATTAATTAATTCATATTTCTGCAACAATCTGGCTACAGTAGTTTGTGGATAAAACCAATGTCTTCCCTTACAGTCATATAGATACCAAGTAAGGAATGGATGGGAACCTTTTTTTTTCCTATGATGAGTCATTGACACAAAGTGGGGAAAATAGCATCCAAGAACTATACAAATGAAAAGCAATATAATTAAATTTTATGGAGGGTGTTTAGAGAGAAAATTCTAAAACAATTTTCTCAGTGTGTCATAGAAAAATGGTCAACAAGAATCAATAAAACTTATAAAAAACTCAAAAACATAAAATGAGACATAACTGAAAGGGTAAACTGTTTTCTTGGCAGATTTCAAATATATTAGAGTATTTCCCTACAGCCATTGGCAAACGGCAGGCCTGTGCATTTTCAGTTTTATGTATATTATGTTGCCCCTAGGGGAGTAAATTTGTTAAGACATAGCAGTTCTGGTATATTCAGACCCTGACTTGATGTTAAGCTATCTCTTCAATTTAACATCTTCCAGATCTCTTTAATAATTTTTGAAGGGTGATTTTATTTTGAGATAATTCCTTTTGTCCTTGATATGTTTGGACCATAAGCACGTAACTATGTAACCTACAGAGATTATTTAGAACAGTCTATGGGGTGCGTGGCTGGCTCTGTCAGAAGAGCGTGTGGCTCTTGATCTTGGGGTCATGAGTTGGGGTGTAGAGATTACTTAAGTAAATAAACTTTAAAAAAAAAGAAGTTACTTAGAACAGTCTTAAGTCACATGTAAATTTCTTGCTCGATTCTCTGCTAAGAAGGAGAGAGGTATTTACCAAGCCAATCCATAATATTGGTCTGAACTACTATATTTGTTTACTGAATTTGAATAAATAAATGAATGAAACTTGCCTTATCTGGAAAGTAAGAATAGTTGGCTTCCTGGTGGACTAACTCTTTAGAAAATTAATGAGGAATATTCTTAGTTGGGCCCTATCTTAGTTCAGGCTGCTACAACAAAATACCACAGACTAGGTCACTTATAAACTACAGAAATTTATGGCTCACAGATGAACAGGTTGGAAATCTGAGATCAGGGTGCCATCAAGGTTGGGTGAGGGCCCTCTTCCAGGTTGCAGACTTCTTATTTTTTCTTTGTCTTCACATGGTGGAAGGAGCAAGGGGGCTCTCTTTTATAAGAGCACTAATCCCATTCATGAGGGCTGTACCCTCATGACCTAAACACCTACCAAAGGCCCTACCTGCTATTACCATCACCTTTGGGGCTTAGGATTTCAACATATGAATTATGGGGAGACACGAACATTCAGGCCATAGTAGGCTCCCTTCCCCTTTTTTTCTTTCTTAGAGCCGTACTCTCCAAATTGTTTCAGAATAGCCAACTACGGCTGTGTTCTCAACTATGCCCTTTCTCCCTCCCCATCTTTAAAAGGACAAATGAGACTTCTTCGGTTCTGGCAGCCTGGTGGTCCTTAGAGAGACTGGCTCCTTCCTCAGGCTCCCTAAGAGTGAGAGCAGGCTGTAGATTCTTATCTTTAGAGTGGTTCTTCCTTGGTCTGGTTTTCTGCTATGAGGGGGATTCTTCTTTCTGCCTTTTGCTCCTCTGTAATGACTGCAAGGATGAGGAGAGGAACCTAGTTTTCCAGGCTGTCAGGATGACTAGAGATCCCTACAGCCAGTCAGAGCAATGACAAGGGGTACCATTAATCTGCCCATCATCTGGGAAATACAGAAAATGTCAAGAACAGGAATTGTTTGCCCTCACACAAAGAAAACCAAGGCACCAGTCACTGGACTTTTATATACTGCCATTCTCCATCTAAGGGTCTTCAGTAATAGAATTCATTAATCTAGAGTGACTTGAATAAGACTTTTTTTTCTGAAACAGAAGGCCAATTTAGACAACACCTCAAGGTGTTTTTCAATTCATTTTTTGCTTGTCTTATTTTTAGTTCCCAGGGTCATGAAATAATGGCTACATTTTAATAAGCAATATAAATTTCTGTCCATATCTAAACCAGTGGGAGATTTTCTCTAATTTTAATGCTGAATTATTTTAACAAAATAATCATCAAATACCTCTGATGTGCCAGGCAGGCACAGCTGTAAATGCTGGATATACAGCATAATGCATATATTAAACCTTCAGAGTGCAGGCTGCATCTAGATGCTGAGAATTCTTCAGGCCCTCTGATGAATCCATTCACAGTTTTGATACCCACTCATACTTTAAACTGTACTCAGGTGAGCTCTCCAAATTGTAGGTTTCACTGGCCGCCTGAATCCCCTAGGACTAAACCAAAGACATTGAGTTCTAGCTCCTTTATCCCAAACCCAGCCTAGTGGGTGAGTTTTTATTGGTATGAGTGTATTCAAGAGTAGAGTTTTATTATCTTCCCAAAGTTCTGAGGACTTTTTTCTTTTGGTAACAAGAACTCTTTCCTGAAAGTCAGTGCCCAGGTAGATGAACTGCCAAAAAGGAGCCTAAAACATGCAAACATTTGCTCATGTGGATGTCTGCACTCATAGCTATCTGGGGAGCTGCTACAAGATGGATGGAGAGGCAAAATTACTCACTTGGAAGGCTGGCTGTCAAGACAAAATCCAAACCCAGGAGCTTTTCTCCTAAGAACCCCTATGACATTTTATTCTTTAAATAAATCTTTTCTTCCTCTCCTTAGGTGAGAGATTGACATTTTAAGATCAATCATACCTCTGCTTTGCAGGGTTGGTAGACTTAGAACAGGATAAATGGAAATTAAGCAAAATTTCCATTTTTTTGAATAAAAATGCTCAAAACAGATATATTCTAATTCAGTCCAAAAGAGGGATGCTCTTTCCCCAGTGGTCATTCTCATTACTGTGGTTATCTCAAGACCTTTTGATGTCAAAATTTCACCCTGTTTTCTCTAAAAGAACCATTCTGAGCACACACCTGCTGTTTGAATAGCAGCAGAAAGCAAAGGAATCTCACACTATGTTTTTCTGCATCATAGCCAAGAATGTTTTAATGCTTCTGATACAGTCACAAGTTACCACCTTTCCCAGCCCCTCGCCATCATGAGATAAGTTTCACCTGTTACTATAGGCTACAGTTTAATTATTTCCTCCTGTTTCTTTTATTCAGTAGCCCCTCTTTTTTTTTTTTTTTTTTTTTTTAACGTGAGCTCTAGGCCCAATGTGGGGCTTGAACTCATGACCCTGAGATCAAGAATAGCACGCTCTACTGACCGAGCCGCCAATTACCCCCTCTTCTTGTTCATAATGGTCTCGTTAGCATTTGGCTAGTGTCTCCCAAAACCAGATTTATTCAGCACTTTTAACTAATTTAAAATGATTTCTTGAAAATATAAGGCTCTCAGGCCATTCAGTTAGTCAGTACACATTTATTGTGAGCCTGCTGTGTGCCAGGCATTGGAGTAGATGCTGGATACCATAGAATTCCAGGGAGCATGCTGTGGTCAAAGGAATACTAGATGAGCATTAGAAAGTGCCATTCTGGGACCAGCCTTACCCCTGGCTAGTGTGTGGGCTGGGCAAGGCCTCCAACCTCTGGGGTTCCAATTCTCTCACATGCAAAATAACAGGCAGAGAGAGCTACTCTTCCTTCAGACTCTTAAGTTCTGTTACTGCCGCTGGTTTGGTTAATTGCAGTGGGAACCCAGTGGCCTTGCAAAAGCAAATTCTTTTATAAGCCTTCCCAAAGGGACCTCATTCTAATCCAAGGAGTAGTTTCAGTTCTAAGACGAATGCCTTTCAGAGACCCAAGAAGACATTTAAAGGGGAGTTTGGTCAAATATTTGAGCGTATTTCCCCCAAAATGCTTACCTGCTTTCCAGTTGCTCAGTAGTATAAGGTAGTATAATCTCCAAGCGTGGAGGGTCAATTAGAATTCCAAACACCATGGTTTAATCTCCCAGGATAATAATAAATCCAAGTTACAAAAACAAGCAATAAGTCCAGATAATTCTGGACTTCCAATAGTGACAATTCATGGGGGCATGTTAAAACTCCCCAATTCTGTGGCATTTCAGTGGTTTCAACAGTTTTCATAGCCTCTGAGACTATTGCTATTTTTTTGTTTGTGAATATTGACAGTAAAATGAATGCTTGCTGTTTGTACAATATTGTATTGTTCCTAATTTGCAAGCTGCTAGATATTCTTCTAATATCATGTGAGAACTCTGTTTTTTTCTGTCTTCTCACCCTACCAAATGTATTTTATAAGATAGTTTTTAAGATGCATCTCAAGTTGCAAAATAGTATGCAATAGTTTGGTATTGGGACCAGGCAGGTTATTTGAAATTCATTGTGATTCCTCAACTTCTGACATAAAAAAAAGCAAAGAAAACAACAAAGGAAGCCTCATATTGCTCTTTAGATCTCCTCATTCTGCATTTATGGTTAGTTCATTTCAATTTCTTGTATCAAAAGAATATAGTAACTTACCACACACCATTGATCAGAGGGAGGACAGTTTCTTGTTTCCATTTCTTAAAAAAAAAAAAAAAGACCCCACATATACATCATACATAAATTTTTTAAAAAATGAAGAAGAGGTAGTAAGGTATGAGTTTTATTGAATAGCTTTATTTCCCTGACTTGCTGATAACATTTCATGGCTTTCTCTTCTTTCTTTCCTCCCCCTCACTATAAATATCAGAGCTGATGACTGACTTTTACTGCTGCCTTTCATGCAGACTCCTCGGGCTTGCAAATCAGCTACCGATTCTAGAAACTTTCTGTCTCCCACCCTTGCTTACATTGTTTCCTAATAATGGAGCAAAGGGACACTAAGAACACACAAACATTGTATAGCACACTGATTTGAGTAGTAAAACTCTTTTGAAGGTTGGATTTTGGACTCAATGCTTCAGCTCATTTCAGTCCATTTGGTGCATGGTACAAGGCAGCTACCCACTCAACATTTTGCCTATTGGGAGGATGGCAAAAGGGCAACCTGGACAGTTGAACACAAATGGAGCAACATAGAAATGTTGGCAACAAAGCCTTTCTGCAAGCAGTAATTCTACTCCCACTTCAAACTTTGTTGCTCTTTAAAAATAACATTTCAAGATATTTTACCTTTCTAAAGTGAGTCACCTTCCCTAATAATGGTCCAGGTTAACACTCTATCACACATATTCTCTAATCTTCTCCTAGCACTTCACACTCACATGCCTATTCTGCCTGATCAAAACTTACACGAAGCAAAGGCAGTGGGTATATTTGGGGCGGGGTGTATATAGACACATATACATATACCTCTGTATATCTAAATGCCATGCTGATTTAGAAATGGAAGAATAGAATAATCAGTCATGGTGATTAGCATTTTTGAGAACATACTATGTGCCAGGCACTATACTAAACACTTTATTACACACTCACACTCACATATACACACACTGTCACTTAACACAATTTGAGGGAGAAACTATTATCAGCTCCATTTTATAGATAAGAAAACTGATAGGCAAAGATGTCAAGTGAGTTGCCCGAATCACACAGCTGTAAGGTACCAGAGAGGCATGCTAACCCAGACACTGTGCTGCTTCGCCAAAAACTCAGATGCTTACATCACCCAACAAGTTATGCAACGTATGTGTTATTTGGGAACTTGTTTCCAAACATTAAATAAACTTTGGTGCTATTTCCAGTCTTCTGGATTTGTGACAATTCCATCTTCCCAAAAAGTGAAAGTTCCTCAAGTTACAGCTCCTGGAAAGAAACCTTTAATAAAACCTCAGGCTCAGGGCGCCTGGGTGGCTCAGTCGTTAGGCGTCTGCCTTCGGCTCAGGTCATGATCTCAGGGTCCTGGGATCGAGCCCCGCATCGGGCTCCCTGCTCAGTGGGAAGCCTGCTTCTCCCTCTCCCACTCCCCCTGCTTGTGTTCCCTCTCTCACTGTGTCTCTCTCTGTCAAATAAATAAATAAAAACCTTAAAAAAAAAAAAAAAAGAATAATTATCTTAAAAAAAAAAACAAACCTCAGGCTCTTGGACTGTGCTGGTGATATGATAGCACATATGGCTACTTAAACTAATGTAAGCTCCTCAGTCACACTAGACACATTTCCCATGTTCAGTAGTGGCATGTGGCTAGTGGCTCCTTTGCTGGCCAGCACAGCCGTTGGACGTTTCCACCATGATAGCAGCACTGCTCCAGGAGACAGATAACTGAGGAAATACAAAAGAGCAAATGATCCTTGAGCCCCTTCCAGAAAAGGAACTGACATGTGTTTCCAAGGAAGGGACATTTATCGAGTGCCTATTCTTGGCCAGGCACTGTGCTAGGTGCCAAGAGCACAATGATCAATATGGATCAATGAGGCAGACATGATCTCTGCCCTTCCTAGAACTTGCAGTCTCTACCAGAGTCAGTCACCCGAGGTAAACACTGCTGTGAACACTGCTATGGTAAGGGAGTCTAAAGTGCTAGGAGGCAGAGAAGACCTAGTAGATGCAGCATCGAACCCTGGCTTCGGGGCAGGAGTCAGGCAAAGCTTTCTGGAGAGAAAGGAAGGTAAACTAAGGTCTTGATTGTGAGAAGGCTCATGAACCAAATACAAGAGGAAAGGTGTTCCTCACTGAAGGAACAGCCTGCGTGAAGACTCAGAAGCAGGGAGAGAGCATGCTGTGCTTTAGAGGAGTTTAAAGAAGTCAAAAAAATTACTTTCTCCAGTCTGTTCCTCAGAATCAGAGCCTGGATAAAATCTTTTTTTTTCTTCATATTTTGACCGAGTTATATTGCATGGAGGGAAGGCAGCAGAGAAGCAAAAAGCGGAGGCTTGTGCAGAGGAGGTCTACAGGAGCCGGAAGTGGCCAGTAACTACCCCTTACCACTCAAGTGCTTCAATACGAAGAATGTGCACAGACAGGAGCCTTGAATGTGAACAACGATGCAGCAGCCACTTGATATGAAGGACAGTGGCCAGATACTGTGGCAGTTTACTAGGATTGTTTTACCCAGTCCTCACCATAAGCCTGGATATTTCCCTACATTTATGCTTACATAATTAGAAGTTGGTAGAGCAACCCATGAGACAGAACCACCTGAACTCATGAGCTCTTCTTCTGCTGAAACACCAGGTTATACAGTCTCCCCTGTTACTGCTGCTTCCGTGCCCAGGCTGGTACCACCTAAGAAGACCAGTTTGAGGGATGGTTGAACTCACATGAAGACATGGAAGAGAAGCCAAAGAGTAGAACTAAAACAACTTGTACTGCAGAAAAATTAGTTTGTGCCAAACTAAAGTGTAACCCAAAAAAGGAAGTGGTAGGGGAAATTCCCTCCTTCTTTCAGAACCTACCTGTTAATAGTTAGCCATTTACCAATACTGACTAACCCCAGTAGAGTAATTTTGCTTTTTAGCCTTAGAATTTTCTAGAAAAGTACTAAACTAGGATCACTTGTATTTGTCATCTTATCTAGCAGTGATCAGACTGATTCAAAACATTTATGATTTACAGTGGGATAGTTCAAGCCAACTTTCTTCACAAACTTCCTTCTAAGATTGCCTCAATCTGTTGAAAACTGTTTTATGACTCAACCCAGCGAAAATTTCAGCAGCACGTATCTTCAGATAAAACGCTTCATTCACATCAAGCAGTAATTAAATGTGCAGGGCATGAAATAAGCAGCAAGTTTGGCTTCGGAGCCATCTTGCAATCTGTAAACGATCCAAGATAGACCATATGCCTTTAAATCTAGATGACTGCATACGTATCCAAGAGAAAGCTAACTGCCATTTCTGCACAAGAGTCATCAAAAGATGAAAAAAGGGAAAAAAAGATGAAAAAAGATTTATGTAGCTTGTCTGATAAATGTATAGTAATACATGTGTGCACTGAGACTTGGTATATGGCTCTTAACTTTCCCTTTTGGTTCTTGATTCCGTTCTTCTAGAGGAAGCATTCAAAGTGACAACTCAACCAGCATTTTCCTTCGGTAGCTCATTGCAGTGGTCTGGGGTAGCTATTTGACAGACAGAGTTTTTCTAACAAGGGTTGCCTCTCCTCTTCTTTTGGTTCCTTACAGAAATCTCTCCCCCATTCTACGCTGGGGCTGGCCACCACTGTACCACGCTGATTCCTGAACAGGCTTGCCATGCCTCAGAGGGGTGATTGGTTCAATCATGACCATGTGACAGAATAAGGCCAATCTGAATCTCCCCAAGATTGCTGTACAGATGGGGGAAGGAGAAGTCTTCCATCCACGGGCTTGCAAAGCTAGGAGGACATGAGAGTGGGCCTCCTGGTGGCCATCTTGCTACTGCACGAAGAGAGCCCATGTGAGAACAGCCAAACAGGGAAAAGGAGAGCTGGGAGATGGAGACAGAGTGCTGACCACGTTGTTTGGGCTTGTGGATTCCATCATGTCCAATGTCACTTCATGAGCATTGAATGAGTTAGACAGTGACTGGCAACAATAGGAGGTGCTCAGTAAATGTTACAGCCTATCTCTTTTCCTCCCTCTTTGACTTTGGCATCTGCCAGATAAAGATTCAAACCATCTTTGGCAGCCAGCACTTCTCTTTCTGGCTTTTACAGGAAAGCCAGTAAGAGAATGGAGAATGATGAGCACAAAGTCAGCCCCTCAGAGCAATGCAAGCCCCGTCTGCATCTTACAGATACCTCTTTGGAAGCAGCCCTTCTCTGCTCAGCACACTCACAGCTCAGACAACCACCTGGTCCAGAATCAAGCTGGTACGAAAAATGATACTTTATTTCCTGAAAGAGGAAGGAAATGAGTTGGCCAGACCCTAAAGTGGGACCTACTACAGGAAGCAGGCTACATAAGCACCTCAATGGGCATGCAGCTTTCCAATGGCCAATCATATGAAGGTACCAATCTGTTTGGCTGTTTGCCAGTGGCACCATTCTATAGAAAGCAGGCAATCTAGACTGTTAAAAATACATAACTTATCAACCTGACACAGAGTTTAACCTCGTGAAAACCAGACAGCATGGTGGTAATTAGTGCTAAATACTAACAGTGATATAAAATTCAGTTACGACGGGGCAAGTAAAGCCACCTCTACTGAATGGTGTTTGCAAAATATGCATCCTCTCACGCCTGCAAGGCGGTGATGATAAACCTTTTGCTTGCACAATAAATGCTGGTGGTTGATGATCAAATTGGGTTGTTTATGTGCTACAGGTATGTGCAGTATGAGAATCCTAAAGGTAATTTCTGAGATCTTATGTTTGTGATTTTTCAGACTCGATAAGCAATATCTTAAATATTGTGGAATTTAGAACTGGAATGGATCCTTACAGATGAAAGAAACTAAGGTTCAGAAGAGTTTAACGAGCTGCTAAATGGCAAGGCAGGGACTTCAAGCCACGTCTTCTGGTTTTCAGTTGGATGGATACCTCTCTGTCACACCCCACTCTCTCAGAGATGATAGCAAAGACATCAGAGTTGGGCTGGATCTTCTAAGACATCTAGCCCAACCTGCTCGTTTATGGGTAAGGTAAGGAAACGGGGCCCAAAGAGATGAGGTTTTTGCCGAAAGTCAGAAAGGAATTAGGCTAAAACTTATTGACTCCTGGACCAGTGCTCACTCCTTGTTGCCATGGATAAATAGGCTCTATTAAACTTAGTTGTAAGCACAAGTCATCCCACCATTTAATTTCCATCAAGAGGCAAACAAGCTAATGAACACCCAGTCATCACCAGGGAAATCTGGCAGTGGATTAAGGTCTGGCCATAAAATGTTTTCAAGAGAGACAGCGTCTCCTAGTCAAGAAAGTACATGGTAACGTATAAATAAACAACTGAACTGAAAGACTATAATCTGCCAGGTGTGTTGTGGTATTTTATTTTTCTTATAGTCACTGCGATCTAGAGGCTGCAGCTATTTCTGATACTGAAACTTCACTGACTTCAGCAAAAAGGCCCTTAAATGGCCTAAAGCATCAAGTTTCTTTTCGGTTCTTGGTTCCTAATTTATTCTGATACGGTAGACAGGGTTAAACTAGATTGTTGTTGTTACAGTTTAAAGTTCACTGCTTCCTAAATTCCTGTAGGATATGTGTATACCAGGTAGAGTCTACATAGCTGTAAATAAGTCTCAGTCTCTTTCTTCCTCTCCTGTTCTTTCTGAAAATTAGAGGAGTTAAGTCATTCTATCTAAGGAAGAGGGGGAAGGTGCGAAGCAAGCCTCTGAGTTGCCTGTCCGCCTACAGAAGAACATTAACATTGTTAATCAGCATTACAGGCTTGGCTTTGCTTCCTAGGGAAATGGTTGGGAGAGATATAAAACGCTTTAATCCTTTCTAAGCAATGTTGTCCTTGGTGATAGCCAGGAAGGAGGGATTTCTTCTTTTCGTTTATACCTTTCAGCAACCTTGTAAAGTTTTGAATTACTTACAATAAGAACCAAACTAATGTCAAATTAGGTTAATGAGGAATTATCAACTGCTTGCTCTATGGCCAACATTTTGCTAAGCCCTCCTGAAGGGGCAAAAAATAATATTGTCCTTGTCCTTTGAAGAGTTCACTATCTTTATAGAGCAACAATATTTAATAACAAGAACAATAAAATATTGCAGTTCCTTGGGTATAGTGCATTCTGGTAGGGCTGACCCTCATCCAGTGGGGCGTGACTCTGGGAAGCAGTCAGAAGGGCAGTGAGGAACGGAAGGTAGTTCTGAACACTGGAAATAGCCCAATAAGGAACACTAGGGCTGTCTCACATGATGACTCAGGAAAGGAGTCATCTCCATTTTTTTTTTCTTGCTTGCTTTGGTTTCCTGCAACAAAACTCTTAAGGCTACAATGTAAGGGGTCCCTTGCCCACACTTTACCCCTTGGTCCATATGTCATCTTTAATGTGGCTCAGGAAATGGTGTTCTCAAAGCTAGTGAGATGGTGCAGAAGAGCCCCTTCGTTCTTGCTGGTAACACCATTGGCCTCGAACCCCAGGGACTGTTACAGATCTGAACAGACACTTTCCTCTGATGCTGAATGATGAGCCTGAAGTGAGTGAAACCTGCAGTCTTGACTCTTTTATTACTGAGAATAAGAATGTGGTTATTGTTTTCCTTATTTATTTATTTATTTTATTTCCCCAGCCCATACCTTTGTCTTTCATGCAAATAATTCCCTTCGTGGGTCTACCCTATTTGTACTTCACTTATATTCTGATTTATCTGGGTTTTGGGTAAACAAATGCTGACATAGCAGCTACAACCCTTGAACAAAGAATAGTCAATCAACCCCATTAAACCCTTTTGGAGCAAAGTAGATGTGCCTACCAGCTCCCCTTTCTAAGCTGCTTATATCAGGCTCCATTTTAGTTACTCTAGTAACTATAGTTACTCTAGGACTTTGGAGATAGACCCAGGATACTGGGGATTCCCAAATAAGTTCTTTGATTTCTCAGAGTTTCTTCTTCCTTATCTGTAAAATAGAGACAGTAATAATACTCCCTCCTAATGATGTCAAGAGGATTAAATGAGGTGCTACAAGCAATGCGCTAAATATTATACTTGGCCTATGGGTAAATACTCAATATTGGCTTTTATTTTTATCATTACCCTTAACACCAATCTGGATGCTCTTTTCAGTTAAATTTTACTGTATCAAAATATGTTGAGGGTGAGTCAGAGACAGGCCACAGTGTGCTCTGTCATTGGTAAAAGAAGAGGGAATGCTGAATTCAGACACAGACCTGTAACAGATGAACTCTAACAGAAATTTTTATTGTTCTATCAGCAGTACAGTAATACCAAACAATAAAAATAAGCAACAAAGCACCTGCTACTCCTCCACCCTAACACATTAATTATTATTTTTCTATATTCTTTTTTGATTTTCTCCATCACCAAACATAATTTTGCAGTTACACTTATAGCAGTTTGGATCTATTCAAAAAGCACATAAATGCCCTGGTGAGCAATTATCGATTGCCTACTGAGTATCAGGCCTTATTCTAAAGTACAGGGAACACAAAGAAGAAAATACCTTGAAAATCTACAGTCAATCTAAATAAAATACAGTTTTTTGTATTGGTGGCATATCTTTCTTCCCCCCACAGCACAAGGATTTTCACATGTTGCTGCAGAGGAATGGAGGAATAGTCAAGAAACAAAAGATAATGCATATTTCAGAGCTGATAGTAAAATAGAGAAGTGACTAGAGAATGTGTAATGGCTGGGTTCATTCAAAAAGGCATAGGAATATCCTGCATCAGGAATCACTTATATCACAGAAAAGATAAAGTAAGAAATAAAAAAAGAGAATAAAAGGAATTCAGGTAATACATGCATTGTGGGATATCTGCAATAGTGATGACTTCAAAATAAATAGAAATAAACAATCAAAATGTGAAAAAGGGACTCGTTATAAAATTGAAGCCATTCATGAAATGAGACAAGGAAAAAGAAAACTCAGAAACTTAAAGATAAAATTATTTGTATTCTTTATTTGTATTCACTGTTAGCTTAATGTTTGTAGGTACCTCAAAACGGGGTTATCAACCAAAAGAGAGAAATCTATCCATTAATAGAAAAGTAAGAAATCAATTGCAATTAAAAAAAAAATTGTTAAAGGGGCGCCTGGGTGGCTCAGTTGGTTGAGAGTCCAACTCTTGGTTTTGGCTCAGGTCATGATCTCATGGGTCCTGAGATTAAGCCCTGCATCGGGCTCCATGTTCAGCAGGGAATCTGCTTGACAATTCTCTCCCTCTGCCCCTCTCCACCTCAATAAATAAATAAATAAATCTTTAAAAAGATTTATTGAAATCTCAAAAGCAGTAACAACAAAAAACTCCAAGAAATAAATGAGATAAATGGGAAGCACTTGGTACATATCGTAGGAGAATTTTTGAATTCTCTTTTTCACCCTGAATTATCTTGCTGTTATTATTGCATTTCTTATGGGAATCACATGAACAATTAGGCAATGTATACAGGCTCAGTTGAGATCTTACTGATCCATCACCTTTCTGGTAAGCATTCATTGTCATCAGAAAGAAAATTATATACTTGACCATTAAAATAATCAACTTCCTTAAATCTTAGCAAACTCTCACCCAGAAATGAAAGTGTAAGTGACTTTTACTGACAAAAGTAATGCTTCTAGGAAGGTTATTGCTTAGTTAACTGGTTTCCAAAATACTGCTAGAGAAGCACAATAGGAATTATTGTTCTGACAGGGCTGGCATGGGTTGGGTATTGGTGAATTTCAAGTCTTTCCTCTGATCAGTTGATGTCCGTGACTCAATAATAAGATGGACAATTGAATTGATGTCAATCATTTATTAAAAGTAATCCAACAACAACAACAAAAAACCCTCAAAATACTTTAAATGTAAGTTGAAAATTAAAATTTATAATACATCCAATGCAATAGAATACTAATCAGCTATGAAAATAACATACATGCACCAAATGTATATAATGTATATAAATATTTTACAGAAATCACATGAATATGTGAATATGTGATATCCAATGAGGATATATAATATACATAGATAGTCAAGACATGGAAAGGTACTCAAGATAGCTATTAAATAAAAATTCTAGTTATTTAATAGCATCATATACATATCCTTTCTGGGGCACCTGGGTGGCTCAGTCAGTTAAGCATCCGACTCTTGATTTTGGCTCGGGTCATGATCTCAGGATTGTGAGATCGAACCCCACATTGGGCTCCGCACCCTGCACAGAGTCTGCTTAAGATTATTTTCTCTCTCCTTCTCCCTCTGCCCCTCCCCCCGCTCATGTACTCCAAATAAATAAATACATAAATAAATAATAAAATCTTTTTAAGAAAGTTACATATCCCTTCTAAAGGGAAATTACATACACATAAAATTATTTCTGGAAGGGTACACAAGAGATTGTAAATAGTGACTACCTCTAGAATGAGACTGTGGTGAGAAGTATATTTGTGCTTTTCAGTTTACACACCATCATATTGTTTGAATTTTTAGCCCTGAGCATGAATTACCATAATAGTAAACTAGTTTAAAACTGAAAAAAAAAAAAATTAATGAAAAATTGCAAGGACAATTAATGGCAAATGGCAAATATATCAAAGAAACAATTGAAAGCTTAATAAAGGGAAATCATTATTTGGTCCAAAAAGGTGAGATAATTTTCAATGAAAAGAAATTTATTTCACAATTCTAAAATAGAACAACCAGAAAATAAATGCTAAATAATACCTTAAACACATTAGTTGCCATGTGTTAACAGCACTAAATTATAAGGAAAACTGTGAAACTAATGATTTTTTTTTCAAAAAGTCAATTGCTTTAATTATCAAGAATCAAATATATAAATGGAACTTTTCTCAAAGAACTTTATGAGTTTCCCTATGAATATGCATCTAAAAGACAGAAGGCTTCTTCCCTTCTTCCTAACCACACTCACGCACACACACAGCTCTGCCATGCACTGTCAACATATGCTCACTACTGAAGGGAAATTTAATTTCATGACCCACCTAAAATATCGACATCTAAATGTAGACATTCTTTTCATTGCAATAGCTGCTGCAACCATACCCTTACATGGTAAAGAAACATTCAAAGGGATATATACATTTTTGGAGTGTGTCACATGGTAATTTAACATGTGGCACTTGCAAAGGATAGGCGTTGGGGTAAGAGGAGCTGCTTCCTTGCAGTACCCATTCTGGGCCAAATCGTGCCTGTGGTCATCAGATGTGTCTACTCACTCCTTTCAGTATTTATGTTAATATCACAAGGGATTCTTGTAACATAAAACTTTGTAGTGACAATGCAAAAGGCAAAATAAGAATGTCTGAATCCAGACTGGGGAATTAGTATATGAGATCATAAATAGGTAACTAGACATACAAATACTATATGGTTCTCTCAATAACCCCAAATCCTTCTCATTAGAAGAGGGGTGAAGACTTGAGCCTGGTCCCATTTGGACCCTTACCTTCTTGCCTATCTTCCACTCATCCTCTTTCATATCCTTAAACTGTTATTAGTAGCTTACTATTAATGATGATTCTTGTTACCGTTTATTGAGAACCTAGCATATATCGATCACTGTACCAACCACATTGCATGTATTTACCAGATTCTTATAATTCTACAAGGAAGTAAGGGCTCAAAGAGGGCACATGGTTCGTAATTGATAAATAATAATAATTACAAATAATAATGGATAATACAAAAAATAAGATGAGAATACTGTTGTACCATTTAGGTTTCTGGGTTGCAAATGATAGATTCTGACTCGCTTAACATAAGCACAACAGTAACCTACTGGAAGAATATCAGAGACCTCACAGTGTCTATGAATATCCTTCCAGAAATTACATATATATACTTTTTCCCTTTATTACTTTTTTTCCCTTTAAAAAATATGTCATATTATGCTGGAGAAGTGGGCCCAAAACTTATTGGAGGAACACAGGAGAGGCTAGGCAGTCAGAAGTTTAGCCCAAGTCATGCCACTTGTTCATAATAGAAAATAAAATGGACACAGTGAATGGCCATCAAGGAGAATGGCTGAATAAATTATGATGCATTTAATGGAATATAATGCAGCCATTAATAAAGATGAATTGAGCTCTCACTGATAGTTTGGAGAGATTTCCATAAGGAGTTGCTGAGTAAGAAAAGCGAGATGCAGGAAAGTATCTATAATATGATCCCATCTTGATAAAACATCACAGAGCCTACATATTCATATATATATGAATATGAATATGTATTTGTCCATGTATGACTACATGATATAGAGAAAAACATGGAAGGATATAGTCTAGGTTGTCACCAGAAGTGTTTGGCTGGGGTGGGGCAAAGGGCAGCATAAGGGATGATAGAATCAAGGACAACAAAAAACTGAAAAGCACACTGTGCGTATATGATTACATTTCTGCATTTTTGCATAGTTGTGTTTATATGTGGCACATGTAATAAATAACAAATTTTTAAATGCCAGGGGAAGGGTCTGGTTAGAATTCTGTCACTGCTGTGGCATCAACATGAGCTTTCTTTTTTATTTTTTTAAAGATTATATTTATTTATTTGAGAGAGAGAGAGTGAGAGAGAGCATGAGAGGTGAGAGGGTCAGAGGGAGAAGCAGACCCCCTGCTGAGCCAGGAGCCCGATGTGGGACTCAATCCTGGGACTCCAGGATCATGACCTGAGCCGAAGGCAGACGCTTAACCGACTGAGCCACCCAGGCTCCCCTCAACATGAGATTTCTACATCTGTGCCTTTTCTACATCCTTTGCTCCAGAAGGAGAGCATCTGAAGATGGAGAGCATCTCCTGGTCTGAGCAAGTATATTAGTCAGCTCAGCTATTGAACATATGTAAGCAGATGTTACAAAATACCACAGGCTGGGTAGCTTAAACAACACAAATTTACTTCTCACAGTTCTGGAGACTAGAAGTCCAAGATCAAGGTTCAGCTGATTGAGGTTCTGGTGAGACCTTTCTTCCTGGATTGTAGACAGCTTGTAGGCAGCTACCATCTCACTTTAGCCTCTTATGACCTCTTCTTGTGGGCCAGGATAGACCTCCTCCTCTCTCACTCTCTCTCTCATTCTCTCTTCCTTTTCTCATAAGGCCACCAGTTCCATTGGATTAGAGCCCCACTCTGATGTCGTTTAACCTTAATTACCTCCTAAAGACCCTGTCTTCAAATACAGTTACATTGGGCTTCAACACTTCAACTTTGGGGGAGATACAATTCAGTCCATAGTAGTGAAGAAGCTTCTTTATTTTTTATTCCATCATGGGAATCTCGGTCCTGACTTCCACTAGACTCATACACACAGTGGCAGATTCTCCAAACACCTAAAGGTGGTTTGGCTGGGTGGCCAATGACACTTGACTAAAACCCATGTACACTTTTTACTATGCCAGATAGTTTCCTCTGCAAAGATAATTTAGTCTCTGTGTATTAATCATGTATGTTTAGACTTTAGGTATAAAGTCTTTAGCAACTACATTTCTATTGCGTGAGCTACCACTTTTCCTAATTTGCTATTGTACCAATCCAAATTTAATCTGTAGGATATTTTGGGGGTGGGGATGGGGTTGAGGGATATCTTTTATATTTCTATATTGTCTCTCTCTTTGCTGTGTGGTGATAGTAAGAAGGATTATACAGACCATGCTGACTTTTGGACAGAAAATATTCATTCATACCTGAAAAAGATTCTCCTTCTGAGCAAGAATCACTGGCTACAATACTCCTTCTTTTGTCACACTATCAAATACTGCCTGGCTACAATCACAACAATTTTGCGATTTAATTATTTCATATCTGCCTTAATGGATTAAGCTATTGCACCTAGTTATTATTGTTTCACAAGACCCCTTGGTAGACCAAACATCCAAAATGACCCCCTGCTCTCTAGTCCAAGCACAGTTTCTATGAGGCTAAAATCCATGCAGTCATTGTAAATGCATAAAAATTCTTGGAAATCTATTGAACATATGTAACAGATGTTACATAATGGATACTAAAATTCAAAACTGTGTTTCATAAAAATGCCTTTGAGAAGAGTAAAGCCAGAAAAGCGCAAAAGAATATAAATACTATGCTACCATTTGTATAAGAAACAAGAAAGCATTCATTCACATACCTACCTATCTTTACAAAATGAAACATTGGAAGATATAATGGGCTGATTTGTGTTTCCTCAAAATTCTTATGGTAAAGCCCTAGCCCCTAGTACCTAAGACTAGGTAGGATCTTTAAGTAGTAACTAAGTTAAAATGAGCCCATTAGGGTGGGCACTGGTCCAGTCTCACTGATGTCCTTGTAAGAAGAGGAGATGAGGACACACAGAGAGACAGCAGGAGGATGAGTGAACAGAGGAGTGACCATGTGAAGAGGCAGTGAGAGGGTGGCCAAGCAGAGAGGCCTCAGAGGAGTACACTGAGCATGCATATTTTGGTGTCTAATATTCTTTTCTCAAAAGGAACCAGGGCTTCTTAGAGAAATACCGGAAGACTGGAGCAGAAAAGGTACAAAATGAACCTACAACGTTTTGTTGTGCCAGAAATAAAGGAAGTGATTTTAAAAAATGATAGAGGCTAGTTCAAAGGGTCTAACACGGCCAAATTGGGACAATGTTAATGCCAAAATAACTGAGTCCAATCATGAATTATAAATTAATTATAAGCTAGGAATCTACATGTTCATACTGAGAATAAGATAAATGGATAAGGGAGAGGAAGGGCTCTTGCTTACAGTATAATGTGCAATGGATTCTAAATATAGGGCTAATTTTGATGGGGAGCAGGATATTTGCATAGTCTTCAAGAAATTTCCCGTAGGTTGATTGTTAGTTATAAGGGAAAACATAGTAACTATGTAGTACACAAATACCAGGACACCTTCACCACTTAATCAAAATTCACATCACCAATGAAGAGCAAATAGACATCATGTGCTTCCAGATGTGATATCTTGAAAAGGATACAACATTGCTTATCCAATATTCTGGCCAGTAATGTATAACCTGAATTAAATCATGAGGAAGTATCAGACAAGCCCAAATGAGAAACAGTGTATATTTTTGTATACTTCAAAAAAATTAATAACATGAAAGTCATACAAAGCCTGTGGAAGTTTTCCAGTGAAAGGCTGATAACTAAATGCAATATTTGATCCTAGACTGGATCCTATTCTGGAGGGAACGAAACGTTACTAAGATGCTATTGTGTTAGTGGACAAAATGGACATATGGATGGTAGACTAGGTAAAAGTATTGTTTCACTGTTGTATTTACTGAAGTTGAAAACTACATTGTGGTTATTGATGTTTTAAAAAAAGTCCCTAATATTATGAAATATACACTGAAGTATTTAGGGGGAAACAGCCTGATGTATACACATTACTTTAAATTATTCATGGAAAAATATTTTTGCACATACACTGTATATAGATAGATGATATAGAACAAATGATAAAGCATATAGAGTAAAAAACTAACAATAGATGAAACTGGGTAAAATGAATATTGGTATTTTCTGTAATATTCTTTTTCTTTTATCTTTATATAAGTTTGAAATTATTTCCAAATTAAAGGGTTTTTTTTGTTTTCTAGGACTTGTTTATGTGTTTTGTATGTCTGGGAAAGATGCTCTGAGAAAAGGGTTTTTTCATCTGAAAAGATTACTGTTTAGGAATGGGTGTTCTTTTAGTGAACTATTTTTCTGTCCTTTAGAGGACACTGATTTGTAGAGAAAATGGCAGTAATTAGGAAAGCAGCTAAAAAAGCTGGCTATGAGTACTATCTTGATCCAGGAGAAGATGCTTTTTCTTATATTGAGGAGCTGTTAGCTCAAGAATGAACAAAATTTTAACAGGAAGAATATAGGATTGTGAGTTATAGCAAATTTATTTATAGCTTTAACATTTTATGTTAAAGTAAATGACAGTATGTAAGAGAGAACAAACTACTTTGATTTGATTTCCATGGAACAGGTATAATATCTTGAGAAGAAAAAAAGCAAAAGTTACAATGTTTCTTTAGAAATAATCTTTGTCCTCCGGTTCTCCCCTCTTTATGTCAGGAATTAATTCAGTTCTCTACTTCATTTTGATTGTGCACAGTTGCCTTTGCTCACGTCTCTCTTGCTGTCCTCATTGTGGGTTAGCAATAATGCTGTGATTCTCTGAATGCCTGAAACACCAACCTCCCCACCTGCTCATATACCTGGGTTTATTTCATTTCAGTTATAGAGCCATTGAATTGCAATTATTTTAAATCGCTAATTTGTAATTGAACTAGTCCCAAATGAAGGGCTAATCTCTAAAATAGTTCTGTTTGAATTTTTATAAATAGTTATATTCAGGTATATAAAATTGGCATGGTACAAACTCCATATAGACTACAGTTGTCTGAAGGTATTTTATAAAGTATGTATGCTCTCACCGTATACCTTAGAATTTACTTTACTTTTGAAACTTTTTTACTATAAAAGTGTTCAAACATAGACAAAAGTAGAGAACAATATATAATAATCCCCCATGCACGCATCATATAGCTTCAGCAATTATCAACATGCAGGCACTCTGGTTTCACCTGTAACCCCACTTTTCATATGCCATCCCACTGGATCATTTTTGTGGCAAATCTCAGATATTATATCATTTCACTTATAAATACTTCAGTATGTATCTCTTTGAAAAAAAATCATTACACTGAATAATTTAATAATTTAAAGGCAATTCTATATTAAAATTTTATTTTCAAATAATTGGTTTTTTCCTTCTCTTTATGGTATTTCTTCTTGATCTTTCTCTTTGAACTGTAACCTTCTCTGTGCAATTCTGAGATGTGCCACAGAAGAGGTATTGTTTTAAGTCCAAAAAAACTCTTCCAAATTATAAATAGCTTACAGTTATGCTCATAACCTAAACCTGCAAAAAATAAAATAAAGCTGCATACCCTTACATTAAAAAAAAAAAAAACTATTGTAAAATAAAACACAGATACAGAAAGCTAGATCAATGTATAGCTTAATGAATTATCATAAGACTAACACCCTTGTAACCACCTCCCAGGTCACCTTAGAAGCCTGTCCATATGAATTGTCTCAACCTCAGCCATTCCATCCTCCCAAAGCAGTCACTACCCTGACTTTTATAATTATCCCCTGCCTTGCTTTATAGTTTTATCACCCAAGAGTGCAAATCTAGACCCTATTGTTTAGCCTTGCCCATTTTTTATAACTTGGTATATGTTTTTGAAGCTCCATGTCCTTTAAGACCAGTTGCATGCTTATTCCACTGCATTTTCAACACCTTCCCTACCCATGAAAATTAGGTTTTATTGCTTTAAACATTCTTTCCTTCCATGTACCATTACTGTAACAAAAATATATTCAACTAAACCCACACAAAAATTAAAAGCAAACACTCTTTTCCTGATGTAAGCAGACAAAATACTTTGATCTAGATTGAGGTGGGTGGCACAAAGCACATTTTTATAATCTCAGCCAACACTAGAAAGCCCAACAGTAAGTATTTCATTGTATTTTGAAAAACTTCTGGTGGCAAAGTTTCCTCTTAGTTGTCATGACAATGTTCATTCTTTACAATGTGGAAGCAATTAGAGTACCTGGGAGATTAAAAGGATAAAAAATATATAGAAACTTCTAGACAAAGGTGTTGATTTGGGATAATTAAAGTGAAACAAAGACCAATACATTTTGATCAGTTCTGGGTATAACATTTTTCGAAAATCTTTCCACCTTCACTTTTATTGATTAGGGAAACAATATGGCCTCAAAATTATAGCTATGTGATTGAAGAAAAATATGTAAGAGAGCAACATTAAAATATGAATTCCCATTTTATATTCTGTCTTTTTACTAAGTCTGTTTACTTGCACATTACAAGGTAAAAGTTCAGAAGCATAGCTTATGCTTTAGAAAGGGTATCCATTTCTTAAATGGTGTCCGCAAAAGCTTTCTTTCCGTAAGATAGTAAGATATTGTAGGATATTTTTCTTCAGCTATATCTCATGGTCAGGCTTATGTTAGAAAGAAACAGGAAAAAATCTCTAATTTTAACAGTCATATTTGGTAATAAAGATAACAGTTAACATTACTGTTTATAACTTGATTCTTTTTTTTTTAATTATTTGAGAGAGAGAGAATGAGCTGGGGGAGGGGCAGAGAAAGGGAGAGGGACAAGCAAACTCCCCGCGGAGTGGGGAGCCTGACCTGGGGCCCTACCAGGAGCCCTACCAGGAGTCTGACCCGGGGTTTGATCCCAGGACCCTGAGATCATGGCCTGAGCCAAAGTCAGAAACTTAACTGACTGAGATGGCCAGGTGCCCCTTTAACTTGCTTCTCATTAAATGTTTTGTTATCTTGGTGAGAGTGATAGAACCTAGAATTTCATTCTTTTGTTTCCCTTCAGTTTTCCTTTCCACTCTAAATCTAACCTATTAGAAAAATAATCATATGTCATTGATTATCTATAATATCAATCATTAATATGAACAGTGATTTTCCCTCTTTTAAAATGGTTATTTGACACTTGAAAGAATAAACTAGGTAAAACACATCCTGAAGGTGCTTATAAAATGCAGCATTGTTTAAGTTTGGTCATACTGATTACAATAGAGCATTAGCTGGGGGAAGAGCAATGATACTATTATCATACATTTACATCAAGGAATTTTTATGTGAACCTGTATTTTTCCCATCAGTATTAGATGTGGCAAGAAAGATCCAACTGCATAAATACCTGTCCATGTGAAATTGTGAGGCATTTGTTAAACTGTGCTCTAAATTTAATCCTCACTAAATCTTATAATTTTTTTTTCTTAAAAACTTAATGATGAGAAGTCGTTGTTTATCTGCGGGATCTTGATATTACCTTAGGCTCTTGAAAAGCCCAGCAAAGATGTGACCTCTCTCTTAAGTTTTATATTTCAAATACCTTTAAGAGAAAAACAATGACTTCAAGATCTGGTCACCATTTCTCAGCTGTCAAAAATGTCTTTTCTTTTCGGTGGTAGAGAAATACCACATAGCACTGCTTTGTTTCAAGGTCATCTGTCAAGAGTCTCAATGTACCTGCAAGTCTTGATGGATCCTAAACATCAATAAGTGGCTCGTTCCTTCCTTGCAATACAAAACTGAGTCTGTTCTTCTGTCATTTAATAAGACTATGAATTTTTTTTAGCAGTGTTAGCAGTAAACACTCAAAAGTATCATATCTAGTTCCTCTTTCTTTCTCTCTTGAGAGAGGACAAAGCTATTTCTCCCAAGGAATAGAAACCTTCTGGCATCATCTCTTTGTCAAACAGTTCTTCATCTCATAGTGAAGCAACATCCTTCCTATATACAGAATCATTTTTAAAAAATGTGTTTTATCCTTGTTCTGAAAGAAACACCAAGCCTGCCTGGACTTTCCATAAAGCATCCCTTTTGTGTGCCTCCTCCCTATTTTCCTGGAATTTAAAGCATTTCTTTACATTGATATACTAAATAGACATCTGGACTACACAGTAGTAGGCAGTTTATTAAAGGCAAGTTTTAAATAGGCAACTGTAAGAGCCTATTTTATTCTTTATATCGCAACTGTAAGGACATCAAATGTCAGTGAATTTATTTTTGTGTGATACTGGGTACCTCTTTGCTGTTGTATGGAACAGAAGCTTAATGGTTCTTTGTGAAGTTAAAATCCTCATGTCCATACCCATGAAGCCTAAATAGGCTAGGATATGACTGGATACGTTATTTAATGCATTTTCCATAATTATCATTAATGCTAATCATCATAACATTTGTCAGGACACTTATTTTAAGTAGGCTCGCTCTTTCCTCCACATCTCTCTCCATTAACTTTTACCCAACAGAGGATCAGAAAATACATTTATTTATTTATTCAGCCATCAAAAATATTTATGGAGGACTTTCTGTGTGCAAGTGTTAAAGAATATTCAAAGAAGTTTAAGAAAAAGCTCTTGTTTTCAAGGACCCTATGCTGTTAAAGAGACAGTAAGACATGCTCTCAAAAACCCCAATAGAGACCACTGCTATTTGAGTGGTAAAGGGAAGGGAAATATGTATTGATCATCTAAGTACATTCACATATGATCTCATATAATTCTTACAGCAATCCTCCCCCAGAAGTATTATTATCATTCCTTTTTTTTTTTTTTTGGTAAAGAATAACAAAACTTGCTGAAGGTCATGGGATTTTAACGTGAATCTGTCTTAGTTCAAAGCCCATACTCATTCTGGTGGGAACATAGTCTTATACTTTTAGGAAAGGAAGAGGTCACTTGGAGGTTTGGTTGAATGGGAGGGAGGGTATTCCAAGGATAAGGCACAGGGAAGGAAAAGGAGTGGAAAGGGAAGAATTTGTTCGGGAAGAGCGAGGAGTAGTGCTGATAAATAGTGGAAAATAAGGCTAGAATTAGTAGCTGTGGACCTGAGGAGTAAGGCCATTTAGTGGTGGAATGTGAAGGCTGTACTTTATCCTGCAACCAGTGGGACCATGGGAAAATTCTGATCAAGGACATGGTATGATCAATGTCATTTTTTCAAAAACCTTCTGCCAGTAGGGTACAGAGGGAAGAGATGAAAGTTACTCTGTCCTTTTCGGTGCAAGCCACACTCTGGTTTCTGGACTGGGCCAGGAAGCTGCCAGTCATGTTTTTTATGGTCTATGGTGGGCATGTTCGTTCTTTCCTGTGTGAAATTCAGTTTTTTTCTTACTTCTTTTTTTTTTTAAAGATTTTATTTACTTGAGAGAGAGAGTGGAGGGAGGGGCAGAAGGAGAGGGGGAAAGAGAGAAACCCAAGCAGACTCCCCACTGAGCACAGAGCCCACGTGGGGCTTGATCCCATGACCCTGGAATCATGACCTGAGCCCAAATCAAGAGCCAGATGCTAAACCGACTGAGCCACCCAGGCGCCCCAGTTTTTTCTTAGTTCTGAGTGTATCATGGAGCAGTGCTTCTGTGGCTGACAAGAAAGGGGAACAGGACAAAGAAAAGGAGAGATGCAAACTAATTATACTGAGATTAAAAATAGGAATTTTAGTCCCTGATTAAAGGAACAGAATAAGTTCAACTTTTCAGTACATTTTTATATCTCACAGTAAGGCAAATGTCCATTCTGTGGGAATAAATGAGGAAAGATAATCTGGGGTCATTGCTACCAGGTAACAATACTGTAAATACCCTTCACAAACTCATACTTAAGGTTCTAGAAGGTCTAGGTGAGAAAGGGTGAGGGGTCCCAACCAGCTTAGAAGAGAATGGCATTATTGAATCTTCTGTAGCATACTATTAGAGATAGAGGGTAGGAGTTCAGTATTAGGAGATGCCAATATGCCCCAAACCCTGTACCCAAACTACCCTTGGCCTTCCTATATTAAAAGGTAATGTTCCTCCTCCCTAGTTGCACATAAGAATCACCTGGAGCATTTTGAATAATATATTCATATTCAGGCCCCATCACCAAGAGGTCCTAAATTAACTGTTCTGGGACTTTTCTCCCCTTATTTTAAAACTTAGGTTTAATATACATAGAGTAACACCCACATGGGTTTTTGGTCTACTGTTTGATGAGTGGATCCAGTTTTAAAATAGATACCATAAACTTCAGAGATACACAATCTTTGACCTCCGAGCCACAGGTTGAACATCTCTAGGACTAGAAGAAATTCAGAGACTTAGCAGAAATGGGAATGATTATTAAAATTACTTGGGGCGCCTGGGTGGCTCAGTCATTAAGCGTCTGCCTTCGGCTCGGGTCATGATCCCAGGGTCCTGGGATCCAGCCCCGCATTGGGCTCCCTGCTCAGCAGGAAGCCTGCTTCTCCCTCTCCCACTCCCCCTGCTTGTGTTCCCTCTCTCGCTGTGTCTTTCTCTGTCAAATAAATAAATAAAAATCTTAAAAAAAAATTACCTTTAAAATATATTTTTAGCTACATTTACTCAGAGGGTACAGTTTGTCAAGGGTCATAATATATAAACTTAATATTTTCTTTCTTGGCTATATATACTGAAACATCAAATTAACGATGCAAATCTGTGAATTCTGGGAAGACCATGCAGCCTAAGGGCAGAAGATTTTTTCCCTTTGTGATTCACAACCCACCCCCCCTACCACCAGTGATATGACCTGAAGGTCTTTTATTTAAGAGTAGGAGTATGTGAGAGGAGAGGGCAGAGGGCTACTCCTGGTGATAGGATCTGGGCCCGAGAGCTTTACTAGGGACCCTTAGTGGGTCCCCTTATGTACAGAGGAGGTGGGAGAGGGAGGAGCGCACGGAATTCTGCCAGCACCAGTCTGTCTGAAGGAGAAAGACTTGCCTCGTGTCATGCTTCCAAGAGCAAGATCTTCCGCATGGAAAAACACTAGAGAATGCCAAACAGCCAAACCCAGTAGAGCACGAAGGAAGGAAAAGTAGAAGCAGGAATTTCAGGCATTGTTTGACTTCCTTATCACAGTTAAAACTGCTTCTGAAACATTGATAAGAGTGGGGATTGGGAATTTGATCAGTATGAAAAGTGATTTGAGTAAACATGTAAGCAATTAAACATGCAAGATATAACTTTATTGTTTGATGTTCATTTCTGGCATTCTTTCTGGGAGAACTGATGACACACTAAAACCTAATTCCTGGAACCAGTTTTCAGAAGCACAGATTTTAAATTCTTATTGGTTATTGACAAAAAGCAAACAAACTCTAACAAGGCAGAGAAACCACACATGATTTCCATCTCAAGTAGCATTAGGCCTAGAAAAATATTTAGTCATAGTTTTAACATTCTAATTTCAGATATGTTAAGACTGAGTGAATAAATATGTGTAAGTTTAGTTATCTAAAGAGAAGCCTTTAGTATCTGCAGATATAAGCATAACAATGAAACAACACCTCAGAGTCATCTTTTCCCCTCAGCAACCCCGTATATAAATGGGCACTGAGGGGAGTAACTATGGAGAGTTTCCCATATGCCGGTGAGCAAAGTTCATCACAGGGATTATCTCATTTAATTCTCACAACATTTTCATGGTGTTGATCCTGTTATTATATGTTTCACAGATGAAGGAACTTAGAAGTTAAATAGCTTATCTGAAGTCACCCACCAAGCAGAGGCAGAGGCACACAGGAACCCAGGCAGCCTGATTTCAGACCCAGAGAGAAGCTCAGAATTAACACATCAAGTCACCACAATAGTGTCCAAAGGACAGCATCAAAAATACAGTCCAGGCCCTCTGCTGGCCCTGTCTGGAGCCAGGATAGGGAAAGCAGGACTGAAACCCTTCCCTGGCTTCACTTCCCCTCACCCTCCAGGCCTTGGTCAGTCTTCACAAGAAGCATCCAACAGTCAGGTAGTTGTTTTCTTCCCTGACCTCTCTCCTCCCTTCAAGCAGCAAGTTCAGAGTGATCAGAAGGACAGTCACAGGTCAGTGGTTGATATGCCACCCCCCTTTGCCACTCACCCTGTGAAGCTGAGGACATTTCAGAACATTGTCAGCAGTAGGCCTGGGCAGGCAGCTGTACTCCAGCTTTCTATTCCTGACCCTCTCTACCATAGTTTGTCACTGTGCCCTTAAATCTCACTACTCAACTTTTGAACCAAAGGAATATAGCTGGAGAAATAAGTGTGATAACTAAAGGTCCTACTTAATACCCACTCCTTGCAAGCCACTGTTCTAAGTATTTCACACTTACAGCTCCCTTCATGCTTATCATATTCCTGTGAGGTCGATATGGAGGTGACCAGCTCATCACCAGTTGCTTGGGACTTTCTTGGTTACACAATGAAAATCCCTGTGTCCCAGGGACCTCCTTATTCTCAGGCAAGCTGGGATACTTGATCATGCCAGGTAGGTACTATAATAAGTAGAAAAACAGTGGAGGCCCAGAGAAGTTTGGTGATTTGCTCAAGATCACAGACTTAGCAAGTAGCAGAGGCAAGATTTGAAGCCAGGTGATCTGGCACCATAGCTTTCTCCCTTAACCAGTAAAATATAAATTGTTCTCCCTTAAGAACAGGGAAACCTTAATGATGGACTAATGACAATGATAATAATATCATCCCAAAGACATTTGAGCTAGGAAATTGGAAAAGGAAGGAGACATTATTGGGACACTGTGATAGGCCCTTTTTTACATGATTTCATTTAAGCCTGACAATAATCCTGTTAGATGTCATTTTTCCCATTTTATGGATGAGGAAACAGGCTTAGGAAAGTTAAAAGTCTTGCTTAAGGTCAAAAAGGTAGGAAATGCAGAAATGGATTTCAAATCTAATTCTCTCTGTCTCTGAAGTCAGCGATTACTTCATTGCATCTGGCTACCTTTAACAAAAACTTACATTTCTAGAGCATTTTACAGTTTACAAAGCCTTGTTACATGCATCATCTTATTTGATCATCATGAACTCATTGAAATAAGTATAGCAGTAATAACATTCTCACTTACACATGAAAACACCAAAGATTTAAGAGTTACATGTTCTCCTGAGGTTATACAGATATCACACAACTGAGCTGAGGCTAGTAGGCAGGTTTCCTGACAAGTTAATGTTATGGAGTAAATGTTTATGTCCCCCGCAAATTTGTATGTTAAAATGTAATCCCCAATGTGATAGCATTAGGAGATGGGGCCTTTGGGAGGTGATTAGGTCATGAGGGTGGAGCCCTTATGCATAGGGTTAGTGCCCTTATCAAAGAGACCCTGCATGGTTCTCTTGCCCCTTCTGCCATGTGAAGACACAGTGAGATGGCAGCTTATGAACCAGGAGTCGGGGTCTCATAAGACAACAAATCTGCTGGTGCCTTGCTCTTGGACTTCCCAGCCTCCAGAACTGTGAGAAATAATGTCTGTTGTTTATAAGCCACTCAGTTTCTGGTAATTTATTATAGCAGCTTGAATAGACTAAGACAGTTAATGTTCTTTTATTCTTTCTTCCTGACTTTTTTTGGAACATATTATGTAGGATATCCATGAACTTATGTGACAGAAAGAAATGGGTAAGGTAATGGGCGTGAGGTAGGGGGTAGAGCAAATGGTGAACTCCAGTTCCAAGAATAAAAGTGACAGGATGAATAGGCTAGGAGGCAATTACCATAAGAACTTTTAAGCCCACAGCAAAAATCATTCTCAATGGGGAAAAACTGAGAGCTTTTTCCTTAAGGTCAGGAACACAACAGGGATGCCCACTCTCACCATTATTGTTCAACATAGTACTAGAAGTCCTAGCCTCAGCAATCAGACAACAAAAAGAAATAAAAGGCATTCAAATTGGCAAAGAAGAAGTCAAACTCTCTCTTCACAGATGACATGATACTGTATATGGAAAACTCAAATTACTAGAACTCACAAAGCAATTCAGCAACATGGCAGGATACAAAATCAATGCACAGAAATCAGTTGCATTTCTATACACTAACAATGTAACTGAAGAAGGAGAAATTAAGAAATTGATTCCATTTACAATAGCACCAAAAACCATAAGATACCTAGGAATAAACCTAACCAAAGAGGTAAAGGATCTATACTTTAGAAACTACAAAACTTATTAAATTGAGGAAGACACAAAGAGATAGAAAGACATTCCATACTCATAGATTGGAAGAATAAACATTATTAAAATGTCTATGCTGCCCAGAGCAATCTACACTTTCAATGCCATCCCTGTCAAAACACCATTGGCATTTTTCACAGAGCTGGAAGAAACAATCCTAAAATCTGTATGGAACCAGAAAAGACCCCAAATCGCCAGGGGAATGTTGAAAAAGAAAGCCAAAGCTGGGGGCATCACAATGCCTGACTTCAAGCTCTATTACAAAGGTGTGATCATCAAGACAGCATGGTATTGGCACAAAAACAGACACATAGATCAATGGAACAGAATAGAGACCCCAGAAATGGACCCTCAACTCTATGGTCAACTAAACTTCTACAAATCAGGAAAAAATATCCAATGGAAAAAAGTCTCTTCAATAAATGGTGCTGGGAAAATTGGACAGCCACATGCAGAAGAATGAAACTGGACCATTCTCTTATACCATACACAAAGATAAACTCAAAATGGATGAAAGACCTAATGTGAGACAGGAATCCATCAAAATCCTAGAGGAGAACTAGGCAGCAACCTCTTTCAAGACACATCTCCAAAAAAAAGATACGTCTCCAAAGGCAAGGGAAACAAAAGCAAAAATGAACTTTTGGGACTTCATCAAGATGAAAAGCGTCTGCACAGCAAAGGAAACAGTCAACAAAACTAAGGCAACCCATGGAATGGGAGAAGATATTTGCAAATGACATTACAGATAAAGGGCTGGTATCCAAGATCTATAAAGAACTTCTCACACTCAACACCCAGAAAACAAATAATCCAGTCAAGAAATGGCAGAAGACATGAAAAGACACTTCTCCAAAGAAGACATACAAATGGCTAACAGACACATGAAAAAATGTTCAACATCACTAGCCAGCAGGGAAATACAAACCAAAACCACAGTGAGATACCACCTTATGCCAGTTAGAATGGCAAAAACTAACAAGGTGGGAAACAACAAATGTTGGCGAGGATATAGAGAAAGGGAAACCCTCTTACACTGTTGGTGGGAATGCAAGCTGGTACAGCCACTCTGGAAAACAGTATGAAGGTTCCTCAAGATGTTAAAAATAGAGCTACCCTACAACCTAGCAATTGCACTATTAGGTATTTACCCCAAAGATACAGATGTAGTGAAAAGAAGGGGCACATGCACCCCAATGTTCATAGCAGCAATGTCCATAATAGCCAAACTGTGGAAGGAGCTGAGATATCCTTCAGTAGATGAATGGATAAAGATGTGATTCATATATACAATGGAATATGACTCAACCATCAGAAAAGATGAATACCCACCATTTGCATCCACATGAATGGAACTGGAGGGGATTATGCTAAGTGAAATAAGTCAAGCAGAGAAAGACAATTATCATATGGTTTCACTCATATGTGGAACATAAGGAATAGCACGGAGGACCATAGGGTAAATGAGGGAAAACTGAATGGGAAGAAATCAGAGAGGGAGACAAACTATGAGAGTCTCTGGAGTCCGGGAAATAAACTGAGGGTTACAGAAGGGGGGGTTGCTGGGAGGATGGTGTACCCAGGTGATGGGTATTAAGGAGGGCACGTGTTGTGATGAGCACTGGGTGCTTTATGGAACTAATGAATCACTGAACACTACATCAAAAACTGATGTATGTTGGCTAACTGAACATAATAAAAATTTTTTTAAAAAAAGCACTTCTAAATAGATAGTCAAAGAGGGGCCGAGGGGGAATGGGCCTAGACTTTTTTGACATTTCAACAAAGACCAGCACATGTACTTACTGTATAAAAAAATCTCTTCTGTCTCCAGCTCACTCATTCATTCATTCATTCAATAAATACTTAGTGAAGACCTAACATGCCAGGCAAGGGGGATATAAGAGTGAACAACATAAATATATAACAGCTAGATACTCGGAGTTTATGGTGTGATGAGGAAATATTACCACTGCTTATTATTCCTGCCAGTCCTGGCTCTTCCCACACCATCTGGGGGTGGGGACAGCTAATTTGTGTAGCATTTGTCGGGTCATGGTGTAAAATAGTTCCACCTGTGGCTGATTGTAAACTGCCAAGGTGATGTCAATTGGTTCTCAAAATTCCCGAAAATTTAACAGTCCGCTCTCTAGGCTGTGGAGATACTAGCCCCCACCTCACCCACCCTACCCTCCCACATTTAACAGTGGGAATTATTATTCCTTACAAGTTCGAAAGGGTTTTAAAATTAGGAGGGTGTTTCCAGCACTAGGAGGATAGCAGCAAGGTTGGCAAACGGTAGGGTAATGTGGGTTTTTGTTTTTGCCCAGAGTGACAGAAGTGAGGGCAGAGGAATCCAATAATACTGCCAAGCATATCTGGGGAGCTCTAGTGAAAAGCTAGAGCTCACTAGGAGTCTGCTAATGATCTACAAGTGGACCCCCGCTCAGGAGATGGACAACTTTAGTAAGTGTGATTTCTCCCCAGCTTAGCTTTACTCTTTTCGGTCCAATTTTTCATGTAAGAGCCTTACCCGAGAGAAGTAATGTGATGACCCATGAATGTGGGTCGGTAGATCACACTGGTCTGCATTTTGCTGAGAATATGTCCTTAAAATTGTTACTAAGTGGTTTGGACAGAGGGCAGGAGCTGCCAGGGGTTCAGGGGGCCAGAAACTTGCTGGAAGGAAATGTAGGTGCAAACCTAGAAAGCAGAGTGAGGAAAACACTAAGAAATTCAAAGCCTCGGGGCGCCTGGGTGGCTCAGTTGTTAAGCGTCTGCCTTCAGCTCAGGTCATGATCCCAGGGTGCTGGGATCGAGCCCCACATCAGGCTCCCTGCTCAGCGGGAAGCCTGCTTCTCCCTCTCCCACTCCCTCTGCTTGTGTTCCTGCTCTCTCTCTCTCTCTGTCAAATAAATAAAATCTTAAAAAAAAAAAAATTCAAAGCCTCATGAATCCCACTTCATAATTTTGCTTGGGCCTGGTGAAATATGCACATTTTAAGCTATCAGCAGTTATAAAGTGGTAATGATAAGAAAAGCAGGTCAAAAAATAAAGTAAGGTAATTTGGAAGGATTTCTTATCTCCTATCTTTGCTAATAACCCTGAAAAAGACATTTGACAGCAAATAAGAGTTTACAGCTGTTTTGGCTCCCATAGAGATTAAAGGCTAGTCTTGGCAATACTCTGCAGTACTTAGCAGCATGTGTGAAATTACTCATGGAGATTCTTCTCATTTTGTATACTTTACTTATTTTTTATTTTTTAACCACGGTATGAGGCTGAATTCTTTCTAGATGCAGTAAAGTGAACCACCAGATTGCTTTTCAGTGATAGTACAAAACTTTTTGCTCACCTAAAGAAGAAAAAACATGACAAGTGATGTTTGGTACTGCATCAAAGTTCCAGAAGACCTGCTCAATTGGAAATTATTTATTTGGTAATCAGAAAATGTTGCAAATTCCTAATGAGACATTGGTCACATGAATTAGTGGTAACGATATATTTAATTCTTTCTTTAATACAGAACGTATAATTAAGACTCAGTACTCTAAGACATTTACTGGATAAATAATGACCCCCCCCCAAAAAAAAAGGCAACAATCTGGATGTGATTATAAAGATTTAGCTTGGTCACCTCAAGGATGATCCATCTCTATAATAGAAACTAATATTCAGACAGGTGAAAAGATGGTGGTGAGGAGAGAAGGAGAGAAAGCATAGTTTCACTGTGACATTAATGTATTAATATTACAGAGCAATAGTTTGTCACCATCTATTCGCCAGTAATGTCTACTAAATGTTCAACTGGCTAAATAGTACAACTAACATACACAGGCTCTTCTGAAACAATACATTATAGGATATTTTGGGCAAACTATGATGGTTCTAAAATTATATCTCAAATAACAAATTCCCTTGGACAAGAGTATATGTGAATATACTTTAATTCATAACCCTATTTTTTAATTCTTGCTTATAGGATCTAATTCCTTTCCTTTTCTCCCTTCCTGTCATTGGGAATTACAGTTTGACAGTATAACAAATGAGCATCAAGATTTAGTAGGTGCTTCTTTTAAAAGCTAGATTTTTCTCTTCTTTATAGATTTATTGCCACACCATCTCCAACCCTTATCCCAAATGACATTGAGCTTTAATACTCAAGGAATTTAAGTTCCCAATTAAAATTAGGAAAAAACCCTAAGATACCCACGAAAACACAGCTCAAACAACTTAACTCTGCTGTCTAACTTAACTATTTTCCTATTTTTGTGCTTTCTTTAAATTATAAACTCAGTATAAAACCAATATTAAAGAAAATTTTGAAAAAAAAATTTAAAAATCAACTGGATACCAATATAATTATTTTCAGTTGTACATCTGCTACTGCATTCTTTAGCTTGATGTATATGCGTCTTAGGTAGTTGTGATTAAAGCATGCATTCAAATTTGTATTACTTTCTTTTCATGAATATCTTTTAGTGATTATTCATTGTTTTTTTCATTGTTGCATATCCACTGAGTACTTGAAACAGTGCCTAGCACATAGTAACTGTCATAAATAAATACTTTAATAAAGGATGGTAGAAATGTCAGAGTGCCGAGATGTTCTTTAAAAGGGTGTACTGTATTTCTTACTAAACTGGTCCAGGTACAGCTGAGTAACAATTGTTCTTGAGACAAAGTGTGAGTTAATGAATCACTATATCCTGTTTACTTTCTTCTAAGATGTTTCAAGTTTCTCCTCTGGCAGGATGCCCCAGGCTCAAGTGTGATATGAGCTTCAGGTTCTGCCAGTATGGTCTTGGGCTTGTTTTGAAGACTGTACACCGTTGATCTCCAGGGGCTCCAAGGGGAAAAGAAGGACATATTCTTCCCTTGCAACTCGTGTTTGCTTTCCCCTGATAGTGAAATTAAGCAGTCCATGTTCTTGGAAGCTCAGCAGGGCAGTTGGTGGGAGAGACAGGTCATGGTGAGCACCAGTGGGACTGAAAGAAATCCATCCCATTTCAGTGTGGTATAGCATGGAAGATGAAGATGGGCTTCACCTGAATGGGCCACATTTTCCCAATGCTAATGGGGAATCTGCCTTAAGGTGGTCTTCTGTGGAGGCTGCCTAAAGTCCATCCCAGTGCACTTCAAGGTGTACTAGAATTGTGGGCACAAAAACAGTCCTGTACGCTTTCTCCCCTTGCCTGGTCCACAATTAGAGGTGTGGATAGTAAGAAAGTCAGTAAACTGTGCTGATAACTTTCTATTGAACAGAATAGCTCAAAAGCATCTCAAATACCATCTTAATGAACTGACCAAATTAATGTAGTCTTTTTTGGTCATTTAGTGGAAAGAGCCTGGACTTTGCATTTAGACCGATCTGTCTTCAAATTCTGGCTCTGCCACATAATACATTGGTTGTATGACTTATGTCACATGAATGAATTTCTTAGCATCTGAATATTCCATCTTGGAAAATGGGAAGAACAATTCCAACATTTCAGGGGTTTGTGAATATTAAATAGGATCATCAAGGTGATCATTTGAAATCGCATCAATCACATGTGATAGGCACTTAATCTGTTTTCTCTTCCTTTTTAGAGACCAGCTAAGGGCTTGGGACCACCTGGTTCTTTAAGCATAGCTCTTTGCTTTACTAAGGACAGTGGTCTTCCAGTTTTAAAATAGAAGTCTACAGTCATATCAGAAATTATAAAGGTTTGCTAGAAGTCCCTAATGCCCACTGTTACTTTGTAATTATATGAGATCAGTTTGGAGATTTGACTGTCCTTACCATTCTGTATGCTGCCAATCTAACAGAACAGTAGCCTCGACCAGAAGACAGATCCTAGGCCTTACATGGTAACTTACACACAGAGAGCAGCCCAACAGCAAATCCCGCAGAGCTCAGATTTCCACTGATAGAATTCAACCCTAGACATAAATTACATGGTGCTTACAAGGCAAATGAAACACAATCTGTCAAGATGGAATCACCAAGCTTGCACCTTGCAGCCAAAATGGATGTGATTGAAACAAGTTTCTTTGCAGATTCTTATTTCGGATTCTGACATTTTCCGACAGTTTGTTTAAAAGTTTTCTGAAGTAACTGAAAAGTAATTGTATTTTTTGGCAACATGGAATCCCTAGGAAAGCACCTAAAATGCAGCAGCTGCTGGCATAGGAAAAGGAGATATTATAGATATTCTGCCAGAAATTTAAAGGTATTTTTGTACACTGAAGAATTGCAACTTAAGTATCTTACTTTACCCAAATAACACCTTTTTGCCTTCAACACAAGATGCTGATAATTTATCAGCCTACCAAAAACTCTTGACCAGCCTAGTCTCAGAATAAACAATATGCAGTTTTGAGAAAATGAGTGAGCATAGTTGATTATCAAACTGTTTGGTCTTTTCCCCCAACTGATAGGTGAAAAATTGTATCTCCTGGTGTATCAGGTATCCTGCCAGGTATAAGCAGGTCCTCAGCTCTTCTCTCCAGCATCCCTGTAAAGTCTCTGTGGGAAGCAGGTGCTAGGCTTGGCAGCTTGCACCCTGGCAGCTGATGTGGGGTTCGTTATCATTTCTGCAGCTACTCTATGGGGCACTCATTATCCACACTGCCTTCAAGCAGTGGTCCAGATGGTCTTCACACTGCCATGTGGGTTAGGGAAGAGCTGCAGACAGGGCAGCAGTGACCAGGTGTGTGGTGTGGGCCCTGTTGTGTGTCGGGACATAAAAGGGAGGCTGGGATGGAGAAATGTACCTCCTTCAGACTGTTTGCTCTCCTCCCACTGGCATCTATTCACTAGGGATTATAGGGCAATCACACCTGCAGAGGCTGCTTCAACTTTTTTGTGTGCTGCAGGTGAAATAAGAGAAGATGAACAGGAAGGTATCCTACCTTAGGCAGACTTTTAGGTCTCTCTTTCCCATCAACAGAACATAGGCAGGTAGAAGACAATATCCTATAAAACTCATTTGCCAAAATCATCCTTTATTGAATTTCCTGTATTAAAATAATTTCTCTGTTCTACTAGATATGTGACTATGTTCTCATTCCCTGACATATCAGTGTCTTTTTTCTTTTCTGAATTAATCTACATTTACTCTAATATCACTTAATTTACTTAATTTTGCTATAAAATTGATTGTGACCTTCATCAGGTGACACATCTTAGCATCAATTCTTTTGGCCTGACCTGAAACTATTTTCTCCTCCTTGCTGCATAAGTATTTATCAACAAATACGAAGAATCGCCTTAGCATTTATTAATTCATTTAACTAATGCTTTTGCCAAGCATTGTGCTAGGGTCTAGGAGTAAAAAAGAAAAATGAAATATTGCCCCTGTTCTCAAGATGCTTATAGTCTGAGGCTACACTTATTTCCCAAAATATGCTGCAGAGAAAACACGTTCCTGTAGCTGTTTCACTCCACCCCGCTTTAAGCCTCCCCAGACGCCCCTCATAAAACATATTTTTTGAAATGTTATACACAGTGTACATCAGCATATTAAAAGCTCTGGAGGTTTGGTGATAAGGAATCCTATTAAATTTTATATTACTCAGATAAATTTGGACACACATTTTGTGTAACACCTGTTGGTGGCCCAAGAAACTAGCATTTCTCAAACAACAAATGAAAAATGTTTTTCTGAACATCTTTCCCATTCTAGTGGGGGAAGAATTCAAGAGAAACATTAAGATCTTAAACTTCCCAAATAGGCTATTGAATTCAGAGCATTTTAAGGAGAGAATTATGTATTATGTATTTGAAGGAGTTGTATGCAAGTTCAAATTATGCGTTATTATCACTTACATAATTGCATTTTAAAATTCTGAACTCCTACAGGGAAGGTTTAAAGGATTGTTGTAACAGATCACCTTCCCTTGAAACTTTATCATTGTGCTTCACCAGTTTCCTCCTGATTTTGTAGATCTCCAAACACTGTAAAGTATCTGGGCCTTTGTTGTAATTAACAAGATCTCAGGAAGATCATATGGTTAGTCGCCTGGCATGGGTTGGAAGCAGGAGTCCCCATCCTTTTGGGGGGCCAAGGCTTACTGTTTTCTAATGCTCTGACCTCACTGAGGAATTCCTGATAGCATCTGGCTCTGTCACTTTCCTGCTTGAAATACTCTTGAGCAGCTGCCCCTCACAGCAGGGTAGCTGCGAGTGACTGGCTGGGGATCCCTGTTGTAAATGACAGCTGCAGGGTGATTTTGGTCATGGCTGCCAAGAGGCAGAAGTTGAGTGAAACATTATAGAATTTTCATTATTCACAGTGGCAATGTGTTCATGGCCAAACAAAGAGGGTAGCAGTTGCATACAGAAAAAAAAAATTGTATCCATTTTTTCAAAAACCTCACTAACGTCCTTTCATTCTCAGAAAGTGGAACAAGCAAAACAAAACTGAAGGTAAAATGAATATTTCAGCCCTGGCCAATGCTGCCTAGTTTATGTATCCTTGGCCTGAGAAACTGAGCAGTACTACTACTAACATCTCCATTTATGGAGCCCTTTCCCAGTACCAGATACCACTGTCTATAACCATTATCTGAATTTCTCCTCCCAACACACGTAGGAAGTAACTGCCTTTTTACAGATGAAAAATCTGAGATGTTGAGAGGCGTATAACTTGCCCAAGGTCATATAGCTAATAGCTTATGAGTCAGAGACTCAAACTGAGACCAACTCAAACAAAGACTTACTGGAAAGTCCATGCCATTGACATATGGCTGGGTGAGTTTCTGAAGTCTAAGAACAGTAGCTGTTGTTTAAAGAGATGGCTTTTCCCAGCAATAGTACAAGGTGGTATTTCTAAGCCAACGTGAACAACAGGAAATGAATTTAGCGATTGAATTCCATTTTTGACTGCTGAATTTCAGTGTAAATTTAGTGTCAATTTCTATTCTGGCTTTCCCCTTCAGTAAATAAAGACGCTAAATGATTTTTGTGGACGTGAAAATGACTACCCTGCTTATCCCAATTTAAAAGCTTCTTTTAGATTAAGATGGCTTGATTATTGTTTGCTTCTGTTCTTCAAGCGCCATCTTGTCCCCTGACTACACTGACTGAAATGAGGATCAATCAATCCTTAGTTCCCTGCTGAGGGGACAGGGTGGGAGTGGGATATGCATGTGAATTGGGCCTGAAGTTTGTGGAATACAGTCATTATGGGAGGCAAAGCTTGGAAACATCATGATTCTTGTGGAAATGGAAAACCCTTCGCGGGAATTGCAATCAGGCTTCCATCCATGTTGATGGTGTTGTGTTAGTGCTAAGAGGTGCATTTCTTAGGAGTGCTTTTCTTTCTGAGCACATCTTAGGATTTCCTTTACGGCTGCTGAAAGATTTTCTTTTCCTTTCTTTTAGAGATTAAAAAGGGATTTTATTCTTTTTTTTTTTTTTTTTTAAGATTTTATTTATTTATTTGAGAGAGAATGAGAGACAGAGAGCATGAGAGGGAGGAGGGTCAGAGGGAGAAGCAGACTCCCTGCTGAGCAGGGAGCCCGATGCGGGACTCGATCCAGGGACTCCAGGATCATGACCTGAGCCGAAGGCAGTCGCTCAACCAACTGAGCCACCCAGGTGCCCCAAAAAGGGATTTTATTCTTAAAGAGCTCAGTTCCAGTGTGAGAAGTACAGTGATGTCCATGTCCTGTTCTCTTTCATGTGGCTCTCAGGGAAGGAAAGATTGGAGGCCAACGTATTCATCTCCCAGCCACTATAGATGGGTTGATGGAGGCATCAGGAGGTCTTCAGAAGACCTTTTGACTAAGAGATCAGAAATAACTTCTCTGAGATAGTGAGGGGAGGGGCTCGGTCCAGATGTTATTGTATTTTCCTCATCCCACAGTTCTCACAATTCATCCCGATCTCTTCATTGCCAAGTTTTGACACAGAAGTTTCTTTTTTGATAAGGCTGAATGCTTGGGGCTGTTGCTCACCATTCTCACTGCAGCCAGGACTAAGGTTTTGGTCAGTATTTGAGATAAACTTTTATTAGAGTGTTTCCATTAAGATGCTCGAAGGCCGTTACATCAAGGAATAGACACATTTATCTTGTCCTGATTTAATTGCAGAAAGCAAGTTTGGTTTTATATGCTATAAAGCTGTTTTCAGGGAAGATAGAGCTTCATATTTATAGTTCCAGGGTTTCGTTTTGTTGAAACCTTCAATTTCTCTTAACACTGCTGAAATTATAATGCCGTTTCACTTTATGAGCCCCTGAAATGGTGGCTACAGTCACCACCTGGTTTACCAAATTGACAATGACATGTACAATATGGAGTGCTAGGAGCCAGCTCAGCCAGATCTGTGGCAGCAGTTCAAGGATTTGCATGCTCTGCCTTAGGAGACTGCTTCGTAAAGGTTCATGCTGCTGCCAAGAGGATGTCTCCCCCCACCCTTGACCATGTTGCTTTTCTCCTTAACAATAACTCCACAGAGCCCACCTGCACCTCCCTACTATGTCAGCCCACCTGCACCTCCCTACTATGTCAGTCCTTGACCAAGGTGCTCCAATGAACCAGTCACCTCTAACTGCTCCTCTTAGGCTTTTCCTCCCTCTCTTAGCTCAGATCAGCTTAGTGTTGGCCACTTGGCAAAGATAGACTCAGTGTCCTTGCCTCTTCTTCCAATCATCCAGCTTTGTATACCTTGAGTGCCATATCTTGCTCCCTGGATGAACTGGCTGAAATGAGATCCATCCATCAATCTTCAGACCATCGGTTTGCTGAAACAGAAGCACTTCCCTTCCTTCTTCTCCTCCTCCCCCTCCCCCTCCCCTTCCCCTCCTCCTCCCCCTCCACCCCCTCCTCCTCCCCCTCCTCCCCCTTCTCCTTCTCTTCCCCTTCCTTTTCCCTCCTTCTCCCCCCTCCTCCCCCTCCTCCTTCTCCTCTCCGTCCTCCTCCTCGCCCTCCTCATCCTCCTTCTCCTCCTCCTTCTCCTTCTTCTTTCTTTTCTTTTCAAAAGGAATTTTTCACTTGAAACCAAGTGAAAAGCAAGCAAGTACCTAAGCATAGAACTTGACGAATTGAATACCTCTAGGTCCTGGCCTTTTCCACTTCAGAATCAGTGTTTCCTATTGGGCTGGCCACAGATGTCTGTTTCTTTCAGATAATGAGAAAAGATGATTGCCACACATCAAAATAACAGGCTCCTCTCAGCTTCCAAATTTCTCTTAGTGCAATCCTAAGATGCGCCCCACAGTAGCCCTTTCCAAGTCTATCATTAATGATAAATGACAAAATTATACATTCTACAAATATATCAAATGTTATTTCAATCTAGGATTTAAAAAAGGGGGTCCTTCTTTTTTATCCCCCCTGAACATGAGCCTTCACATCTTATTTCATTTACTGGGGTACTCTGGTACTTTGAAGTTAGTTCCATTCCATCCTTTGCATCAACTGAATCCCAACTCTTTTTTAAGATTTCCTTTGGTGTCAAGCCTGGCTCTAACTCTCCTGTATTATACTCCAATTGATTGGAAGAACCTCTAAAGATGTCCATGTCAGTTCTTACTTCGTTCCTATAAATAATCAGGGGACACCATCATATATACAGTACATGGTATGTTCATATATTGTTTGATGTCCTACAGAGGTTATCCACTCCCTAAAGACAAGGGCTGTGTGTTTAACAGTCTAGAGCTATGACATACATATCTGGCCACCTAGAAAACACTATTTAATGATAATTATGTGGAATTCAGGAATTGGGAGGTACCTTATCCATAACTTCAGGATAATGTGTTACTTCCTTTTAGGCACAATAGATTGATTCTAGGAAGTGAAGACACTTAGAGATAATACCACTTTGAAAAGGAAATATCAAAAAGGTTGCTAATTCTCAGTGGAGAATCTATCCCTCTTATAAAATTCCATTGTATCTGTACCTTTTATGACAAATATTACTTTTTATTTTAAATTATAGTTGAAGTTACAGACATAAGATCTCTGAGGACAGAATTCCTGTTGCAATCATCTTGATATATTCTTCATATTCACATAAGCACCATGTCTTGCAAATATTAAGTACTCAGTGAACTTCTCCTGAATTAGTAGAGATGGGGTGGGCTGTGGAGCCATAATGCCAGGGGAAGTGGATTTAAATGATATGCTATCTGTGTTGTTGATTTGGGCTCCCTTTCTATAGGTCAAGGCCCCTTTACTACATTCTTGCTCTCTTCACCCCATCCCTGATCTCTATCTGAAGGCACAATACCTATAGAAAAATTTCATGAACGTTATTTTCAACTTTTTACCTATTAATTGCGTACGGTGTAGAACTAATTCTTACTTCGTACTTTTGTTCCTTTCTCTTTATCCCTCTCCTTTTGTTTTTCCTTTCCCACATCTCTCTTTCCACCCACATCTCTTTCTTTCTGAAAGCCTTCCTCCCACACTGATTCACTTTCTTCCTACAGAGATGAACATAAAAGAGATGAGAACAAGATAAAACAGATAAATACATATATGGAGTGGGATGGAGTACACAACACAGTTACTGAGACTGTCTTTATTCTGTGTATATATACCTTAATGTCTGTTTCATAGGATATTTACTTAGGTGATTTTTAAAGACCAGTTCATTTTCATAACAGGCTTTCTATTGTTAAGTGATTAAATGCAGCATAAAATGACAAAACAGTTATGGAATGTTCAATATATTCCTGGGTAATTGCAACAATTGTAAACTTAATTCCTTTTTCCTTTCACAAGCATTTGTTAAGTACAGACTATATGCCTGGCAAGACGTAGGACACCGAGTATACAAAGCTGTTAAGACATGATCCTTGCCTTTAATGAGCTTTCCCAATTGGGAGGGTGAAATGACAAAATCCCACCTCAAAAAGCCCAGGACAATATTAACTCTTCAGTCAGATTTTCTAGGAAATGTTCTTGTTTTATAGAAAAATATTGCATGAATCTTCCTTTCCAGCACTCCAGAGTGAATGAGAGAAAGAGAGAAACCAGTTCTCCACCCCCAATATCATTTCAAACTTATGAGTGTTAATTCAACACCTATTTGCTATTAGTTTTACTAATCACACAGAGAATGGAAATAATGATGTCACTGGGCAGTTTCTATTCTGCTTATACAGGTTTACCTAAGTTTAGTTAGTTCACTTGTCCTCCAGCCTCACAGAGCTTCAGAATCACCGGGGCAGCTTCTAAATAGACCCACTCCCAGATATTCTGATTGAATTGTTTGGGTCATGGGGAGGTGTTCAATCTCTCAAGATTTTAATGTACAAATTGGGTTGAGAAATGCTGATGAAATTGGTTGGTTATTAGTTGGATCACCCCTCCTCCACAAAAAATTAAAATAATCATAAATAGCAAGAACAGTAATTTAAGGCATTTAAATAGAAGAGATTTGGGGTGGGGGTAGAATTCAAACTTTAGTTCCCTAAAAGGAAAAAACAAATTAGTGCTTTAGGAAACAGAATTTTTCCTGGCACAGATTCTGAGAGAAATTCTCATGCTTGATGACAAAGTAAAGGCAGCTTTTAAAGAACTATGTTATTGAAGCTTTATTGAGGTATAATTAACATGCAAAATCCTGTATGTTCTAATGTATACAACTTGATGTGTTTAGAGGTAAGTATATACCCATGAAACTATCACTGCAATGAAGGCAGTTCTTAAAGGGATGATAGGGCTATGGTTTTAGTGAATAGTCCTGAGGTCTTCAAATGACACACAGACAGAACTTAGAATACGATGCTAGAGGAACAATCAGATAGCGTTGCCCCTACACCTTATCGTACCTCACACTTTGAGGACATTACCTTCAAACAGCTCCTCATGGGAGCTGGTATTAAGCCCACCAAATTTCTACTTCCTTAGGAGGGCCTGAATGAAATGATCTTGTCACTGCTAACTCATTGGCTTTGAAAACCATGTAGTTGAATAGTGGCTAAGGATATTTTATGATGAAAATAAGTCATATTCTCCTTTATGTAGAAGGGTGGGAGTATCTGAAATCCAAGTCAGCATATTTCTTAGGAAGCATTTTTGAATTCCCTAGATCACTTGAATCGGTGCTTAAGACCCCATTTACTACACTGGGGTGTAACCTAAAATAAGTTTGGGCCCCAAAAGTATTTAGGCCCACACTAAGCAGTGTAAAAGAAAACTGTGTGCCATACATTTCATGTCTCCTTATATGAAGAGCTCCTTGAACGGATAGAAAATTCAAAACATAGTAGAAATGGGATCAAAGGTTATGTAAGACAGTTCCCCAAAAAAGACATATAGGTAGCTCTTTAGAAAAGAAGGAAAATGCTCAACTTCACTTATAATAAGAAAAAATACAAACTAAAATTAATCTGATAGGTCATTTTTAAAATCTATCATATTGGTAAATATCCAAAAATTACACAGATTTTGGGGAAACATGGACTCTTGTACATTACTGATGAGAGTATAAGTTGACATAGCTCTATGGATGACAGTTAGTCAATATCAAACAAAATTACAATTCACATAACATTTGATCCAGCAATTCACCTTCTAGAAATTTAACCTGCAGGAATGTACAAGGTTACTGCCACAGAATTATTTGTAAGATCAAAATTTGGATAAACCTATATGTCTATATAGTAGTACCATTATATGGTATATCCATAAAACTGAACACTATGAAACCATTACAAAAACATGGGGGATTGTTTAATTTACCAATTAAGAATGATCTTCATCTACTATTGAGGAAATAAGGGTGCATATATACATGCACACACATACACAATATATATGTATAGAATTTTATATATATATATTTATATATATTTTTATATATATGTTATATATATTATATATATATACACATAATTCAAAAAGAACCAAAAGCAGCACCCATTATCCCATTATATATATATGATTCAATTATATATATATATATATAATGATGTTGCTTTGGGTTCTTTTTGAATTATCAACCACATGAATGTATGTACCATTCAAAATTAAAGTTACAGGCTATTGTTGCCAGTTATCAAAAACAGTCACAAGAACAAGCAAGTAATATTCTTACATGAAATCCCATTCTAAGGCAAAATGGCCCCCTGGTGTGCCTACCTCCATGGATACAAGTTCAAAACCAAGTCATTTTCCATATTTAGCTACTCTGTAGAAATATTCATTATTGACCTCTCTTACATTGGAGAATGTGAACAAAAACAATGATTGGAATTTGGCTGCTCTAGTTAATGGGAAACTCACTCCTCACTGCCATCCATGACTGAGCACATTGTCTTCTTGAAAAATTCTCCCACATACTCCAACTTTGAACTCCTTTCCCATAACTCCTGATTCTTCTGGTCTTAGTCTACCCATCTATTCCTCCAGAATATACCCGAGTATCTGGGTTGGGTTTCCCTCCCATGTATTCCCAAGTACCCTATTAACCATCAGAGTGATCTTTATCCTTCTCTATTGCAGTCACCTCTTAACTTGTCTTTCTCCTCAAGATTCTAAGTTCCTGTAGGGGCAGGGACTGGGTCTTAATGCACTCCCTGTTGTTTCATTAACATCTGCCACAGAAGCTGCCCAGTAATTTGCACTCATAAATATTTGTTGAGTGAATGAATAAGGGACAGTTTTGTTATCAAAGATAACTCCTAAATCACAATAAGGAAACGGATGCTCTTAGCATAAGCTGTTATTCAATTTTGGAGAGCAGGGAGAATAGGGGAGACAATTTCTCAAAAATAAAATAAACTCTGCAAAGTCATTAGAAGGTAAATTTAGCAAAAGATAACTTTAAACATCTTTTTTTATGTTTTAAAAAGTGTTACCACTTGTCTTGATTCAGTTACTTGCAGTTCTCTGTTTCTGGGGTGAAGAATGTTGACGCTAACTTCTGTTCACATTCTTCTCCCCTTCCCTGGATAGCCTAGCAGGTAACCAGGTGCTCTGCCTCTGAGCTGAGAGTTGGAGTATCATCTTCACCGTTTTTGCATCCATTCTGTTCAAACAAATGGACCATTAATTTGAAGCATGGTATTTTTGGAAGTTAAATAAATCTGTGGGAGAGCACTTAAAATTAATGTTCAGAATTATTGTCAGAGGACCTATTTTCTCCAACCAAAGTTTATGCATCAACAGACCAATTGCAAGTCATGACAGGGCATGGAGCCAGTTTCTCATCCTTTCAAAGTTTAGTGCTGACAATAATACTTGAATTTTATGTGTATATCCACATGCATACTGCCCAATTTGGCTGCTGTCCCCTAAAAAGCTGTGAGTATATGACTGACCAATGACTCCAGGCATGGACAGAAAAGAAGAGAGACCTGGGTAGATAGAAGCTGAAGTATCCAGAGCAAAAATTAACATTTATAAACCCCTTCTGACATCTGCTTTCATAATTAAACAGAATATATTAGGGAGGGAAAGGACATTTTGTGGACGAATCCCTTACTATCCTGAGAACATTTTGCATTTCTAAGAATAGGAATTTGTTCAAAAGCCTGATGTTTGTGTGTGTTGGTTTCTGCATAGGATTTACTTAACTCTCATTGTATTTGAAATTTTTGTTCCCTTTAAAAGGGAACTTTTCAAACTAACTTAACTGTTCTTTTTTTAAAAAATAGATTTTATTTATTTATTTGAGAAAGAGAGAGCACAAGCAGGGGGGTGGGGGTTGAAGAGGGAGATAGAGAAGCAGACTCCAACAACACAGGGCTGGATTCCAGGACCCTGGGATCATGACCTGAGCTGAAGGCAGACACTTAACCAACTGAGCCACCCAGGCACCCCTTAACTGTTCTTTCTTGATTGAATCTTTTCTTTTAAAAGGAAATGTAGTGGAAAATATTTGGGATGTCATTATTAATACCAAATAATCAGAACTACCTTTCCCCCCCCCCACCTTTACTGTCAACCAACTTTTGGTATTGACTTTAGCTACTGCCAGAGTACAATGTGGAACAAATGAAGAAAATGCCAGACTCTTTCTTCTGCTCTAACTCATCCCTTATGAGAGGTTGGCTCATGCCCTCTAGACCTTGGCAGGCAGGATTGTGCCTTCTTCTTTCCCCACTACTCCCTGCAGGAATTTGTATGTTCCCTAGGAGTTGAATAAGTGTTTTAAAACAAGCAGTGTGATGGTTGCAGCTTGGAGTAGAGCCCATTATGAGTTGAAAAGAATTCCCAGCTGCGTTTTCACTAGTCCAGAACCCAGCTGTAGCAGTGCACAGGGGATTCTATTTCTTAAGCCCTGTATGTATATATACATATTCACATCAATGCATATGAGTGCATGACTTTGAAGCAGTTGGGAAGCCCTGAACCTTAGAGATGAATTCATTTTCTTTGTGAGATAGACCTGAGTATCTACAGGGACAGGGTAAATATATCGTACTTCTCTGTTTATTAAATTGTAAAGATTCTCAGTATGATTTCAGACATTAGGGGCATCAAAAGATATGAAAAGCACAGATATTCACGTCAAAGTAGGTAAGGGCATGGAAACAAAAAATAATAATTCAAAGTAGGTCAAGGGATATCAGCATACATTGAAAAAAAGAGCAATGAGGTTTAAAGTAGATTCAAGATTAGTGTTATAAAAGGACTCCTTCTCTCTGGCCTTCAATAACATAGAGTAAGTGTGAATTTCCTCCTTACTGGGGGAACTGATTCTCATAAATAGATGCTGAATTTCCCTTTAAGATTACACGTAAGCAAGGGAGAGGTAGTTATATTGAAATTAAAAGGGGAATTTGGAAGAGAGAAGGCAATGCTCTTCTAAACAAAAAAGAAAATTATAACTCTAGGTATCCATCATTTTTCATGGGATTAACAGCCAGTGAAGCTCAAGAGCCTCATCCAAAGACAAAGTCAAAGAAATGTGTCTCCAACTTTCCTTAACTGTGCTTATCTGATAACCAATAAAGTCCATCATTTGCCACTTTAGTTACAAAATATAATCAGTCAAAATAAAACATCCAATCCAATATCCCCCATCATCAAACCTGAGGCCATTTGTATCTTGACCTGTATTTCTCATCGTCTGACACTGACTATAACCCATGTTGGGTTTCTGAGTGCCTGATTGACCTCAGATCTCTGTATCAAGTTTTGAATGCCAGTTTTCCCTAAAACTTGAGCTTAGTTTTTGCTCTCTTTGTTTACTGGTTCACCCTAGTGTCATCATTATCTCAGTTTAGGAGCTTTCGAAACATTGTCCTCCCTGGGATCATTCACATCCTCCTTGAAAATCCCAATACATGAAAGGAGTTGTAACACTAAAAGAGCAAACAAGCTCCTCAACAAATCAAAAGGAAAAAGCATAGCAAAGGCTAAAATGACCGAATGTCTAAATGTCCTCAAAAAACCTGGGCAGGATGGAGGAGGAAGAAAGCTGTTTGGGAAAGGCGTTGCTATGCCTAGAAAGACAAGGACAGTGTTTCAGACTTAATTGCCAGCAATTTTCTCTGCATTCATTATGCTCATTCACAAGCCTAGTGTTATTTTGATGTCATTATTCTGCGAATGGCCTTGGTTTTATTTTTTAGAATACAAGAAAGGGACAAAAAGCATTTCATCAGGAGCCTGTCAGGCATGCATTCTCTTCACAGAGGAAGAGAGTGGTTGAATCTGTCAGCGAAACTATTCATTACACACAGTTTCCCTAGAGCTAGAAAGCCAGTGTCCAGGGTGTGACTTGCAGTCCTTTTTTTCTCAACAGCAACAGTGGGGTCAGATTTGGGGTTTGATTCCTGAGTCTGTGTTGGGCCACAACTCCTTGGCAGCGGTATTTTTATGATAAAAGGAAAACACTCAGCTGACTAGGATTTAGAGCTTTGCTCAAGGTCAAAGGGGGCACCTCCATGTGACAAGCTTCCTGTGCAAAGCCCAGGGCACCAGCAGATTCAAAGCTATTTGTTAAGTCATATCAGGCAGCCAAGAGCGTCCATTAAGGCTCTTTGTAGAGAATTTAGGGTATTAAAGTGAAATAGAAGATATGGCCCCTTCTTTTTAGATGTGTGAAATCTAATGGAGGGAAAAAAAATACACGGGCAAGAAAATGGGACAGTTACAAATGAAAATAGATAGGAACACTTACAGAATAGCAGCAGAAATATGCAAAGATGGTCACTATACTAATTGGACATGTACAGAGATATATATTCATGTGCTAAGATAGCCTGGAAGTAGCTGGGGGGAAGAAAAAGTCTGTGTGACCTTCACAGTGTGAAAAATAAGATTTTTGGAAAGATATTTCAGCTTCAGGTGACTTGATAACCCGCTCTCCCTCCAGGGTCTAGATCCTATGTGTCCCTTCCACTCTATCTTGTGTTGAGAATGACTAAACCTAATGCCAAAAAACACAACAGGGAAGGAGAGGAAGCAGACACTTGGGCTGGGGGGTGGAGAAGGGGTTAAAAGAATATAAATGAGGGACTCTATGGAGAATTCGCCAACAACCGATAGAGAGTTGACATGTACAGCTCTCCAGAAGGTTAGAAATGTGTGCCCATGCCTGTAGACGAGGCATGGGGACAAGTTAAGCAGACTAGAGACACCTACCACAATGTGATTATGTCCAGTAGATTATATTACTTGAATCTAAGGGGAAGAACTAAGAATAGTTTAAGGGATTCTTTGTTATGTTGGCCTGGCGGAGGGAAGGGATAAACCACTATGTTAGAGGCCCTTCCATAGCCTATCTCTGGTCTACAGACAGACTCTGTTCTTCCAGAGTAGAAGGTAGAGGAAGTCAAGGCAAGCCATGAAGTATCAACCAATCCACTGTCCAGGAAAGAAGGCCATCTGACTTTCCAAACTGCTCCCCTCCCTGGATGAGGCAGAGGGCCAGATTACAGAGATGTGGACACGTTTGTTTGACAGACAGAGGAGAGTCCAGGGAGCATGACTTAACAAATTTACCTTCAGTTACCTTTTCTAATGGATTGCCCAAAGACCTTTTTGTACAGTTTGCACGGCAAGTTGGCTTTTGGTGAACATGCATAATGGGTTATGGTAAAACCATGCCATTTTCTCATTTGCGCTGGAATGGCATCCAAAGCACAATGCTGCATCTAGTGTGCCACCTCTCCGGTATAAGCTTCAACAGAGAAGGGGGAAGGCTGACAATTCCTTAGGTCTCCCTCTTCCAAAGGCTTCACGGTGAAGTGACATTCTTTGTCCTAAACGCTAGGTAAGAAGGTGGTACAAAGTATCCCAGAAACCCTCTCCAAGGTTTCCGCTGCCACAAGCCCTCCTTTGAGCTGAAGGAGGAAAGAATTTTGATTATGGTAAAAACATATCTTAACTAGTTGCTAAAAGTGTTATCCAATGTATCTCCAAATAAATGCCCCAAAGCAACTTCAGGGACAGAGTTCTTCCTCTTCTGTTGCCTTTTTATGCAAAATCAATTCTTTTAAACAACAAACATAGATAAAATTAACACCAAACATAATCAGGAGAGGTGAGCTAGAAGATTAATTACACATCCTAGAAAAGATGCACCTATCAATACTTCTTTTTATAAATTATTACTTTTAAAGTTATGTTTTGTTTCATGATCTTTGTATTTCGGAAACCAACCTTAATAATCTTTTCCTCACTAGGAATATTGTGGGGTAAAGAATTTATACTAGCAATGGATGAGGATTTGCAACTTGTGCTTTTTGTAAAAATGAAGTATTACAAGTGACAGCAAGAATAATGAATTGCAAAACTATAGTGGCAGAAATCCTGGAGATTTTTCATGGAAGGGTTAGAATTACCACAAACTTCCCTCCTTATCACTAGCAGCCTTCAACCCAGTGTAATGGGCAGAGCTTTGCTCTCAAACGAGGGCCCTCCATCATCGTGTAGAGATTTGTGTGTGCAGAGTACGTGTCATGAAGTAGCTCAGAATCCATATAATTCTCTTCACAATTAAAATTTCTTTCTAACAGTTTATGAGTGGATTCATAAGAGGTTAATTCTATAGAGAGCAGGAGGAAAATAACTATTAAAAACAGGACAATCACAATTCACCACAGGAACATTTGCCAACATAAAATTTTGGCCCAAGGTACTAATACTGAGCTGTGGATTACAACCTTTAGTATGACTGTGGCCATCTACAATTAATTGAAAGGAAATCATTTCCTAATTAGGATTGCCACCCACCCAGAGCCTGGGGTTAAAAGTAGGAAGGGGAAAAAGAAAGGAAAAAACTTCTGCACACTAATTTCACAATCTTTTCTATTTTTAATGCTCAGCTGACTTAAGGTAGCTCTAAGAAAATGAGATCTGAGCCTAAAAATTTAAATATGGTATTAATTCCTTTTCTAAAAATTAGATTATTGATTCTCCAAACATTTGATTGCTAACTAGCATTTGTCCCTGGAATTGAGTCTTATTGTATGATACAGAGGCAGTATCAAAATCAGGAAGATTTAAATTTCATTCCAAGTTCTTTTCAAGTACCTAAATAAGGAGCACTTATCCTTTGGGGTCTTATCTGTTCTTCCTCCTTTGGGGAGAGGTAAAAGTTGTGGCCAAAGAACACAGGCCTTGGCGTCAGAGGGTGGATGATTCAGATCCACCCCTGACTAGCTTTAGGCCTTAGGAAAATCACTTCATCCCTGTTAGCCTCAGTTTCCACATCCAAAGGGGACAAACCTGTCATACATATCTATAAGGTCATAATGACACACAAATCTGACTAACAGAGTCTAGAAGATCACCTGGTTCCCACATTTGTATTCAAAATGTTGTTTATTCCCTTGCCACCAAAAAACAGTGAGCCAATAAGGAATCTTTTCCCTCCAGATAATAACAAATACAACGCTAACGGGATTGCATAAGAAAGGGAATTCATCAGCTCACATCTTTGAAAGTCTAGGGATAAGGTTGGCTTCAGGCAGGGCTTAGTCCAGAGACTCAGATCATGTCTTTGGGCTCAGTTCTCCGACTCTTGGGCTTCACTGTTTTCTGTGCTGGCCTCACCCTCTGGCTGGCTTCCCTTGAGGCAGCAAGATGGTTGCAGCCCAAAGCCTCGTAACTTCTTACGGCCATAGCCTATGGAATAATAACAATGACAACAATGGAAACAACAGCAGCCACTATCTACTGATCCATGTATTAAGTGCCTTTTTGTTCTTTTTTCCCCCTTATTATATATACTTAAGATGTACAACTTGATGATTTGACATATGTGTATGTTGTGAAATATTTACTATGATCAAAGTAATTAATATCCATCTCAGCTGCCTTTCTAAGCAATAGGTAGGTAGACACAGGTAGAGATATAGATATATAGATGGGAGTATAAGCCTCCATTAAATTTCTTCTAAAGAAAATTAAAATATGAGGGTAATTGAATTGATTTATATATGCTTTATGTTGGGTAAGATTGTGCATCATTGAATCAGACTCCTGAAGCCCTAGGGTTCCACAAAGGTCTCAGGGACTCAGAGGGTGGAGGTGAGGGGTAGAGATGGAGGATCCTTCTTGCAGAGGGCAAAGAAGATGAGCAGGATGCCTCCTGGGTCTCCTTTCCCTGATTCAACGAAACTGGTTCTGCTTTTATGCTTTATAGAGTAGAAAATATGGGTATATATTATCAGGGAGCTTAAAAATAAAGTTTGAATAGCTCTGAGATAGCATATGGATTTATTAGACAGAGTTCCTCAAATTTATTATTTCAGAACATTTCTCTATATTCCAATGATCAAGTCCTTGACTGGGAGAATAACCATCATCATGACACAGTCTCCATGAGAAAATTCAGATTCATCTTATGTACTTCAAATCACATGCCTTTTCTAGGAATGCAGCCTCCTTTAGCACCATCTGGATGTGGCAAGTAAGACACAAGAGGTACCAACATGTGCAGTAAGATTTCAATGAGGAAAAACTGGACTTTTGTTGGGGGGATGATCAATGATGCTTTCACAGAAGGGATGGCCTCTAACTGGGTTTTTGCTGGATTTCAATAGTCATAGGAAAGAGCAGGGCTCTCCACATGAAAGGGAAAAATGGAGGCAGGAACACAAAGGCATGTTTGGAGAACAGTATGAAGGATGATTTGGCTGGAACCTGAGTATCATGTGAGTTGTTATATGAGATTAGACTGAGAAGCTATCTTGGCTCAACATGGGAAAGGCCAAGAATGACAAATAATTCACCTTCCCTCCTGAGGTCCTTTGTACTTGCTGTTTTCCCTACTCAGAATGCTTTCCCCCCAGATCTCCAGATGCTGAGGTCCTGCTCATTATGTAGGTCTTCAATCAAAGTCATTTCTTCTAAAAAGTCTACCTTGACCAACTTGTGAAAGCAATTCCCTTTCTATCCAGCAACTCACTCTCTACCATTACTACATTTCATTTCCTTCATAGCACCAAATTATCTTATTTATTTGCTTGTTTACTGCCTACCTTCTCAAAAGCCACAAAAACAAGAATCTTTTCCATATTGCTCACTGCCTAATCCCAACATGGCACATATTAGGTGCTCAGTAAATATTTGTTCAATGAATGATTGCATGCGTTATTCTTTAGACAATGAATAATGAAGAGCCATAAGAACTGAAACAATCCCGATTGAAATGAAACAATCCCAGAAGTATTTGAAAAAAATTAATTTGACAGCAGATTTTAGGTTGGAATGAGGCAGTATGAGATTAAGGGCAGGAAGATCAATTAGGAGGCCATTTTAATAGTCCAGAAAAGGATTAAGCTCCCAAACTCTGGCAGTGGCAAATGGGCATAAATATATGGGCTGGATGAAAGAATTGTGGAGATCAAAGGCATGGCTTTTGATGACTGATTAGATATGGAGGGTGAGGGACAGCTAGGAATTAAGGGAAGGGTGATACCGTACTTGGAAAGAGAGACTTTGGGAAAAGGAACTTAGCTTGGACAAAGTTCATTTTGAAGCATCCTGAGCTTTAAGTGATGCATCATTTGGAAATGAAGTAGAAAATCAGGTAGGCAATGTGTGCCCTTGCTTTGGAAAGATGCACTAGGGGAGGAAATAAAGGTCTGGGAGTTAGCAGCTCAGAAATGGTAGCTGACCCCTTGAGAGTGAGTAAGGTCTCTAAGCGAAGGTATATTAAGAAATGAACAGAGGGCTGAGAATAGTGTGGAAAGCAGCTGTATTTCAAGGATGAGAGAAAGGAAGGGGGGCAGCAGGGATGGAAAGAGCAAATTGGGAAGGTAAGAAAGAGAAAATTGGGAAGAGAGCATTTCAGAGTAGTCATGGGGTGCCAGGAGATGGAGGATGAGGATGATGCAGGTTGAGGACAGGAATCTCCCCCTTCTGTCTGCAATAGGAAGAGCAGTGTTCAGTGCACTCTACAGTTTATTATCACCAAGACCCTCTGCCACATTGCCATGCTTGCCAGCACCTACCCACATGTAAATTCTGCATAGCTCCTCAGAAAGCACACCTGTTCAAAGACCTTCCATAATTTAAAAACTCAGTTGCTCTTTACTGTTTTCCTGTATGTGCCTTTTTTCCTTAATACCCAGTACCTTATGGTTAAAATCTAGTTTGAATCTTTTAATTGCTAGGCATCAACAGTAGAGCCATGCAAATCACAATAACCATAGTAATAGTCCACAATAGTTAATCATTTACACCTAATCTCATTAACATTGCTATTGCTGGTCATCACTGTGTGCCTATTATATAGGATATAAGAAGGAAAAAAAAAGACAATGATTTCTCTCCTTTTTCAAAGCCGTGGACTATCTTTCTAGTCTTCTCTGGAATGTGTTTCTATAACCTTGTTTTTTTTTTTACTGAGGTCTCTCCAAATTTAAGTGAGAGTAGAACCTCTGGTGCAGAAAAAAACTCTGAATAGCACAAAAATTATGCAGAGACATAACTAAGGAAATTTAGAGCTTTCACCATCCTTTCAGGATTCTCCTACCTAGAGTCAGGTTAAGTGATAACAACTGCTGCCCAACAGGACTTTAAAAATCAGAGTGATCCAACATCTCCTCAGTCAGCCACATTTATTGAGCCCATGCTAAGTGTATGCATAGAAAGTGTGAAGAATATGTGGGGGGTGGCACCAGCCACTCACAGACCTGGGTAAGGGCAAGCCTGGTGCACTGATGATTGTGAGATAAGATGGAAGATGAGCGAGAAAGATCTGCAGCCTGTGCCCCTGAGCCCTGGGTTACTTTGTAACCCAGCTGTGTGCAGCAGATGAGGCAGATAGGCCATCAATCAGGACTGCGGGAGCCAAGACAAAAGCCATAGGAGAATGAGGGTCTGTGTCATAGTCCTGGATTCTTTGGGCTCAAAATATTGTGGGTCCCCAAGGACAACATGAATTTGAATACGAGACCCTATGGACTAGAGTTAGGCAGCCATTGACCTAAATTAGCCTTTCTAAAGAATGGGCATCAGTAGGGACAACAGGGAAACTGAGACCTAGTGCCTAAGAGAAAATTGCTTCTGTCCCCATATTGGAAACTCTTGGTATTTGCCCAGTATACATGCAGGGGGAGGATGTTTTTTGGTATTTAAAAGGAAGAATATAGTCATCATCTGGAGCATTTGTCTCTTTGAGGTCTTTCAGGAGTCATTTGGGGGTTTCCTATTGTCTGAGATTTAGGTAAACTTTCCTCAAATATCCACCCTCACAACTAGGGATTATTGAGGACCCACCACACAACTACTATACATCTCCAGACTTATTTTTTATGGCTCTCTCTGTCTCTACTCCTTTGCATCCATGTCTCAGCAAACCATGGCTCTAACCTGGGTGCAATACCTCATCCCTCATCAACTTTCTCAAGAAATCCAATCACACAGAGTACGTCATAATTTTTGTAGTTTTATTGGATATTTGTGGAGGGCAAGGGACAACCACATCCATTCATTTCTTGAGTCCCTACTATGTTTTAGTTGCTGTCATAAGTGCTTTAGGTACAGCAGTGATAGAAAGACAAAATTCCTATCTTCCTAGAATTTCTAATCCAGTGAGAGAGATAGATGACAAGCTCCATGAAGGGTGTAACCACCTGCCAGCTTCCTATTCTCTAGCCGTTCCAGTCCTTCTCTTCCACTAGAACTGCTGTGTCATACTCTGCAGCTTTCTGAAGCCTGAACTCTGACGTGTGACCTCATGGCCCCAGCAGGTTGCTTTGTCCTTCACAGTCCCCCAGCCTTGGAATTTTGGCAGACAAAAATGTCTCCATCTTGTTACACAGGATTGTCTAAATCCATGGAGCTAGACTGGCAAGAACTGGTAGGTGTCCAAGTCATCCAGTTGCCAACAGGAATTTAGGTTGGTGGATGGGACGATGGAATGAACATAGAAATTTGGAATCAGGCAGCTCTGGGGTCAAATTTCTACCTCTTGCTGGTTGTACAATATTGAACATGTTCCTTCATCTTTCTAGGCCTTGATTTTTCTCATCTGCAAAATGGGGCCATTAATAACTTTTCCTTAATGTGAGGGCAAAGATTAAATGTGATAACAAAGTTTCCAGTGCAGGATGGGTGCTCCAATATGACTAGTTTACTTTGGGTTCTGGAGAGATTCTCGGGGAAGACCAAGAAAAGGAATCAATCAGAACTCAGGACCAGACACAGGAACAGTCATATGGGCCAATAAGAGAGAAGGTAGGTTAGCACTTGCTCCACTTTAAGGGGCAACACAAGTATTCATAGGTCACCGCTATGACTCTCTGATTAGTAGTAGGGTAACCCCCTCCAATATCACGAACTAGGTGGGAGATGTAACTAGACACCTCCAGACCTTCCCCCAGACCTTGGGGCTAAGCTTGTAGCTCTCACTCCTGCCCCAATAAGATTGCAAGATGGGACTGAGGTAGAACTAAATGTACAAAGGGAAGTCATGAGTAAGCCCATGAGTGAGGGGCTGGCACAGACAGAGAGACAGGGCAAGAGGAGAAGACAGTAAATATTGCCAGGAGAGTAGAGGCTAGATGGTCTACCTAACAAGGATCAAAGCCCCAAATATGCCCCAAGAGCAGAGGATGCCCAAGGTGGCTAGGGCTGGCAGAATTCTGGCATTTAGGGTAGGAGTAAGAACTGGTTCTTAGGGCATGGCCCACTGAGGTTGGGAAGCTGAGATTCTTAGTCTCTTCAGCTTGGAAGAGCTCTGAAAGGTCATCTAGTCTGGGGGTTCCTAAATATGGCCCCTGGCATAGCACTATAGGATAGGAAGCCCCCAGGTTTGAGCCAGGCCAAATACTTAAATACTTCTCAGGTGATTCTTGTGGCTTGGGGTAAGGACCAGAGATTCTCCATTTCTAACAAAGCTCCCAGCAGATGCCTGTGGCCAGTTCATGGACCTCATTTTGGGTAGCAGGGTCCTAGACTGACTCCCCAAGCAGATGCTTGAATCTTCTCTAGTGTATCCCCATCAAGAGGTCATTTGACCTATGTGTGACTATCTCCTGTGAAAGAAATCTCATTACTTCTGATGGGGCCCATTCAAACTTTATCCCTCCTAGTTAACCACATGTGTGCATGTGTGTGTGTGTGTTTCCTAAGTCCTGCTGTTGATATTTCTAGCCTATTCTGTCTTTCGGCAGCTCTGCCAGAAAATGCTTACTTATGTTTTTCTATCATTTATATTTTTAAAGGTTATTTAATTAACTATAGGTTTTAGTTAGAAAGTATGGAAAATACAAACATATAGAGGGAAAAATCCTTAATAACCATAATACTACCAACTAGACAAACTTGCTCTTGAAATATTGGAGCATTTCCTTCTAGTTCTTTCTTATGTTTTAAAATCTGATTCCTGTGTCTTCCTCCCTTAGAGCCTCCGAGCCCAAGGCTCAGCTCCATCCCGTTTCTCTTCAGCAGCTTCAGGCAATGGGCAGCAATTCTCCACTGGCTGATGCCCCAGTGCCTGCCTTTCCCACTGACCTTGCAGCCCCCACTCCTTGCAGGGGCAAAGTTTGGGCAGAGATGAGAGGGAGGACAACCCAGGCCCTCTGGGTGAGACGGCACTGTTGGCCCTCACTGAGCAGTGGGGCTGTTTTCCAAATCGTCAGAACAGCTTTACAATGAGCCATTCTGTCTCTTTCACTTGATACTGCTTGTCACCAACAAGCAAACATTTTAAGGCATCTGTGACCACACAACAGAATGTTTTTCACTTGGAAAGTAGATTGGCTCACAACCAATCATGTCCTCACCCTCACTCAGCTGTAATAGTTTGTGATCAACTGAGCAGGGGCTCATGTGTTAGAACACCAGGGTTCAAATCCTGGCTTCCTCATTTGTTACTAACTGAAAAGTTGGACAAGTTACTTAACCCCTCTATGCCTCAATTTTCTCATCTTTAAATGAAGATAGTAATACCACCTACCCCACAGGGTTGTTACATGGATTACATGTGTTAATCCACATAAAGTTTTTATTTTTACTATTTTTTTTAAGTAAACTCTACACCCAACATGGGACTCGAACTCATGACCCCAAGATCAAGAGTTGCATGCTCCACTGACTGAGCCAGCCAGGCGCCTCCACATAAGGTTTGTAGAACAGTGTCTGACTCATGGAAGAACCCAGTAGTTGATATCTAAAATACACACACACAGATAGCCACAAAGTCAAGTTTAATGGGTAAGATTTACTGAGATAAGGTGATAAGTTTGGTACTTATTTCCATATTTTAACCTTGGGAAAGACCTGGCTAAGAAAAGTTTCGCAGAGTGCCTGGAGACAGCTGTGATAAGGAGTATGTTCTGCTTCGGAAGCCACGGCACAGACTCTAGCTGTGGTCCTGGGCCTGTGCAGAAGGGGCTGCACTCTAAGCTCTGAGCACAGCAGCTGGGACAGAACAGGTGCTCAGTAAATGTTGATCAGTGAGAACTGCTGTTGCCACCTCCCTCACTTTTGCTAATTCTGCCTAGTGGGCCAACTTAGGAAGGGTCCAGATACAGGGGAAAACCTGGGAAATTGGTGATACTTTTGGGTTAGGCCAGGTTCTCCCTGGGATGGGATGTTGAAGATTCCCTGTCACTGTCTCTGCATGCTGCCCAGACCTCTGGCTGAGCGTCAGATGCTCTAAGTCTTGAGAGCTGTGCTGAGTCCTCAGGGAGTCACTGGCTCCGCTCTGAGCAATTACTGCATTACTGCAATTATAGCTGGTTTTCTAGAGAGCCACTAAATGGCACCCTGATGACTAGAAAAAGATAATGTTCAACCCTATACACCTAACTTCCTATTAGAGAATTACTTAGACACTGGAGACAATCTGGCTTATTAATAAATAAGTTCATTTCTGTTTCCTAATCCAGACCACCCCAGTAGCTTGCCCCATACTCTGATCCTTGAATTTATAACCCTTTCTCTTTTTTTCCTCTTTGTCCATCCCTTCATTTTTTTTAACAGCTTTATTGAAGTATAATTGATATACAGTAAACTGCATGTAACTTACGCATACAATGTTATAACTTTGACATACACAGACATCTGTGAAACTATCCTCACAATCAAGGTAATGAACTTGTCATGTCCATCACGCCCTAAATTTTTCTTAGGTCCCTTTGTAATCCCTCCCTCCTACTTCACATGGTCTCAGGCAGAATCCTGGGCAATCACTGATTTAGAACTTTGTATAAATAGAATCATGCAGTATATACTTAAACACATTTTTTTTTCTTGCGCTGTCTAGGATCTCCAGTATTATATTGAATAGGAGTGGTGAGAGGAGATATCCTTGTCTTGTTTTTGATCTTGGTGGGAAAGCATTCAGTCTTTCACCCTTAGCTGTGAATTTTTTTCGTAGATGCCCTTTAAAGGAAGCTTTTTTCTACCTCTTGTTTGTTAAGAATTTTTATCAGGAATAGATGTTGGATTTTGTCAAATACTTTTTCTGCGTCTATTGAGGTGACACAAAATAAGTTCATTAAAAAGACACATTGATGTTTGAATGCTAAACCAAGCTTGCATTCCCGGGTAAACTGTACTTGATCGTGATATATTATTCTTTTTATCTGTTGTTGGATTTGATTTGCTACAATTATGTTTAGAATTTTTGCATGTATATTCATGAGGGGTGTGGGTTTGCAGTTTTCTTTTCTTGCAATGTCTTTGGTTTTAGTATCAAAATCATGTGCTGCCTCATAGAATGAATTGGCAAGAATTACCTCCTCTTCGGTTTTCTGGAAGAGTTTTTACAGACTTGGCATTATTTCTTCTTACATATTTGGAAGAATTTACCAGTCAAGCCATTTGGAACTGAAGTTACAAGGGGGCAGGGTGGGGAAGGTTTTTAATTACCAAATCTATTTCTTCTTTTCTTTAATAAATATAGGTCTATGCAGGTTATGTGTTTTTCCTTGGCTAAAGGAATGCCTTGTCTTTCAAGGAATTTGTCTGTCTTATCTAAGTTTCTTAGTTTATTGGCATAAAATTGTTTATAATATTCCCTTATTATTCTTTTAATATTTACAGAATCTATGATGGTGGCTTCTCTTTCATTTCTGGTATTTGTAATTGGTACTCATTGATTATATTCTTTTAATCCTGATTAATGGGGTTAGAGATTTATCAATTTTATTGTTCTTTTCTAAAAAATAATGGCTTATGATTTCAGTTATTTTTTTCCTATCATTTTTGGTTTTCTATTTTATTGATTTCTGCTCTGATCTTTATTATATCCTTTCTTCTGTTTCCTTTGAGATTTAATCAGTCTTCTTTTTCTAGTCTTCTTAAGGTAAAACTTGAGGTCATTAATTTGAGATCTTTTCTCTTTTATAATTTTTAAATTTTTAAAAATTGAGATACAATTGACATAACATTATGTTGGTTTCAGGTATACAACATAATGATTCAATATTGGTATATACTGCAAAGTGATCACCACAACAAGTCTAATTAACATCCATCACCTTATACTTCTCTTTTATAACATAGATGATTAATGGTGGTATAAATATCCCTGTAAATGGCATTGCACAAATTAAAATGTCTTCTTTTTTCCTTTCTCATTTGGTTCAAAAACCTTCCTAATTTCCCTTTTGATTTCTTCTTTGGTCCATAGGTTATTTATTTATTTATTTATTTATTTTTAAAGATTTTATTTATTTGACAGAGAGAGACACAGAGAGAGAGGGAACACAAGCAGGGGGAGTGGGAGAGGGAGAAGCAGGCTTCCACGGAGCAGGGAGCCTGATGTGGGACTCGATCCCAGGACCCTGGGATCATGACCTGAGCCGAAGGCAGACGCTTAACGACTGAGCCACCCAGGCGCCCCTGGTCCATAGGTTATTTAGAAGTGTCTTATTTAATTCCAAATATTTGGGTAACTTTCCAGAGATATTTTTGTCATTGCTTTCTAATATAATTACACTGTGGTCAAAGAATATACTTTGTATTACTTGAATCCTTTCTAACTTTATGGGGACTTATTTTATAGCCCAGGATATGGTCTATATGTCCTGTGTGCACTTGAAAAGAATGTGTATCTTACTGTTCTACAAATATCAATCAGGTCAAGTTGGATAATATACTGTTTTTCAAATATTTTGAATACTTGTTGTATTTTGTCCTCTTGTTCCATCAATTATTGAGAAAGAGGTATCACAATTTTATCTATTATAGGGGTACCTGAATGGCTCAGTCAGTTAAGCATCCAACTCTTGATCTCAACCCAGGTTTTAATCTCAGGGTTGTGAGTTCAAGCCCTGCATTGGAGCCTACTTAAAAATAAAAAATAAAAAATAATTTAAAAAATATATCTACTCTGTGGATTTTTCTATTTTACCTTGAAGTTTTATAAGTTTCTGCTTCATATATTGGACACTGTTATTAGATTCATTAATGTTTAGGACTGTCAGGTGATCTCAAACTGACCCGTTTATTATTACAAAATGATCTTTTTATCCCAGCTAGTATTTTGATGCTCTGAAATCTGCTTTACTTGTTACTAATGAATAGTAGTATAGTAGGTAGTAGTTACTCCAGCTTTTCTTTGTTTAGACTTATCTTGGTATGTCTCTTTCCATACTTTTACATTTAATCTATGTGTGTTGTTATATATAAAATAAGTTTCTCATAGGCGACATTTATTTGGGTCTAACAATCTTTGCCTTTTAATTGGATATTTAGATCATTCACATTTAATGTGATTATTGATATGGTTAGGTTTATATATATCATCTTACTATTGGTTTTCAATTTTTCCCACCTCTTCTTTGTTCTCTTTTCCTCTTTTTCTGCCTTATTGTAGATTATTTAATTTTTTATGGTTCCAATTTATCTCCTTAGTTGTATTATTAGCTGTAACTCTCTGTTTTGTTATTTTAGTGGTTCCCTTAGGGTTTATAGTATCATCTTTAACTTGTCACAGTCTACTTTCCATTGGCATTATACCACTTCACATGTGTTATGAGAACCTCTCAACAGCTCACTTTCATTTCTTCCTTTCTGGTCTCTGTGCTATAGTTTTCACACATTTTACTTCTCATGTTATAAGCTACACACTACTTTGTAATTATTTTTGCTTAAACAGTCAATTACTCTTTTAAAGGGATTTAAATAATAAAGAAATAAATTTTAAATATTTGCTCATGTAATAATCATTTCTAGTGTTTTTCCTTTTTGTACATCTTTAGTTCCATATACCTGGGTGCTATCTTTTAAAATTTCTTGTAAGAGTATGTCTGCTGATGAAGGCTTTTAGCCTTTGTATGTCTGAAAATAATATTATTTTGCCTTTGTTTTTTGAAAAATTATTGTCCCTGACCATACAACTCTAGGATGATAATTTTTTTCTTTTAGTACTTCAAATATGTTGCTCCACTGTCTTCTCATTTGCATTATTTCCAGTGAGAACTCAGTCATCTTTATCTTTGTTCTACTGTATGTAACATAACTTCTTTCTCTGGCTGCTTTCTCTAGTTGTTTTCTTCATGTTTCTTGTGTCTGAGTTTCACTGAATTTCTTAGATCTATGGATTTACAATTTTCATCCAAGTTAAAAAATTTTCAGCCCTTTTTTCCTCAAAAACTTTTATCCTCCACGCTCACCTTCAGGACTCCAATTATACAGTATATGACTGCTTGAAGTTGTTCAGAGGTCAGTGATACTCTGCTCCTGTTTTAAAAAATTATCCTTTCTCTGTGTTTCATATTCGATAGTTTCTGTTGCTGTGATTTGAAGTTCACTAGTCTTTTCTGTTTCAATGTTTAATCTGCCAATAATCCCATCTAGTATATTTTCTATTTTACACATTGTAGTTATAATCTCTAGAATTTTGATTTGGGTCTTTTTTATGTCTTATCTTTTTGAACATATGTCATACTGTTATACCTGTTTTAATGTCCTTATCTGCTAATTCTAGCATCTGTGTCTGTTCTCTGTCAATTTAGGTGGATTAATTTTTCTCCTTATTATAGTTCATATTTTCCTATTTCTTTGCATGCCTGGTAATTTTTTATATATGCCAGATCTTGTGAATTTTACCTTTTTGGATGCTGGATATTTTTGTATGCCTACAAATACTCTCAAGCTTTACTCTGGAATGTAGTTATTTGGAAATAATTTTATCCTTTCATATCTTGCTTTTAATATTTCTTAGAACTAGAATAATGTTCAGTCTAGGGATATTTGTTTTCTACTACTGAGGCCAAATTTTCTGTGTACTGTATTTAGTTCCCCATGAAAACCATGAGGTTTTCCAATCTGGTAAGAACAGACACTATCCCCAGCCCTGTGTGAGCATCAGGCAGTTGCCACTAATATTTTTTGTTTCTTTCTCTTAACTCAGGTAGTTTTGCACACACATGCTCTGCTCAGACTTCAACTGAGGCAGACCCTCTGTGTATCACTAGAGTTTTTGCTCTATGCAGCTCTTCCCTCTCTGATACTCAGTCCTGTGACCACCAGTTACCTTGATGTCTCTGGATACCCAGCTCCATCTCTTTGACTCCAGGGAGCCACAGGCATCTAATTGGGTTTCCTCTCCCTGCACAACAGCCTGAAAACACCTTTAAGGCATTAAGCTGAGGCAATTCTAGGGCTCACCTATTTGATTCCCATCTTTCAAGCATTACTACCCTTTGTTGCCTTATATCTAGAGTCTTGCAAACCATCATTTCATATATTTTGTCCCTTTTTTTTGTTTCATGTGGGAGAGTAATTCTTGTTTCTGTTATTCTACATTGGGTGAAAGTGGAAACCCCCCACCATTTCTCCTCAAATGTACTCTGATTATTTCCATTTAGATGACAAATAATATAGCCTCCCACCATTAGGTATAATCTGTTGAATGCCTGGGATGTGGTCTTTTGCATTTAGCTTTAGTATGGATCTCTGGGAGTTACTTAAGAAATTAACAATATGATCTAGAATGTGTTTTATTCCCCTAAGGTGTTTGTTTCCTTCCTTCACCACTTAGCTGATGCCCCTCTTCTAATGGGTTCCTCCCTTAACATTTGTTACATGCATGTCAACTGGGCTAATTGTTCACAGCACCAGAACTTTTAAGTTGTTATAGATTTTTCCATCACTTAAAAGAGAAATGTATGTATGAAACCATTTATTTGATTAAGTATATAATTGTTGATGTTCTTGTCTAATGTCAAGGACATCAGGTAGATTAGGAGACAAATTTCTGAATCACATGTAACATGACAATAAATATAGTAAACATAACTAAAACTAGTATTTATTGAGAACCAATTATTGGCCAAGTACTGAATGGATCTCCCTACCACCCACATACATTATCTTAACCTTTAAGGTGATCAATAAGGTGGATATTTTACAAGTTAGATATTTCCCACTCCCTTTTTGCAGACAATGACAGTGAATTTCATAGAGCTTAAATAATTGCTAAAAGTCACTGGGCTAATAAGTAATGTAAGTAGGATTTAAATTCAGGTTGTCTGATCCCAAAGTCCAAATTCTTTCTCTTCCACCATACTGGTCCAAGAAGAAATCAACCTGTTGCTGATTGTTGGCCTTTTCTACATTTGCTCACTAGTGTGCCCAGCTATAGAAAGACACATTAAAATCTCAAAAGCAACTGAAATATCAAAATCCTTTCAAGTATACTTTTTATTAATCCCTTTATATATCCTTCTCTCTACCTGAAATCCTTTAAGCAACAAATAAACTAACGACTACAAGTAATAAAGGCAGTGAATGAGATGAAGTTCATTTCTACTTAGAGAAAGGTTTATTTGGATTATTTGAGGTTACATTCAGCCCCAAAATAAATGCCATATGAATTAAATATCCAAGAATAAAAATCAAAGTCATAAAGTATTAGAATGAAATATTAGATAAATTTTGAAAATCTGGATTTGGGAGATACCTTTCCAAATAAGAAACAAAATCCAGAAACTATGAAGGAAAATAACTGACAGATATGATGACATAATCTTTTAATTTCATCTGTGCTAAAATTTTTCAAGAACTCCAAAAACCCTTCGCAAGCAGCAGAACTGGGGGAAATATTTGTGACACTTGTAACAAAGAGTTAATGTTCTTAATTGGCCATCCTCAGCATTACTCCCTAATGGTTCTTAGAATGCATTTTAAACTGAGGTACTTGTGCTGCAGGGAACTTTGTCTCCCAGGCCACCTTCCCTCTGGCTAAGTTCTTGGGTCTATCCTCATCCAGAGTTCCTGGTATCCTGAAGAAATTTAATCAACCTTGGGTTAACATTCTGGCTCTGCCATTTACAAACTACATGACCCCAGACAAGTCATATAACCTCTCCAAATCTCAGTTTAATGGCCCAAAGGGGATAACAACATTACTCAGCTCATAGTATTTTTGTGAGAATCACTTAGCTTGATGTTGGTTTATTTTAAGTGTTCAATAAATGGTAGCCATTGTTCACTGCTATATCCTCAGTGCAAGAACAACATATGGCACATACAGACACTCAATTAGAATTTGTTGAATAAATAACTTCTACAAATCAATATGAAAAAGACACTCTGTGGAAAAATAAGCAAATGATATGGTAGGAAATAAACAGAAAAATGCAAATGTTTGCACAAACATGGAAAGAGGCTCTATCTTAATAGTAAAAATGCAAATTAAAACAATAATAAATTATCATTTTTTTAACCTTTTACTTTAAATGGCTAATCATAGCCAGTGCAGGCAAGGTCGTGGGGAGATCTTCCTATATGTGGTTGATGGAGTAGAGATTAGTAAAATAGCCCTAGAAAAATATTGGCAATAGTTTTTAAAATCTAAATGTACACAATTGACAATACCACTTCTCAGATATAACCTATAGGAAATAATACATGTGTTTGGAAAGATACATATTTAAGATTGTTTGTTGCACATTGTTTGAAATGGAAAAAAAATTAGAAATAACCTAAATGTCCATCGATTGATAACTATTTAAAAAATAGTGATACATCCATGTAACTGACTAGATCTAAAAGAAGTTCATTTTATATATATATATGGGATGTATGTTTAAAGAGAAAGCAAATTTTTTTTTTTTTTGACAGAGGGAGAGACAGAGAGAGAGGGAACACAAGCAGGGGGAGTGGGAGAGGGAGAAGCAGGCTTCCCGCTGAGCAGGGAGCCCGATGTGGGGCTCGATCCCAGGACCCTGGGATCATGACCTGAGCCAAAGGTAGACGCTTAATGACTGAGCCACCCAGGCGCACCAAAGAGAAAGCAAATTAAGGATCACCACACTAATAATATTTGTTGAACACTTATGTGTTAGGCAGTGCAGTAAGCAACCTACTTGAATTATCTTATTTAATTCTCAGCACATAGACAGCCTCTGTGGACTTCAGTTTCTTCAGATGTGAAATAAGGAGATAGAACCAAATAAGATCTAGCATCCTTCCCATCCTAGCTCTAAAATGCTACCTCTACTGAAATACTATTTTGAGAGCCAGCTATCCCTGAACAAGGCCGAGCATGATGATGACTCTAGGAGATGGATATCAAATTGTTGTCTATTCAGTGGTTTCTGCCATGGAGAATTCTGTAGTACATGATTCTGCCTCCTGGAAGATATTTACAAACTTGTTCTCAAATGCTAAATGAAATGAGGCCACTGCTAATTGGTAAAGAATGACGTTCTTACATTAATGTGAACTGGCTTCTCTTGAAGCCCACCTTACAAAACAAAGTGAGCTCAGGTGTCCTAACTGTGGATGCCAACCACATGCTCTCCTGAGTGTCCTGGGTAGGAGCAACTCTCTTCACCGTCTCCCTACCTGCAGAGACTTGCCTCTCAGTATTCCCGGGACTGGCATGTTGGCATTAGCTCTCACATTGGCAGCTGGGCAATGGAGAATGAGAGAAGTGTGAAGGACAATTGCATGCCCCTGGCAGATCTTCACTTTTGGTCAACTCACTATCCATACCAGGAAGTGAAAAAATTGAATACCCTTATGTTTGTCCTGTGGAGAAAGGGCAATTTTGAATTGTGAACATGTGTAGAACAGTGTGGGAATATAGGAAAGTGAGTAGTAAATTCAAGATTTTGACCAAATATTCACATTTCTAGAAAAATTTTGTTAATATATTTTGTGGAAACTCATCAAAAAGGTTATTTTTACAACTGCCCAAATTTTACCTTTTTCTTTCTTTTTTTTTTCTTTCTTTTTTCTTTCTAAGCAACAGAGGTATATTCTGTCCCTGGATTAGTGTCTGATAAAAACAATGTATTTTTTATTTTTTTTTTTTAAAGATTTTATTTATTTATTTGAGACAGAGAGAATGAGAGAGAGAGAGCACATGAGGGGGGGAGGGTCAGAGGGAGAAGCAGGCTCCCTGCCGAGCAGGGAGCCCAATGCGGGACTCGATCCAGGGACTCCAGGATCATGACCTGAGCCGAAGGCAGTCGCTTAACCAACTGAGCCACCCAGGCGCCCAAAACAATGTATTTTTTAGTAGGTACAAATCCAAAGTACAAAATAAGCTCAGTTTTTCCTATTTAGAGAGACCTTTTATCAAGTAAAAATACTTAGTTGGGTAATCATGTCCCAAACATTGCCTCTTTAGTCATGTAATCTGTTGGGATTTATTTGGATACCATTAGTAGCACTGGTGTGAAAAAGGCCATCAGAGAGACTGGAAGAATTGGAATCACCTATTCCAAGAAAGGGTAAAAGCCCACTTCCAGCATGTGTCAGGCAACTGGAGTGTTAATTTGGAAATTGATAATTGCTTGTCCCCAATATTAACAGAGAGAAGTGTACCCTCTTACATGGACTACAGTAAACCCTTCCAAAAGTGGTGTTAGATAATTAAAAGTTAAAAAGAAGGAGAGGGAGGAGGATAGATCACAACTCTGTTTTACTCTGCTGGAAATCTTTAACTTTTAGCTACAGATCATTTCTACCAACCCTGACTCTCACAGCAGTTTTAATGTGCAAATACTGTATCGATAACCAGGTGTCTACATTTTGCCTAAGGCTGGTTGCTGTCTTTTGAGTTGAAAGCTAAATACAAGCCAATAAAATCACAAATAAACTAACACTATTCCTGATAAGTTTCTTTCCAAGGGTAATAGAGTATAAAAGAAATCTATAATGGACTGGCCATGCTTAAAGCCCACCTATTCCTCATGTAAAATACTAGTGCAGATTGAATATTTATCTAATTCATTATATCTCTGTATTCAACAAACTGACTATCAGGTAAGAGATGTAAACATGTAGCTCTAAAATGAGACAGAAGCTCTGTTGGCCTCATCTACCTCTAACAGTGGCTACATGACATGACCTTTGTCTACAACAAAGGCAGAGTTTGTTGCTACTTTGAACTCATAGCCAGTGGTCTATTTCATACCTCACCATCACCCAATACTAGTCTCACTGAAGAGGATAAAATACCTTATACTCCATTTGTGTGCCCCTCTGTACCATAGGTCAGAAGCAGGGCTATCTCGTGCTTTCTGGGCTATTCCTCAAATTTAACGAATCCCAAGAATAGAAAGGAGTGGATGCAGGGCCAGAGGAAAAGCTGGATGACACACATGAACTATTTCAAGTAAAATTTGTCTTTAGAGGTGATGTGTCTCCTTTAATTCTTATTCCTTTGAGTGAATTCCTTCCCATGAAGCTTCTGTTCTTCACCTATTCCCAGTGATGCTATTCCCATGAGGCACCTCTATTACTTCTGAGAAATCCACTTGCCTACTGGGCATGGCTGAATCCTCCAGGTATACCTGGTCTGAGCTCTTACACTGGGATCTCAGACAAAAAGTAAGAACCATTTCCTATACTTGAATTATGAAAAGGAGAATAATTGAAGGAGATACCAGCAACTACTCGTTTCTTTTTGAAAAGGCTACATTTCTTTTTTTTAAGATTTATTTATTTATTTGGGGGGGGTGTGGGCAGAAGGAGAAGAGAATACCAAGCAGACACTGCACTGAGCATAGAGCCCGACACAGGGTTCCTTGAGGGGCTCTATCTCGCAACCCTGAGATCACAACCTGAGCCGAAACCAAGAGTCAGAAACTTACTGACTGCGCTACCCAGACTCCCTGAAAAGGCTAAATTTCTAATGGAAAAATTAGTGCCTCTCTTCGCCAACTTGCCTAAATGTTTTGGGTCTGCTGAAGAACTATTACACCTGCTCTTATTTCTCTAGCTAGAAGGATTCATTACTCTTTTATTTTCCTCCTTCCATTTCAAACATAGATTCTTTCAGAGGTGCTAAGAAGGCTGATCTGTTACATTCCCCAATGCTATCAACTGTGGGTCCTTTTTAGAGTGGAAAGGAAAGATAAAACCATCCTTTTGTCAGAAAGAGAGACCCAGGAGAGGAAAAAAACCAACAATCTCCAATGACTATTTTCTGAACTTAAGCTTTTATTTATTTATGTTGCATCACTAAATGATTTCAGTTTGAGGTAGTATTTTTTTTTAATTTGTTTGTATTTGTTACAACCTTTTAAAGCAGAATGTGACTTGAGCACTACATTTCCACTTACAGAACTTGCTGAGTTACTTCTTGAACAGCTTTACAACATGCCTAAATAGGCTTAGAATTTCACTACTCTAAACAATGCTCTTCTTTGGAAAACAAGCCCTATACATAGTTACTCCCATCCAGTTGGTTCAGTTTAACTACTAGTTCCTAGAGGCCTGGTACATGCAGTTGATAACTACAGGGGATAGAAGATTTAAAAAGTAGATCCTAGATGGTGAGAGTCGTATTAACCAACAGTTCTCTTTTAAACATCAAGGTATAGCTCAGAACACTTCAGTGACAAAAAAAAATTTGGTCTTACTAAGGAATCCACTTGGTAGCTAAACACTTTAGAGCACATGGTTAACGTTAGGTTACATACACCTTACAACAAATGTTACCTTGTCCGGTTACAATAAGCCAGCATGGAACTAGGGAAGAAAAACTAGCTGGGCTTTAGTTCCTACACATCACAGTAGCACACTCCGAAAAAGAAAGAAATCTTATCTTCCCCTTAAGTAGTTACTGTCATGCCATACAGATTCTTAAAATGTTAACAAAAATAGAGAAAAACATCCTTGAAAATATATTATCAGAGGGAATAAAGATAAAGTATCGAATACATGTACAAGTATTTTAATGTAGAAAAAATTTAAAACTATCATATTTGACATTTGAAATTATGCTGATTGGCTAGCATGTTTTAAAACATCAAATAAGATAGGCATCAGTGTTTGACAAATTTTCACACAAAATATATTATAAGAAACCAGTGAAAGGGAAAGTGTCAACAAATTTCTTTATAAAATTTTAAAAGACAAATGCACAGAATTGCAGTAGGTGTATTAACCCCATGTAGAATTTAAAGTGACTTTTGTGGTTTATAATCCTTTTAAGATTCAATCTGGAAAATTGCTTTGGAACAATGAAAACATGAAATCAAATCATAAAGCAGACTAATGGATAAAGACTGTAACACAAATGGACATATTTTATCCTGCCTGTTCAAAATGACAGTACATTTCTACTCCTTTTATAAGCACGAAGAAGGGCCTACATTAACATACCGTACAATAGTCACTATTTCCTTTGCAAAGTTTTAAGTTATTTTTAAACTCTAATCTGATTGTATTTTTGTGTTTTCGCTATTGCTTACTGGTTCAAGTCTTGTATACACACACACACACACACACACCATAAAAATAATAAAAGTCATATAGATATTGATGGGCATAAAGCCATGGGTGTTACAAAGCGGCTGTTTGCAAGGACTAGATCATATGTAGGACATTTAGGGCATAGATTTTACAATGAAATTACCATCTTTGAGCTTGAATCTGCTGATAATCAGTGCCTGCCAGACACAGACTAGATAAAGCAAGACCAGAAACCACATCTTCTCATTCAGTTTTATTCATTCACCATTTCTGTGCAGCTTTTCAGAACACATTGAAATTCTCTGCTGTAGTCACCATGTGATTGGGTTTTAATGTATGGCAGTGTATCCCAAGGGCAAAGCAAATTATGCTACCTGAACCCTTTATCTGTAAGCAGCAATACAACAGGGTGATGTAAAATAGAAGACAGATTTATTTAGACATAAACAATGTCAAAAATATTATTCGATACAAGAAACATAAAATCCAATATCCCAATAAATCTAGCTGGCAAGCCTTACCTTATTGCTAAATGATTGCACAAAAGAACAAACTTTCTTTAATGTTTCCAGGTTGACAAATGCAATATGTTCTGTCCACAGCCTCCTAAGTTTGTCAGGAGCTATAAAGTCCTTCTCTCTTGGGTGCCAAAATTTCCACGGCGGTTCACAGGATTTCAGAGTCTATCCTGTTGCAGCTTATTGAGGCCCTGGCCTTACATTTGTCCCGTGATATTTGTGTGAAAACAGCGGGCACTACTGGAGTAGTATTATAGAGTTGCTTATATTTTACCTTAAAATTATTCATCAGTTATAAAAATTATCTGGTGCATTGCATCTCAGACATTAATGTGCATGCAAATTACCTGAGGATCTTGTTAAAAAGCAGACTCAGAGTCAGTTATTCAGGGTGAGGCCTGGGATTCTTTGTTTTGAACTAGTTCCCAGGTATAGCCAATGCTGTGAATCGGTGGGCCACACTTTGTGTTGCAAGGATCTATATAGCTTCATTTGCAGAAGAGAAAAATCTTTCCCAAAGTGGATTTAGAAACTTAAATTTCTACAGATACTTAGGACTGTTGTGTTGGAACATTTATTAAACTTACGATGTGCCAGGACAGGCACAGGCAGTAGGGATACACAGGTAAGGGTGCCACAATCCTGCCCTCATGGTGCTTAGAAAGTCATGGGGAGCCAAGGTAGAGAAGAGAAGGACTTACACAGAGCTCACAGCTGGAGCCAGAATCCACACTTCCTGAAGTGCAGTCCATGGTCCTGCAGGGCCTTCAGTCTCTTGTCTTCTTTACAGGTCTATCACATCCTCCCTAGCTTCTCCCATCATTGCAGGCCTCCTATTTCTTTCTTTCTTTTTTTTTTATTATTATGCTATGTTAATCACCATACAGTACATCATTAGTTTTTGATGTAGTGCTCCATGATTCAGTGTTCGCGTGTAACACCCAGTGCTCCATGCAGAACGTGCCCTCTTTAATACCCATCACCAGGCTAACTCATCCTCCCACCCCCCTCCCCTCTAGAACCCTCAGTTTGTTTTTCAGAGTCCATCGTCTCTCATGGTTCGTCTCCCCCTCCGATTTCCCCCCGCTTCATTCTTCCCCTCCTGCTATCTTCTTCTTCTTCTTTTTTTTTTTTAACATATAATGTATTATTTGTTTCAGAGGTACAGGTCTGTGATTCAGCAGTCTTACACAATTCACAGAGGTATGTGCTATGGTGAGCGCAGGCCTCCTATTCCCTTCAGACTCTATGGTAACCCCTCCATTAGAGAGGCCTAGTCAACAATCGTTCCCTGATAAGGGATGTGAATATTATCCTGTAAGTAATGCGGCATCCTTGAAGGAAAATGACACTAAAGGAGCTAGAGTTTTGTCTGTACTAACTATTATATCAGCAGCACTTAAGACAGTGTCTGAGAGGAAGAATTCAGTAAGCATTTTTTGAGTGAAGGAATGAAGGAGTGAGTGAATGAATGTTCATTTGCATTTTGGAAATGCTAACTACTTGAAGTGCGGGGAATGGATCAGGTGAGAACAACTCTTCTTTGTGAGAGTGGGAATGGGCTGACTGCCCCTTCTGCGGCCCTGCCCCAAGCCCTGAGGCTGGCATTGTCGTCGGATCTCATGAAATCTTCCCAATAATCAGAGAGCGGTAGCTACAAACCACTTATGTCTCGGTTTGAACCCAAAGCTCTCTGACCCCAGAACTTCTGTTTTTTTAGTCACTACTACTTTGAAAGCATGTTTACATATATGATACTTTTACAGCGCTGGGCAAAACAAATGCATGTTAGGTGTAAATGTAAAATGGCAACAGGAAGTGTGGCAAAATGATTAAGCACTCAAGCTTAGGAGTCAAACAGATCTGGTTTCAAATTCTGCATCTGTCACTTAATAGAGAACTTGGACAAGTTAATTAACCTCTCAGAGTCAGATTCCTCTTCTGTAAATGGCAATAACAACTACTTCACAGAACTGTGTGAGAGAAAAAGTAATGTAATGTACAAAAAGAGTTTAGTACTTAGCACATACCCACTGTTCAATACATGGCAATCATATTACTTATTGTTATTGTTGTTAATAAATGTACTTGAATTTTACTTGGAAAGATATAGACTGAAGAATAAAGGAAAATTATTTTCAGCAAGGATGTTGTGAATAAGCTAGAAATTTCTCAGAATAAAATGCTGGACGATTTATTCCTGATGGCTTAATTATAGCCCTGCCTAAAATTGCTTTCTAGGCCCACAATTCATTGTTTTCTTAGCTAAATAAAGAGGGCAATCATAATACTGACCTACTTCATAAATGTAAGGAATGCCAAACCCGAGTATCTAAAAGAGTTTGGAAAATGCAATGTAACATATACATTCTAATAATTATCTTTTCCTCTGAGGTCCAATCCAGAACTACTCTGGTAACGCACCAACTGAACAGTCTTTCTCTATCAGGCACTTGTCAATCCGGTACAGTGGAAATGCCCCCAAATGGTGTAAGGATACATTTTGGGGAGTTTCCATGGCAACCTATAGACCACTTTAGAATGCCTTAAGTCTGAAAAACTCACTTCTGTTGCAGTCAAAATAATCAATGACAATATCAGACCAACTTAAAGTATAGTTCAAAGAAATTTCCATTTTTATTGAGAACATCATACTTTATATAATAATTTTTCCTCATAGTGTGCCTTTTACCTTATGTGAAAACACAAATAACCTGCTCCATCTCATAACTATCTCACCATTTACACCTAACCATATCTCATATGTAAATATTTGTCTCCTAAACATCTCTTTTCTCTGAAATATTTTCTTAAAGATACCTGCCAGACCAACAATACTGTTAAATTTCTCTATTTTCGATGCAAGACCAAATGAAACTCTGGCTTAGAATTCTAACATTTGCAAGAAACACTGGATGATCGTTTGATGAGAACTGCATAATATTTTCTTTGAACTTGATTTTCCTGATTGTTAACCTGATTGATAATTTCTACTCAGAGTCCTAGTTATATAGAAAGAAATCTAGGACAATAAAATATTTAACATATTAACAATACATTTTCCTAGCTGAGTAGAAGGTACAGTTAAGTTGTTCGGATTAATCATATGACAAATAGGAAGACTATACACCACAATGAGTGCCAGCAGTCTAAGTCCTCAAATAAAAAGGAATAATTACATTCAGACCGCTGTTTAACTTCCAGAAAAATCTTTCCATCATTCAGTGAATTATGCCTTTAGAACACATCTCAGTTGCACATCTCAGCCCACATTGGACAAATACTAAAGCCTTTGTGGGCTACTTTAAGTGTATTGGCCTGTAGTTTGTGTATCAACTTCAGACCTTCCCTTGTGCCCCTGGAAAATCCATCAGAAATAGTTGAAAGAGCTTTATCTCTCTTCTTACCCTTCTTTAAAAAAAAAAAAAAAGAAAGAAAGAAAAAGACCTACAAGATTTGGAAACTGTGAGAATTTTTGTGGTATTTATATAACAAGTTGAAAAAAATATTTACCAGAATTCCAGAAAAAATGCTTTTTCTAAGGCAATTGAGGCAAGAAAGTAGACAATATTTTGGTATCACTTGGGACCCTTTGGTTGCAGCTCTAGTGATTTAAGTAGAAAAGAAGTAAGTGGCATAGGTGAAAGAATTGAAGGAAAAGCTTTAGAAAGAAAATAAGCAGTTTCTTGGGGGTGCAACTGTGTGGATGAATCAGCTCCAGGTGATTCAAATCCTGGGGTAGAACAGCTGATTAGCCAGCTTAGGTCCTAAGGCCCTTCTACCAGGGACTCCAGGGCACCTTCATTGACAGTTTGCCCAAAATGGCATGCAGTGGGTATGAGAAGGAAAATCTAGGCACTACTAACAAAAGAAAGGGGTATTGAGAATAAGCCAAAACGGGTCTGAAGGATTCTACAACTAACCTGGGGGCTCCATGCTGGACAGAGAGTATCACATGGCAGTAACACAGGCTTTGAAAAGGCAGCCAATGACAACTAGAAGAAAGGCTGAGAAAGCAGAAGCAATCCAGGGTCCAGACAGATGGCACTAAAATGCTGTGTGGTGTACAAAGTGATCCTTTCCTGCGATCCCACAGATATTCAGGGAAACTCCAAAAATCATGATAGTGAGTTTGCATTTCTTTTGGAAGTCGGAGGACAGTTCTATGAGGGTTTGGTGCAGAGAGCAGAATGTAAACATCTAAGGAAGATTCAACAGGGAAACCCACAGGATCCCTGGAGAAATACAGTTGGGACTGTACCAAGACTGTGAGTATGATGATAGGTGATAAGATGGATTACAAACACCTTGCAGTGACAATGAGGAACAGCCTTTATTTGGGGAGAGGTCCATATGATTCTTTGTGCTTATCTTTGTCATTGTTTCCAAGTGGGAAGAGGTCCTGAGCCATCCAAGTGGGTGCAGATCCAGAACCAACTATCCAGGTAGGAACACATAGGAACAGTAATATTTAAATTAGCATCAAGGACACCCTTGAAAGGAACACATAGGCAATATTTGACATTAGAGATAAGGAAAGGAAGGGATTCTCTTGAGTTTTGCTTTAGTAGTAGTGTGTAAGTTTTGAATGGATGTTATGTGTAGAAAACTCTACCTTTGTGAGCACAAGTTGATGGGAACCCTTTTACCTGCCCCTTGTCCAACCATCACCATCCTGCCCCATTCACCCCCAGTTATAAGAATGTGGTAGTTGCCTTGAGTCATTCTACTCTAAACAAAATTCTATTTATCTCCATCGTATTCATATGAAATATATGATGTCTCTCTCATTTAGTACTTGGGACACTAGACAAAATATCTGTCATGGGGATTATCTGCTTATCCAACATACATGGAATACATTACTGAAATGGGTTGCTGAGTGAACCTATCGGCTCTCCATTTCTGAAAACTATATGTAGACAACTTTCTACTCTGACAGGTTTTGGGTGCTAAGACCCAGCCTTTTGGACGGAAGATACCTTCACTATTTGCTTTATTTTATTACACCTGATCATCTTGCTAAGTGTATATTAAAGCACATCACTTTAAAGTTAGTTAAACTAAGTGTGGGTATTTAAAAACGCCCTTTCTGATTCTCTGAATTAAGTGTAGGATGTCCCCAAAATACATGAAAATTCCTGATTTAGGGACATTCACTTGGATGAACCAAAAAATTACACCAGGCTCTTTTTAGTTCTTTCATTCTATGAAATCTGAGTATTTGTTTAGAGGTGTATTAGTCTTGACATTTAGAAAACAAAGGTTGAATATTTATATTGGCTATATGAAATGAAGAGAATAACATTCTGATTGGTCACGAGAACAGTGACAAGATCTTTTAAAACTTACCTAACCACTATTTTTAGTGGTCTAATGCTCTAGTTCTCATTCAGTCATGAATCATCCACCAGTGTTTCCCTAGGGACAAGTTTTTCAGAGCTAAGAACCATTGAATGGTGTCTGATTATAACAAATTCTTCTCTTTGTTTAAAAAAAATTATCTTTTGAAAGCATGTTAACCATATCTTCATATGAAACCTGCAGTTATATACAAAAGTTGTTTCATATTTTCAAAAACACTGAAACTTTCTGGATACTAAACTTGCTGGGTCTGTCCTAATGATAAAACATAAACCATCTCTGTATTGGAACTGTGGCCTATCCAGGAAGACAATACTATTCTCTAATGAGCTCTTGAAAGCCCAAGTGAATTGTTCATAAAGGCAGCGAGGCTTGGAAAAGGAAATGTTCCACCTCTTGTTATTGCAAAGCTATTCCACTTAGATTTACCTCCATTGAGACTAGACTGATTCTTAATCTAACTAGGAAGTGGTCCAGGGTTGGACCAATTTATGTGCTGTCACAAACGGACTAATAATTTGGCATGCCTTCAAATCTATATTTCTTAAATATTATTTTATTTGAGTTGAGGGGGTAGAAAAGGAGGGGGGCAGCCTCAGTCCTTCCTCTATTTCTTTAAGCAATTCAATTCCAGCCCAAACTTGCATCCCCCACTAAGCAGAGGGATACCCACCTAGGTTTTTAAGTCACCATCTGCTATTATTCATGCATACTTCTTGATATAGCTTTGATAGTAAAAAAAGTAGAGCCCAATATGATACAAAGAGAAAACAGTGTAATTCTTTTCCTCACTGTCCCTTAAATCCTTCCTGTGGGCTAGTTCCTTCCTTGCCAGTGGATGAAATCTTAGCATTTATGTTCACTTGTAGATAATGTTTTTTAAAAGTCCTCCAGGAACTTCTAGGCAAAGCACAACATCAGTAATTAAAATTTCCTTCCAGGGGCACCTGGGTGGCTCCGTCGGTTAAGCGTCTGCCTTTGGCTTAGGTCATGATCTGGGGTCCTGGGATTGAGCCCCACGGAGCAGGGAGCCTGCTTCTCCCTCTTCCTGCCCCCACCCCTCCCCCCACCCCGCTCATGCTCTCTCCTGCTATCTCTCTCTCTCTCAAGTAGATAAATAAAATCTTTAAAAAAGAAACGTCCTTCCAATATAGTAGTCCCACTGTTGGGGTTGTATCCATCCTCCAGTCTGTCTTTTAAAGCACAATCCAAAGCAGCCACTTCCTAATGCAGCCTTCTTTTATCCAACATATCAAGGCTGACTTGGGAGACAGCTTTACTACAGCACCCTGACAGCCTTGTTCTCTGTGTAGGCCACATAGCAAGGCTTCACCAGTCTGATTCAAGACTTGGCTAAATGCCCTGTTATTCCTCCCAGAGCAAGGGGGAGATAAGCAGCCTTGTGAAGAGCTGCCCAATGCAGTTTCTCATCTGCCTTCCTGTCTTGTGAGAGACTGCCACAAGACCACAAGACCATTTCTCATCCACCTTCCTAATTTCTGCTAAGTGCAGGGCTTTCCACCCACTTCTCCCCTTCCTCCTTTTGGTACAGATGTAGGCTTCTATGTAAGTCTATAAAACTTCTTGACTATAGTTTAGAGTTGGCTTCTTAGCAGCAGACTGGCTACTACTCTTACCACTCCTCGTATTTGGTGTCATCTCCACCCTTGTGCTGTGGGAGAGAGACATGGGGAGCTGACATCATGGTGACCTTGCTTTTGCCATGTAGTAAAAATCTACCTGAATCCATCTGGGCTCACTGTCACATTGCCAGTCAAATCTCGGAAGTGTAGCAAGCCTACCTAGCAGTTTCCATAATGACCCTGTGACTCTTACCCACCTGCTGCTGCTTAGAGAATGTTTAACCACTTGACAGCAGCAAACCAGCTATAATCTCTCATCTTTATACTCTTCCAGTCTGTTCGCTACAAACCTCAGGAATGTAAGTCAAATTTTCTAAGTAGTTTTCCTGAAGCTCCTCTTCCTCGAGGTAGATACAAGCACACCCTACCACTACCAACACTGCCACTGATGGGATAGCCATAATACTCCAACAACTTCCTCCAAAAAATCCCCTCTTGTCCAACATCTTCAACTCAAACCTGTTTATATCCTCAGATGTTTGCCTGAGCCTGCAAAATTGATCAACCTTCTTTGCATGCTGGCTTAGCACTTCATTTTGGAATGTAAGCACAACTGGACACCTATAACCTATTATGTTATTCTCAGCTTTTGAGGTGTAGGCTTAAATGAAGACAGAAAGAGTTCTAAGCAAACTCTTTGGCTGGTTTAACATCAACCCTATATAACACACTCAAACTATTTCTTCTAGTAAATTCTAAAAGGAATTCTGGTTAAAAAACACATCATGTTTACCCATTTTGTTACATTATTAGTGACGCTCCATCACTCTTTACAGATTGCAACTGTTGGTAATGTCCTAACTGGCCACTATTTAATCCAGCTCTGATGCCAACCATGAAAAGGCTAAATTCCAGGAGCCATGTTTTGTTCGAGGCCACCAATCAGGCAGATTTAATTTAGAGACTGTTTAATGTCTAATGTTCACTTCTCAGTTGCCTGTGAAGGCAAGAGTTAACTTCTGAGCACATTAATCTCAATCACAAAGTTGTTGCATTTATAACCCTCTTGCTTGTGTTGATTAAATAACTGAAAAGCCCAGAAATTGCACCAGACTTTTTAAAAGCTTGAAGCCCTGAGAGTTTTCATATACCTTATTTGTCTCTACCTAAATGCAGCTGCAGCCATGTCTCTGAAGTATGGTTGGCCTTGGGAAAAATTGTGAAATAGCTGCTTTGATATCAGCACTTCTTGTGCCCCCTTTTGTTGCCTTCTTCCCCTCAGGAGCACCTAATGCTCTTACATTTTCACAAAAACATACCCTCTCGGGGCTGGGCCCTGAGTCAGAACCACACTCGCTCCCGTTCCTACTAAAACTCATCAATTATGCCCCTCATTTATCCCGACAGGTATCTGCCCTGATTTTATAATGAAGGTTTTTGGCTTTCCTTGCTTAGTTTCCTCTCTTCTCATACCCAACTAGGAAATTTTTGCTTCTCCATATCAATTCTTCTAGATTTTTATAATACAGCAAAAGAGACAGAGGAGTGGGACAGGAGATAAGAAATTAATAAATTTATCCTCAGATAGTAATACCTCATAATAACAATGTGTTATTCACTCCCAGTGTATTCAAAGAAATTAGACCCTAATGGTAAAAATTTCTGACATCGCAGCAATGTGGAAGAAGTGCAACCTGAATCTAGGAGCCTTCATATCAAACCAAGAAAAGCATATTTGTACCAAACATTCTTCCACTTAAGAATCTGGCTTTGCTGAAAAGCTCTCTCGGAAGACCGTTCTGTTAGCCTTTTAACTTATTTGACAAAGCATATACTTGTGTATAGTATTAAAATAAAAATAGATACCAGTTGCTGAGCACCTATGAATTAGTAGGTACTATACAAGGTATTTAACATACATTAGCTATGGCAGACTGATAGATGTTTCTCAATGTAGTCTCTCCTTCTTCGGTGGTAATGGATTTTCAGACAAGCACATGGTTTCCCACCTTGAGACTATTTCTCAGCCCACCCTACAGGTAGGTAGCCATGTGACTACGTTCTTTTCAAAAGAACTGTGGGCAGAATGACATGTGCAACTTCTGTATCACTTGAATAAAAATTTCTTATCCTAGATTACCTCTCTCTACCCCTTTTTCTACTGGATGGAATGCGGATGTGTCCATAAACTAGCTAGGCCATGCATATTCAACAAGAACCCAGCTAATGGAAAAGCAACACAATGAAAAGTACCTGGGCTTCTGACTCTCTGTGTGCAGAAATATCTGGTTATTCTGGACTGACTAGACTTTTAGCAGAGATAGAAAAAAACTATCTCGTTTGAACTGCTGTAATTTTTGGTCTCATTCTTACAGAACTTTAGCCTATATTTTAAGTAATATCTAAACATAATTCTGCTTCCAAGTCACAGAGGTCTGTTGTTATCTTTATTTTAAAATAAAGAAATGTCTGTATTATTAGCTTTATTTTTTAATAAGGAAATTAAAACTAAGAGATTAAATAAAAGTATATTTAAACATGAATATAAAAGTATAAGATAATACAGTAAAGCAGTGGCTGAACTAGGATTTAAGTTTATATTTGGCTTTAAAGTCAGATACTTTCGGGCGCCTGGGTGGCTCAGTCGTTAAGCGTCTGCCTTCGGCTCAGGTCATGGTCCCAGGGTCCTGGGATCGAGTCCCGCATCGGGCTCCCTGCTCTGCGGAAGCCTGCTTCTCCCTCTCCCACTCCCCCTGCTTGTGTTCCTGCTCTCGCTATGTCTCTCTCTGTCAAAAAAATAAATAAAATCTTTAAAAATAAATAAATAAATAAATAAAGTCAGATACTTTCCCACTCTGCCTTACTGTTCATAATTCCTAAATTAATTTGTATATATGACATGACCCAAGTATTTTTTTAAAGATTTTATTTATTTATTTATTTGTCAGAGAGAGAGGGAGCACAAGCAGGGGGAGGGGAGTGGGAGAGGGAGAAGCAGGCTTCCCGATGAGCAAGGAGCCTGATGCAGGGCTCGATCCCAGGACCCTGGGATCATGACCTGAGCCAAAGGCAGACGCTTAACCAACTAAGCCACCCAGGCGTCCCTGACCCAATGTATTTTTTTAAAAAAGAAATCAGTAGTAAGTTTTGAAGTATCCTAGGTTCTTTTTTATACCAATAAGTCTGTGAAACACACATTAATATAAGGAAAGAACTTATACACAAACGTACTTCAATATTTTAGGTAAGATATGTAATGCCATAGTCCATTTGGCTTAGTCTTAGAGTGGTGTTGCTATAAGACAATGATTCTCAAGCTTTTTAGTCTCGAGGCTCCTTTACACTAAAAACTTATTGAAGGACCCCAGGAATCTTTTGTTTATGTGAGTTATATCTACTCTTATTTATCCTATTCAAAAATAAAACAGAGACATTTTTAAGGGGTGGGAGCTGGGCAAAATGGGTAAAGGGGAGGGGGAGATGTAGGCTTCTAGGTATGGAATGAGTAAGTCACAGGAATAAAAGACACAAGCATAGGGAATATAGTCAATGATATTGAAATAGCATTGTATGGTGACAGATGGCAGCTACACTTGTGGTGGGCATAGCATAATGTAGAGAGCAGTTGAATCACTATGTTGTACACCTGAAAATAATGTAATATTGTGTCACCTACACTTAAATTTTTAAAAAATTATTTGAAAAAATATAGTTTTTTATCATTAAGAATCTCCTCTTAACTTATAAAATATCCCTGAGAAAGATAACCTGTCATCTCACGCTCAGTATCAATTATCAAGTAATTGAGAGAGGAGAAGAGAGCACTCCTATACCATTAAGACAAATGTCAACCACTTATACTTATGGTTGTCCTTGCCTTCCTTTTTGAGGCAAATGTGTATCAAATAATAATATAAACAATAATGATCAAAAATGATTATGAATTTATTTAAAATAACAATGATAAACCTATGGCATGTTACTATAAATACATATTTTAATTAAAAATAGCTGTATTAAAATGCAGTTAAAATTAGTATAATGGCATTGTTTCACATTTTGCACATCTCTTTAATGTCTGGTTTAATAAGACATCTGGATTCTCCATTCACCATTGCAGTGTGTTGCTTTGGTTAAAATATACAAAGAAAATCCAGCCTCATACAGATATATGGTTGAAAAGGAAGAAATATTTTAGTAGCCTTTTCAGATGGTTGTGGATATTCTTCTTTGATACCACACCAAAACTCAACAAGTGATAAGTACTTAAGATGAGTTGCAAGGTGGCATTGGCAATTATATCAATAGTTAAAATCCACTGGCCTGTCTTGCATTTAAATGGGATCTTTAGCCCGTGCACGATTTTATAACATCATGTATTGATCATTTGGAAAATATTGGTTCACTGAGTTATGCAGATCTTTCAAATGTTGACACGTCTCATTATCAAATACAAAAACATCACATACATAACAACACCAACAATCTCATTAGGAAAGTCTTTGAATATTGGGTAGCTTTCAAGCTCATAGCATAGGTACAAGTTTTCCAAAATGTTAATTTTTATTTGAAACCTTGGGTTTTATCATTGGCAACATACAGGTAAATTATTTTCCTTGAAGTGACAGGTTCATCTTATTCATTTTAAAGATCAGATCATTATTCAGACTTGGGTCTGAATAATGATAGTTTGTCTGTTAGTTGTACTTTCAAGTAAAGATAGTGTTCTGTGAAAAACACTGACTAGTTGCTCACAACTCATTGACAGAAGTGCCTTTCCTCAAGACAGCATCATACTTTGGTATGCAGCAGAAGCACTTTATATATGTACTTTTCGTATTGTCACAGAGAATATTAAAATGATGTATACTCAAGAATTAAGACTTAATAAAATAATAATTTTCACTACTTCATCTAGGATATTATTAAATGAAAATGACATTTTAATTTTATTTTTATGATGCAAGTGCATGGTTGTGAAGAACAGCAGACTTAGACTAGTACACCTGGCTTGGTACCACTGCTTTGATTCTTGCTAAGTTGCCAGAGGTTTTACCCACTATTGCTTTTGCACATCAGTAGAAATTTCATCATGGTGAAAAAGTCAAGTAATGTCTTTATATTGTTACAAAAATAATCTTACCTCACAGAACCCCCTGAAAGACTCTCAGGGATCACCAGGGATCTGTGGAATCTCTGCTGTAAACAAACATACAAACAAAATTCAGCAACCAATGGAATTTCAAAATAACTAAAATCCCCTATTTGTGTTTCTCAAGCACCATGAAGTAATCAGATAATTCATAGCAATGCTTCTAAAAGTCATTTTCCCCTCCCATCCAAAGCTCTCATATTGTAGCTACTCTTAGGCTTTTCTCTCCGACCTTCTTAAAAGCTCCCTCCCTAATCACTGTCTAAGGTCTTTTACCTACTTAGTCTCATCTTACTTAGTCTCATCTTAAAACCTCAAAATAGGTGGTTTCGAAATGTGAGGAAAAAACAGAAACATCATGGGAAAACCATAATCTTCTACCTATTGGAAAGACAATAAAAAAAAACCTGATTGTTTATATGTTATTTGTTGTTGCCACATTTTAAATATCTTTGAGAAGTTGATAGTCGTATACTGTGCCAAATATTGATTGTTGTACTCAGTGCAATTCCAGCCTCCCAAATTCTTCCCTATATAGTAGGGTCTGGAAGCCTGGAAAATACATTGCTTCAGGTCCCTCACTGCCTTGCTTAGATTCTGCCAGTAAAAGGCATCTTGGAATTTGGAAGGCAGAGCAGAGGACAGCCATTATTCTTCCCCAGCAGTGGCTGGTTTGACAGCAAACATGAAGTTTACATGATGCTTCTGGGTGAGCTCTTGTGAATTACTTACCTTGGTACTGGAAGCAGCTGTAATCACCAGTTACTGACTCTGATTCCTGGGTTTCCAAATTTCCTCAAAGCCAGCAGTATGTTTCCATGAACATTAATTGCCCCACTCTTCCCAATAGCTTTATAAGTTTGTAATTCCCTTTGTATTTAATCATCCCTTCCTCTATAAACTAGAGAGGTAAGTGCTTTCCTGGCAAAATCCTGACTGATAACAGTGTTTGGTTCCAGAATTTATTCCAGGACACAGAAACTCAAAGACAGGAATCTGGGATCAGTTATCTGACTTCCTTAGATTGGAAAGCAGTTAAGACTTCAATGACAATGAAAAATGGGATACTAGTAGTCCATAGAAAGCAGTAGCAAAATAATTATGTATAGTTTTCTGGAATGAAGTGCTTACTGTAGAAAAGCTTTTGAGAGACTACTAATTATTACAATAGAATTTTAAGAGGAAAAAAGGATTGTAAAGACTATGGTATGGGTTGGCTACTTCTAAATAAAAGGTTAAGATTTCAAAGTCTTAGCTCAAAGCACAGTCAGATAACCAGAGAACTTCTAAGATTGTCCTAAAAATATCTCTTATAGCCATATGGATAATGTATAAATTTTTTTATCCTGTAGTTTGCATAATTATAACCCAAATGGAATTCACAAACTTGCCAGGTCTCTTATGTAAAAGAGGGCATTGATTAGGAAAGAGCAAAAACTGGAATGAGGACATTTGAGTGGATTCCAGTGACTCTAAGAATCCTGAACTCCTAAATCCCACTGAGCTGCCTCTCTTCCCTCTTTGAGAATATTAACTTTCCCTAACTTAAAGATCCCAATACAATTACTTTTCACAAGGATGCAAATTCTCTTCATGGTCCACCTCCACCCCTTATTTGCCTCCGGATTTGTAACTAGAGTCAGAGCTCAACAGACCCTTGGAGGATATCAGAAACCTGGAAAACATTAGTGGGAATGGAATCTAATGGTTATAGACAGGAGAAGAGACATAATTTGTTAGTATGGGTACAGCTATCATAGGTTCTAGATTCAGTGATTAGTTTGAGTGGCCGGGAACAGCCCTATAAAGAGTTTGCTTGATTAGTTAACTAAAACCAGGACCCAACGGTGGCCTTCATTAAGTGAAATTGATGCAGTAAGAAGAAATGCAAAGGATTAGAAAGATAAAATTGTTGGCATGGATCAATCATATGTGACTGGCTCATCCACCCCTTACCACGGCCCTAAGGAGAGCCCAGAGGACACGCCCTTTATGAAGGCATTGAGGAATATATTAGTGAGGGGAGCACCAGCATCCTTGACAATTTGTCACTTTTCAGATTAGGAATGAAGTATAATATAACACTATTCAGAAGGGCTACCAGGAGTTGCAGAGGCCAACTGACAGCACTTAGCCACCAGGCAGACAAGATTATTGTACTGGACAACAGGCCAGAGTCCTAATCTAAGTGATTTTATCTACAGAGATCTTTGGCAGTAACTTTCCGATCACAGTGTCTCTGGAACTTAAATGGATTGTCAACCTAATAAAGTCTTGGTTCATTTGTAAAATTAAAAAAATTAAATCTACGGGACAGATATCTGAACTAAATAGCCACAGTAGAAAGTCATCGACTCACCAGTTCTCAGGCCTAAGCTAGTTAACAGGGTCCCTTACAAGAAGGGGAGACTAAGACCTTTTGAGGAAGGACCCAATGAGACTACAACAAGAAAATACTATAAAATTTCCTTCTAATTTTTCCCAGAAGGAAATGTATCAATTCATCAGGATGATCATATACCCTGGGGAAAGGAAAACAGCCAGACAGTTGCAGATTTTTGGACACTGGCTCTGAAATTAACCCCCAAATTTTAGGATTCACCAGTTAGAGTGAGGATTTGGGGATGTCAAATAATAAATGGAGTTTTGGCTTGAATCCATCTCTCACAGGGCCCACGGGGTCTGTAAACCTAGCTTTGTGGGGTTTTTTTCCCCCTTTCCAAAAACATATTTGGCAACTGATCAGACTTCACCTCCTGACCCTTGAAGAGAGAGCTTATTATGATAGGAAGGGCCAAAAGGAAGCCCCTGGAACTGTCCCTTTCTATCAAAATATTAAATTAGTAATAATTCTACAATCCTGGGAGACTTTCAGAGATTAATATCATCACTAAAAGCTTGAAAGATACAGGGGTAGCAATTCCTATCACATTCATATAAACCTCCTTTATTTGTCTTGTGCAGAAGAAAGATGAATTTTGGAGAAGAACAGTAGATTATCATAAACTTAATCAGGTTGTGACGCCAGTTACAATTACTGCCTCAAACGTGTTTTTTTTTTCTGGAGCAAATTAATTCTTCCTCTGGCATCAGGTTTGCCACTATCGATCTGGCAAATGCTTTCTTCTTTATATCAAACCATAAAGAACACTTGTTGCAAGTAGAAGTGCTATATTAAGCCTCCAACAAATCCAGATAAGAGAATAGCAATGCAACCCTTGGGGTTGTAAAGTGAAACCATGTTCTCTTCCACAGATAATTCTCATTTTGAGAAATAACTCTTGGAGTAAAACTGGGCCCAATAGAAACTGAATAACTAAACATGGTCCATCAACCAACCATATAACCTGAGCTGCCCACCATGTACTGGAAATTGTGAAATTCACAGAGTCACAAACTTGGGCATGGGCAGAAGCACTCCCTAATCAAGTGGAAGTAGTATAAACAAGAACATGTTCAAGAAAGCCTTGAAAACAGATGAGCTACATGAGTAGTTGGCTCTGATTTCCATGGCACCTTGTCCTTCTGCTTTGTCATCTCTTCCTTGACCCACACCTACTGTCCTTGGGTGAATTCTTGATGATCAGTTGGCTGATAAAGACACAATTTGGGCCTGATTTTGAGATGATTCTGCCTTGTATGCTGGCACCACCCAAAAATGGAGTGGTATTTCAGCCTTATTCAAGGGTGGCCTGAAAAATATAATAAAAATGATCTATGATGGTTATAGGATAGTGCTATCAGAAGGATAAGAGATACTCAACATTAGTCTCCCTAAAGCCCCCCAAAACATTATATTTTATGTATCAGATCTTACAATTTCAGTATTATCGCCCATTTACCCCTCCCCACTCCATGGCTGCTTACTTTGACTACCATTTATTTCGTTAATATTCACTAAATGCTGTCCTGCCTTCAGGACTTTTTTCAAAATGATGCTTCTCTCTGAGTGATCTTTACTACCCTACCCACAATGCCACCATCTAATTGAAGCCTTTCTGGATTTCCCAATAATTATCACTCTCCCTCCTTCTCATAATCTCATGTAATTTCTTCTCTTTCTCCCATCTTGTACTTTATACTGATATCCCCTAAACCAGGGGCCCCAAATCCAAATGCAAAAGGAGGTAAAGCAGGACTTAAACGAATGACAAAGGCCTACTAGTTGCACATCAAATACCTTGGATTATTTTTACTTCTTTAAAGGAATATGCTCCCTTCCATTTTTCTTAAAACATGGTCCTTTGGACCTTTCATTTTCCACTTTTGATATAGGCATAGGTTTAAAAATATTTCTCTAGTGTTTTTTGAAACTCATTGATAAATGGCCACTAAGACTCAACCTCTGTGTCAGGAAGAAGGAGGGACTGGTGGGGACTGTGGCAACTGGAAAACTCATACCCTGTCAAAATGAGGAGGCTGTTGGGGGAGTGTGCCAGGAATGTGGGACTAGTGATGGCAGATCTTATGATTTTTCTGTAGAAACTGGAAAGTCCGATTTTTATGTGAAATCTCAATTTCAAGTTTAGTCTCAAATTTGCTAAAGCACTGTGTCAATCAAAACCAGAAGGAATCTACAGGCAGGAATGGACCTGCAGGCACCAATTTGCCATTTATGCCCCATAGTTCCATGAGTTCCTTGAGGGCACAGAATGAGTCTTATTCACTTGTGTATACACAGATCCCAGGACAATGACTGACCCATAACATCTTCTCATTAAATTTTGGTTACCTTTAGTTCAATTTTTAAAATCTAATAAAATTGTATATTGCCTAAATCTACAGGTAGATATCCTTAAAGAAATCTTTTTCTTACTCCTTTTATATACACCCCAGAGCCTTGCACATGGTAGATGCTTAGGCATGTTTTGAGTTACTAAAGGGAAATGCATCAAGTGTTCATTAACAGCTTAATTTGATTTTGCTTATTAATGAGTATCAAGATATCTCCTAAGGTGTAAGGGTAGAGAACATAAGAGATCATTTTGATAAGGAGAATTTGGTCAAGAGATATAATCAATGCTGCCCTCAGCAGGTGTAATGGAGCATCTCGATGATCTCTGTGCAACAGTGGGGAAGTGGGAGAATCCTGAGACTCTTGGGGATTTGGCGACAAAATAAATCCAACTGACTTGACATCTGTGGCCTAAGTGACAATGAGGCACAAAGTTCTGCTGTAATAACCAAGCAGTTCTGTGGCTGTCACTCTTGGATGTGACTTCTCAGGAAGGCTGCTCATTTATGGTGGTCACTTTGCCTTAAATGTCCATTCGGAGAGAACCATAATGTATGAGAAAAGTTTTCAACAAAAGGAAAAATGGGCCTTTTGAATTTTGCAAGTTGAAAAAAATTGCCCAGACTTATGTTTTCAAAGATTAGTAACTCAAAAATAGTTGTTTTTAAAAAATATTAGCAAGCAGTGTATTTATAAGGGAAACCAAATAAATAATAACTGCATATCTAGTCATGTGTACTACTGCTATATAATGTAACTTTAAAAAATGAAGAATTATTTTATATAAGCTAAAAAATGACTAATTTACTGCGTAAATATTGAGTTGCATCCAATTAATGAAAAAAAATCAGTTGTAAATATTTCCTGTTAAATTATCATGGCATACATCAAACAATGTATTGGCCTTGTCTAAAATATAATGAAAACAGTTTTGGCAAGTGTTTCCCATATGTTAAATAATGCATTTTAAATTTACAATAATGACAATATTTTATTATGCACATGCAAAACTCATATGAATTTGAACAGCATTTAGAATATGGAAAATTGAACAAGCAAAATTTTATTTCCAAAATGCCTTTAGATAAGACTTTAGATCTAATTTATTTGAGATTAACCAGCCCCCTACACTTCCCAACACACTGTCCTAATTTTATAGTTGATAAAGAAAAAATATCCAATTGTATACAGAACTAGGTAATAGTTCCTAGTATATGAACTTAGATAAAAAAAATACTTAACATCCATAATCATTTTACAAAATATGTGAATCAAACCATCATGCCGTATGCCTTAAACTTACACAGTAATGTATGTCAATTACTTCTCAACACAACTGGGAAAAAAAATTAAATATAACATCCTACAATAGCAATGCTATCTTACTAATAAGATCACATATTTTATAAAAATTTGTTCAATAATAATTATTGAGTGCCAAATATGTGTTGGACACTGTAGGCATTGGGAATACATCAGTGAACAAACAAAAGAAGGCAGCCCACATGGAACTTAAATTCTAAATCATTGTAATACTAATATCCCCCTTTTGCTTTTTTGCATATTATGTATTCTGAAATAATAATAATATCTTACACACAAAATATAATGTTTAACTTTTCATAGTACTTTCACATACATTCTCAGTTAATTTTTACACTTCCTTGGCCTTAAAGTAAGCTTACCAGTTGTTACTATTTCGGTGTTAATAATGAGAAAACTAGAGATGATAGATTTCCACAGGCACTGTCCTAGGACCAGTCTTGTTTCTCTCCATATACAGTTGTGGGAGCACGAGAATGAGGCAGGGTCAGAGGCTGAATAGAATAAAGGAAGTTGTGTTGAGCACCAGGCGTTGTATGGAAGTGTGAACACTATATTGTACACCTAAAACTAATATTACACTGTATGTTAACTAACTGGAATTTAAATAAAAACCTTAAAAAAAATCCTTGCGGTGAAGAAAGCAAGCTAATTGGAGAAACATTAAGAATATCAGGAGCAGCTGAGATTGATAACTGTGGCAGTCACTAGCTAGTCATAAATACTCATATTTGCTTTTTCTCCCTCCTGGCACATGGTAAGATTGCACTTCTCCAGACCCTTAAACTCAGGTATGACCACCTGAATTCCTTTGGTCAATATAAGATGAACAGAAGCCTTTCAAAGCCAGTGCATGTATCACCATGTTCCCTTGCCTCTGTTACAATGACCATGGAAGCATCAGCTCAGATGGACCCTCCATTCCCTTGAGTCCCTGAATGACCAAGGTGAGCAGAACCTCTGCCAACCCATTCTGGATTTACAGCAGAGGCAAGAAATAAACTGTGTCTAGCCCTTGATGTTTGAGATTTGTTGTTGATGTTTTGCTTTCCTTCATCTTGTTTCATTTTGTTTGTTACCACAGCATAACCTAGTCTATCCTGATCGATTGAAAGCACGGGTTTATGCTGATATCAGTTTGTCTGGTTGTATCATTTTTTTTCTACAGCTGTGTTGAACAGCTCAAGAATAGACACAGACAGCAGATAGTAAATTCATCTGGGATGCGGATTTTGTCAGGTGGTTGCAACAAAAGTACTTAGGATTTTCTCAAGAGAATGATTGAAACTGTGGACCATGAAATTTAAAGCTTGATTGGGAGAGAGGTCAAGCAGGAAAAGGCCTGTGAGTAAAGAGAAAGTAGATGGGTCAAGGGACTGGCTGTTTTGATAAAGTAGATGACCAATTATAGAGAAAGTAAATATAGTGAATCTTAAAAAACAAGGAGTTGTGATTGAAGCATAGGATGGTTTAATTAGAAATTTCTAAAGTGGCAAAATTTCAGGTCATGACAAGGTACAAGATGTGAAAATGGAACTGAGTGACTCAGCTGGAGAGAAGGAGATGTTCATGCAAACACAAGTCCTGGACCTGAGAAGCTGTGTACTGGACAAGGCAGCCACATACACATTTGAATTCTGCAGAATGGTGACAGGAATTGGGGTAGAGGGGGAGACCCGTGAACTATTTGCCAAAATCACCCATTAATGAGTGATGGGAAGCCATAGACAGAGATTGTGTCTAGTTGTCAGGAGCTTCATAGAGACAAGAGTTTTCATTTATATGGGATTAGACGCAGACTCTCCTTCCCAATCCTGAGCTACACAGGTGTGGGAGAGAAAAAGCAGCTTCCACTCAAAAGGTTGCAGTACAAGTGGTATTATAAGGTGATTTGGTGATTATAAGCCAAATGTCAGTGGAGGTAAAAATACTGAGGAAAGGTTGCCTGAAGAAGTTGAGGATGGAGGGAGGTGGGTGGTTCAAGGCCATGGAAAAGGAGCTATAAAGGGCTCAAGGAAAGAGTTTGGAGGAGGAGAATGGGAGATTGGATTTATAGAATAAGGATTAGGTGGTGAAGCATGACCAGAAAGGTGTCCCTGGATAGTGACGAAGGAAAAGAGGCATTTGAGGCTGGAAGGAATTAAGTGGCTGTGATAGTGTGATTGTGTATCTATTTGGTTTTCATCCTCATTTCTGGTAGGGCTCCTAAAACCCTTGGAATTTCCTAAGTGATAAGAATGATAAAGATATCTTTTGTTATGTTAATGAGGCTACTTTTTAAAAGAACCTAAAGATGGGGGCCAGTTGCCAGGAGAATCAACCACCTAATTAGAGGGTTGGAACTTTTAGTCCTGTCTCAAACTCTAGAAGGGAGAAGGTCTGGAAGGGAGAGCATCTGGAGGTTGAATCAGTTGCCAATGCCCGATGATTTAGTTAGTCACACCTATGTAATGAAGCCTCCATAAAAACCCAAAAGAACTGAGCTTAAGAGCTTCCTGGTTGTTGAACATGTGGAGGAGCTAGGAGTTATGTGTACCCCCTCCCACATTCCTTGCCCTATGCATCTCTTCCATCTGGATGTTCGTCTGTATCCTTTGTCATATTCTTTAATAAACTAGTACATATGTTTCCCTCAGTTCTGTAAGCTGCTTTAGCTCATTGATTGAACCTGAGAAGGAGTTCTGGGGAGCTTCTGATTTATAGTCAGAAGATGAGGAGTACAAATAATAACCTTGGGCTTAGGACTGGTGTCTGAAGGTAGGGCATAGGAAGTCTTGTAGGACTGAACATTTAACCTGTGGAATCTGATGCTATCTCTGGATTAATAATGTCAGAATTGAGTTGAATTCTCAGACAACCTGCTGGTGTCTAAAAATTGCTTGGTGTTGTGTGGGAAGCCTCCCCCCCCCCACACTCATGTTGGAACTGGGTTCAGGAACCCAAAAAGAGTGGCTCTCAGGACTGTGGAGGGGTTGGAGCCAGCTAGGACAGTTGTTCTCAATGTCTTCCGTGCTCATTTGTGGGCTGGCAGACAGGACTAATAGCTGTGCTTTGGAAATACACATTCCTTTTTTGTGGGCATGGACCTCATGCAGACTTGAAGCCTGTACCTGTTGAAAGATGCTCCCAGGAAACTGATCTGTGCTATATCCAATCTCATGGAAAATACTTAGAAAAGTGTTGAGATTGTTTTGCACTGGTTTCTAAAAACCAGAGACTCCAGAATAATCAGGTAGGAGATAATTCACCCATATCCTTCTCATTTATTAGATGAGAAAACTAAAGCCCTAAGAATTGCCCAGCATTGTGTCTATAGTTTGTCACAGATTTGAGTCTATAACTCAGGTCTCCTGACCGTTGTACTTCCTTTAAATGTTCAACCTCCTAAGAAGAGCAATGGCAGGTCATTGTCACATAGCTAATGCTTACTGAGAAACTATCAATTGCCAAACCATGTACATTACATCTCATTCTCCTAACAACTTCATGTGATGTAGATACTATCATTATCCCCATTCTCTGGATATGGAAACTAAGGATCAGAGAAGTTAAGTGACCATGGTCACAAAGCCACTGTTGCAGATATGGGATTTGAACTTGGATCCTTCCACTCCAGAGGCCTCACTCTTAGCCAGTATAACATGCTTTATCATTCCCTGCCACACATGCTATTTCTTACCCATCTCCCTTTTCTTATTTAACAGAATCGGATAGAAAAATAGTGTTTCCTCCCCCCTCCTAAATACATACAGTCTCATACACCAGCACCTGCTCTGCTCAGATATCTAGCTATGGTGAATGTGCAAAGACCTTTTAAAAGACTGGCTCTTTCTAACCGTCCTTGGCTCTCAGTTTCTGGAGCTACCCCCCTCTGGAATGAATCAAGAAAGAGAAGGATAAAAATACAAGTGTAAGACACTGGATTTCTAAATTTTATTTTGATTTCTAAAATTACCAGTATTATCTGAGAATGACACCTTGCCTCCTCTTTCATTGTGAGAAAGATAACAGAGTGGCTATAGAGCTATTAGCATCTGTGGAACTCTTAGGTAGTCATCCCAATTTTCTGCAGTATAGAGAGAACTGTACCAAAGTCAGCTTTGGGATCAAACTTGAAGATGGTGGCAAAACCAGGCATACATAGAACATGCTTGCTGTTTCCTAAAGGCTCTTCCGAGATGGAGAACCTTTGATGAGCAGGAGAGAAAGCCTCTGCTTGCAGATTTGGCCTGCTCCTTGACACAGGGTGGCATTTATTCAGCAAACATTTCATGAATTCCTCCTGTATGCCAGGCATGTGCTAAGTGCCCTCCAGGAATATCAGAATCATCTGGGAGACCAACTGAGTGAACAGAAACTTGGAATACCATGTGCTAATTTCTACATGGGAGCACCTGTAGAGTGCTAGGGAAACCCAGAGGAGGGGCTTGAGCATCCCCAGACAGCTTCTTCCAAGAGATGTCGTGGAACCACAATGACATTGAAGCAACCATTTTCCTTCAGAAAAGCAGACTAGCAATACTATCTGGGGATTTATTAGTTTTTATTCTTTGGAATAGAGAGGGTCACATTTTGAACACGAATAGATGTTTGCATGCAGACCAGGGCACCTATAAAGCACACTAGAGGAAAATTGGTAAGGCAAGTTTCTAAATCCATTCCCCCAGCCTCGTCACAATTAATGAAATTACCCTCTTTTGTTCCCCTGCCACTCTGAAGCAGTGCAGGATTTCCTCTGAATTGTTTTAATGATGTGCTGTTTTGTTCCTGTGAGTACTCCATACTTTAGGTGCCAATTCACCTTTTTCTCCCATAAAGAAGAGTCAGGAAAAAGAATAAGGGATGCTGAACAATTGAAAATCTAGCATACTGAAAAGGTCATGGTACCTTAGCACACTATTTTAATTTCTAAATGTTTTAGGCGGTGTAAGTCCTTTTTGACACTCCATTCTACTGACAAATACTAAATAGGGGGTGGGAAAGGGCACAGATGATTTCATCTGCTTGTAAAACATGATGATAAGAGTAGGGAATGGTGCCCAGTTAATCCATGCTTTCTGTAGCATTTCATTTGGAGGCTTGTTTTGGATATGTCTTCCTGTGAGGGAGGTAACAATTTTGACCTAGTGGTGTTTACCACAGTGATGTTGACAGAAACTAGGCATCCTTCTAAGCTAACATTTTAACCTTCTCTTATTATTATTTGTCCTACTATTTCTCATCCATCATGTATTTAGTGACTGATTTACTTCCAGGAAACTTTCAACTAAACATTTAACCAGAGTTTTCACTTTACAAAATGCTTGTGGCAGATACTGTTATCTTATCCAAACTCCTTCTCTCCCTGGCTCTCTGCTACTATAGAGGCTGAAAAACCAGATGCTTTTCTAGCTTCCTTTGCAGATAGACATAGCCCTGTCACCCAGGTCTGGAGACTATAAGATATAAGTGAAAGTCTGCTGAGAGAGTTCTGAGAGGAAAGGAATGGACAAAGTTCATGCATACTTCTTTCTGCCTGGAACTTCGTAGTGATATCTAGAGATCCAGCTGCCATGTTGTGACCATGAAGCAATTAGTTGACTTGCTAAGGAAGCTAGAACAGAAAGATAAAAAGATCCTGAGACATTGATGTCATGGAGCTGCCTATCTACCTGCAGATGTCTTGTAATGAGAAAAAGAAATGAACTCCTCTTTGTTTAAAGTGTTGGAATTTTGATTTTTCTGTTACTTGTAACTGCAAGTACAGAATTCCTAAGTGATGAAGTGCTTTTATAAATAATATCTCATTTGAGCTTCATGGCAAACCTGTCATAGATTTTCATTATTCCTATTTTACTGATGGAGAAAGGGAAATTAATCGAGTGTCAGTTAAGAACACACACCTAGACAAAAGTGGATGTGAACTTGAGTCCTGGAAATCCCAAACTCTATGCTTTTCCCACTATTCTCATGTCCCTATCTGGAATAAGATTTTGAACTTACCTGGGAAAGGAAGACAATCCATTACAGAGTTATTTGACCCATCTACTGAGTGACTTCAGGTTCTTCTCTCCCGCTTCAGTTACCGAGGTATTAGTCAGTGCATCCTGCTTCTGCTTTCTGTATTCGAGTGTCATATTTACAAAATATTTTTCCTGCAAAGTTAGAGAACTTGGGGTTAAATTAGAGCTGGCAACATAAAAAATGTCTCCGAATGCAGGAAACACCAGTGAACCTTTCTCATAACCAGAAAGATGGACAGGGTTATGAATATATCTTTCGGAACTGAAGGTAGGGGTTTTTTTTCTTTTTAACTTACAGGTGAACAGTCTCAAAGTGAGCAATCAATCTTTCTTTAGTGCACACTGTGGGTGGCCCATCCATGATCCTTTTCCCTTTTCTTTGCTGACAGATCATGGTGTTTGAGTGTCCATCCTTCTTCCAATTGACTAAAGGGAGAGGTCTTTTCCCCAGTTATAGGGCTTCTGTCAGCCAATCATAGCAGCTCCTTTCCCCTTGCCAGTGATTGGCCTAGAGTAAACATGTGACCTAGTAATAAACCATGAGAAAAGGTCTTCTAGAAAAGATGGTTTTCTCTTCCTCTGGACATTATCAGATTAGCTATAACTCCTATCTTATGACAAGACAAAGCCAATTCACTATGCATGGCAGAGTGACAAAAGAGAAAGAACCTGGATCTTTAATAATAGTGTAGAGCCACTTCATTTGGACATTTTGTTGCGCCAGATCATTTTTTAAAATTTTTTAAGCAAAATTGAGTCAGCTGAAGATATAGTGACTGATTGTATAGATTCCTGATCTCAGTGGAGATTTGGCCCCATGTAGAAGCACAGCAGGATAGTTGCCATCTGGGACCACCCAGTCCCAGATGATATGGGAAGACTTTTTCCAGGCAAGTCCTGAAAATTTCTCTGTATATTGGTTCTTCCAGGTGGCCTGAACATTCATTACTGCTCTAGACAATAATCATGGTGTGACCCCAGGCTGGAGACATTCAGCAAAGACTATTGAACAGCCAAATCTAATTAATGTGAACTGGGATTTCTTAAAATAGAATTGTTAATGCTGTTAACTGAACTGAGTATGTTATAGAAAATGCTTTATGTTGTGAACCAACATCTATCTTTTTCAGAATGAATAGTTTTTTGGAATTTTGCTCCCTGGAAAACAGTATGCTGTAGAATTTAAGGGTCTGGTTTCTGAGTGTAAGCTGCCAGAATTCAAATCCCGTATCTGTCATTAACTGGATGTGTGACATTGAGCAAGTTACAGTACTTCTCTCTACCTCAGTTTTCTCATTCTGTAAAATAGGAAAAATAATAGTGCTGACATCCTAGGATTTTTGTGATAAGCTATCATTTTACATCATGCAGTAGGCTCTAAGCAATGGTTAACCACTTTCGTTATTTGCTGTCTATATTGCAAACATCCTTTCTCCTTATCCTTTTGCTTGAATTTGGCGGGGGGGGGGGGTCCCATGATTATCTGGAAATTTTTGTATATGGTAAGATTGCCTTGTATTTATCTATTTCATGACTGGAGAAAATAATATCTTGAAAACTAATTGTGTTATTTTCTTTTTTATAATTAACAATTACTGCTAATAACATTACTATACTAACCATGCTTTCAATCATAGAATCCTTACCACTCATAAGCTGGTGAATAAATCCTGGATTATCTTAATTTTTAAGGTTAAATGGTATTGACTTCAGTAAATGAATCCAAGAAATTCCCTCTCTTTAGCTCATATTTCTCAGTGACTGACTATTCTTGTGGTAACGACCATCCACCTAAACACTGTAATTTAAAAATTTCCCCTCAAAGTGCAGCCAAGACCCTCACAAATGCTTTCTCAATGGGACGTCTTTCCTCAACAGTCTAACATTCTATTCTTCTTTGCATATAATTTGATTTTACTTTTTTCAGAGAATTATCTCTAAATATCCTGCAAGAAAAGATTCTGGAAGGAACATTATGATACCTGGGTTTTCTTTTTTAGCATTCGAACTGCAGAATTCTACAGCAAAATAAATATTCTTAATTATTACAGCCACCTTATCTATAGAAAACAGTACTCATATTTTCAGATAAGGCCACTGGATATATTGGTATTTAAGTTATAATTATGATGTGAAGATTAATGTCTAACTTTCTTGCTTAGATTTTTTCTTTTATACAGCTTTGCTTTATTTTTTAATAGATTCTCAACCATAAATGAGCTTGTAATTACTAAAATCCTTTTCCTGCATAAAAATCCTTTATTCTTTCAAAATTTTACTTTTTATTCTAGCAGGAACACAATAATGACAACATAGACTATTTTCTATAATTTCTATAATTAATAAAAATGCAAATAGTGGCAAATTCATAATCACCTCTTAATTATGAGAGTACAGAAGGATGGCATAGACAAATACTTCTTAAATAAAATGCAAATATTTTATTAAATCACTAGCTTCTACAAGAAACATCTTTTTCTAAATGTTAAAAGAAAAAATAAAAGCTGTGCTCTGTTGTATTTAAATGTCATAAAGAAAAATCTGGAGCTGATTGAAGAACTATTCCAAAAGAAATTCAAATTAGGAAGATACAGGCTGGTTACAAAAGGTAGAAATTTCACTCATAATAAATGGCAAGCTTGAGAAGGTGGGATAACATTAAAATCATGCAAAGACACATAAACAGTTCATGACAGGGGAAACAGAGTCATGAATGTTGCTAATAATTTCATGTATTGAAGGGAGAGAGGAAAAAATGGCCACATGCTTCCCTATGAAAGATAGGGAAAAGGCTCAGAGAGCCTTAAAGACTCAGTAGGTAACAAATAACATGAGATTATTATCTCTGAGAGATTTAGAACATTAATTAAAGCCATCATCCTGGCAGCAAGAAAAACTGGCTACAGGCACAGCTTTAACCACAGAATTCTGGAAGGAGGGCAGCTCCAAATCATTTGATACTGGAGGAAGAAGAAGAAGAAGATGATAATTATGATGATGATGATGATGATGATGATGATGATGATAAAGAAGAAGGAGGAGAAAGAAGGAGAGGAAAAGAATAGTTATCTTATAGGGTGCCTATTATGTAGCAGGTACTGTGCTCAGTGCTTACCTGTCATTTCATTTACTTCTCTGGATGATCTATTGTTACTAATGTTTCACTAATGTTAGAAAACCAAGGAGCAAAGAGGAGATGAGATTTGTACAAGGTTGCTATTGGATTGTGACCTGTGGTTTGGTAATTCCTTTGACCTCTCTTACTTGGGACACCCCTTCGGTTTCAAAGCTTCTCCATCCCTTCTTTCCATTTCACTTACAAATCTCTTTCCTATGTATCCCCTTCCTTGCCCAACCACAGTCAGTAAGGGCTCATTTAGAGCATACAGCTGACCTCTCCAGATGTAGAAGCTTATCTCAGCCTGCAATAAGCAGATAGATCCTGACTCCTGTTGAAGCAATATTCATGCAAAATAATTGCATCTACCGAAGAGAACAGATATTATTCAGGGGCTAGTCACCCTGTCTGTGGATTGAGAGTTGACGATAAAACCTTGTCAACAATATTACTTTGAGCTCACAGAGAACCTTTCATCTGAAAGGGCTTTGTAGTTAAGCGATGAGTGATTGCCCAGATTCATATCAAATTCTGTGTTGGAATTGAGAAATTACAATTATGGATTTCCATATCATATTTTATGTGCAGTGTGTTTACAATAATTCTCATTTCCAGCCTGTACCTTTTTAACTATAAGATAAAGTTTAAAGCGCTACAGTCATTCTTTTAGTTGACAATTTGGCAACATAGTTTTGCACATTTTAAGTTTCTACAAATAAATAAAAATAATAACAACTAATGATTATATAGCACTTTCAATTTATAGTTCTCTTTCCCAGGCAGATGAGAATATTATTTCATTTTTTTAGATGAGAAAACTAAGGTGGAAGAGTTCAGTGATGTACCAGGGTTCACCCAGCTAGTAAGAGTTAAGCCTGGTCCTTCCAGTTGTGTATCATAAGATTTTTCTCCTGCCCTGCACTGCCCTCAGTTCCAAGTGTATGATATATACCTGAGATTATGAGTTAGCTCCTCAAGTCAGAGATGTTGCCTGGAAATAGATAGGTGTTCAATCTGTTTGTTTAATGACTAAATAAATGAATAGGAAAGTATTTTTACCAAAATTGTTTTCATTTAGCTCATTTCCATATTTCATATCAAAAGCACCTTCCTGTCATAAGTGGAGGCCTACCTGTATAGACAGAAAATGAGGTCCAGAGAGGTTAATTAAGTGCCAAGAGCCATATAAGTGATTTACTAGCAGAACAAGTAACACTGAGCTCCAATTCTATCTCATCTGAGTCAATCTTTGCCTTTTCAGTGTAAAATGTCAGTCTCCTTCCAGCCTGCTCTGGTTTTCAGTGCATGCACTTCCCTGGTCATAAATGTTTTCTTTCTAGTATGCCTAGCCAAAACACATTTAATGGAAGAGCATGACACAAACTATATAAAAAAGATAGTTATTTGTTGTTGAATGTTTCCCATTTGGATATCAACATCTCAATCTAACTGTATGTCATTGATAAGGATTGTTAATGATCAAGTTTCAGGAAAACAGCTCCATTTTAAATATTGCCCACATTCAAAACAAAATTGACTTGGGGAAAAAGAACCAGATAGAGAATTTTAAAATAAAGCTCAACAATTTCATGTGATTGCATATAGATAGTGGCAACATACCTTTAAGTATAAGACATTATTTGGCTTTGTCTAAAAAATAGGGAAAAAAGGATAATAAGTATTCCTAGTTAAAAAAAAATCCACTCTGAAACATAAAGATTCACATGTTAATAACAATAGAAAAAATGTCTTTTCATAAATAGGTAATAAAATCTTAATGATCCAAATTAATTTCTAAAAAAGAGAAGTTGGAAATTTATCCTAAAATTTTATTAAAAATAACACTTTACTTAAGTAATGATGAAGTATAATAAATTTAGTCTTCCTTTTTTTCCTTTTATTAGTGAATTAGAATTTACGCATAAAATAAAAGTGGCATGTCTCCCTCCTATCACTTATTGATTGCTTTTGTGCCACTTTGATTTTTATTTAACTGAAACTTCTGTTACAAATGGTATCCTATAATAAATGGAACTTTACTTTTTTATCGAAGGAAGGCGATTTCGTTTTCTACCTCGGAGAGAATCCAATGCAAAACAGAGCCAGCATAATTACATACGTACTTTTATAACTTCAATATCATAATATTTTGATTTTGCTTTACATCACACACTTTCCCAGCTGGTGGGCAGCTTCTGTTTTAGCTTTGTGGATTATATTAGTAATGGGGGAAAGAGATATCATACACATTGTGAAACTAATGAGACCAACAGTCTGGTGCCATTTGAGGATACGGTGATAGGTCTGTTTGATAGTCTTTGACGTGCTTTGTGATGCCTTCTACTCCAGGTGCACTGACACTTACATTTACAGCATGGGGACGCTGAGGCAGTGGACTATAGAGCAAGGTAGCCAGGAAAGGCGACAGACTTAGAAAGCATTAATGAGGAAGATGGATATCAGGACAGGAGTGAAACCAGATGGCATGAACTGGGGTCCACACCATCAGGACAGCTCAGGAGAGCAGATGACAATGAAGAAGTAAGGCAGAAGGAACATAACTGGAGAGCCAGGTTCCTTGTTTTCAGGATCCAAGGAGGTTTACGAGGCAATTTCCTACTTCACCTTTAGGAGTCCACTGATCTCATGGGAGTTAATTCTTTAAAACACTGCTTCTAAAACTTAATGTGCATATAGAATCCCCTGAGGATCTTTGAAAATGCAGATTCTGGCTCCAGAGGTCTGAGATGAGGCCTACCACCCTCCATTTCTGACAGGCTCCTAGATGATGCTGCTGGTCCAGGGGCCATATGTTATACAGCAAGGTGTTAGGCTAGCCCAGAAATAGGCAAAGGAGACAAATGGAAGCTGGCTACAGCCAGGAGCATAGAGCTGGGAAGCAAGTGTAATTTCTAATGACAACAATCTGTAAATTTAATGTGTCTCAGATGAAAAAAACAAATTTTGTTTATGGCTGCCTCTTATGGGTTGAATTGTCCCCCCAAAAGGATATCATTGACGTCCTAACCTCTAGTATCTCAAAATGTAATATTTGGAAATAGGGTCTCTACAGAGGTAATCAAGTTAAAATTAAGTCATTAAGGTGAGACGTAATCCAATATGACTAGTGTCCTTATAAACAAGGGAAAATTTGGACACAAAGACAGATACCCACAGAAAGAAGATGTGAAGACGCATAGGAAAAGATGGCCGTGTGAAAGGAGTGATGCATCTATAAGCCAAGAAACACCAAGGATTGCCTGCAAACAGCAGAAACCAGGCAAGGCAAGATTCTTCCATAGAGCTGTCAGAGAGCATGGCCCTGCCAGTACCTTGATTTCAGACTTCCAGCCTCTAGAACTGAGATGATACATTTCTGTTACTTTAAGCTGCCCAGTTTTTGGTACTTTGTTATGGCATCCCTGGGAAACTAATATACTGCTGAATAATAAGAATAGTGACTTGCCACCTTTTTAAACAGTCAGCAAAGAAGAAAACTAGACCTAGAACAATTTAGTTTATTGCCCAAGATATATAACTACTTAACAGAAAGAAGGCCTGGAAACCAGGTCCCCTAGTTGTCAGGCGGTGCCTTTCCACTTCAGTAGGCTGCTTGCCAAGAGCACACAAAAATGGACTATCAATAAAGCATTTCCCAAACCTGCGTTCTCCACAACTTTTTTCAAGGTTTTGTTAGCAGGTGCTTCAAGGGATTCATGGTTAACTAAGTTTTAAAACACTTCAAATCCACATACACGTTAACTTAATTAAAGGTCTAGGTAAAACCTATGAAAAAAAAAATAAGAAAACTTCCAAAACATGTTAAATGTGCTGAACCAGCAGTTTCCTAATTTTTACAGCATCAAGTATTTTTTCCATCATCCTACAGAAAACCACTTTAGGAAATGCTGGATGAAAGGATAAAATTCATTGCAACTGAAAAACTTCATACCAACAAAGCAACTACTTTAAAATTTAATTGCATTTTACTGTTAAGTTATCCAGGAGACTACTTGAGTTGTTTGTTGTCGTTTCTTTAAGGCAGAAAAGATGAAGCCCTCTGGGATGAATTTAAAGAGTGAATTTAGGTCTATCCTAGAAGTGAAGTAAGAGATCAGTCAGTGACGTGGAGCAAAATGGAATTGAGCAAAACTGATGGGGTTTGAGAAGAAATGAGAACAGAGAAATCAAATATTTAAGGCCTATCTATATGGCTACTGTCTTTCTTCAGAAAAATCCCAATGAGCATAAAGAAAGATTTTTTACATTTACTGTGCTTTTGACTCACTGGTGAAGAAAAACCACTGCACAAGTATGCAATGGATAACATGTTTTTAGTGTTGTATTCCACATCTGGTACACCTCCCAGGGCAACCATGAAATTTGGGCAGGTACAGTGATAACACACTATTCACACTGTGGGTGTTACAGATTTGTGTACTGATTAGAACAATTCTGGCAGTAAAATTTCAACAAAATCAGTAGCATGTTACAACAGTTGCTAACAGGTGGAATTAAAGTATCCTGAGCAGGGGTGCCATTTTCCAAGGCACTAAGGAGTTACGTGAGCTAGCAGCAGCCCTTGGAACCCCTTCTCACTAGCCATAAAGTTCAGAACCCCATTTCAACCAGGAAAATTGTCTAATATCACCATCTGACATTAGGATGACAGAAGAATTCCTTAAGAAAAATAATGTTGCTTTATCTAGCATGTTTTTGCTTTGTGTGGAGACATGGGCCATGTGCCCCCATCCCTTATCCTGAGGAGCCAAGAATTTAACTGGACATGCATGAAGAATAAGTTTCCCATTAAGGGATATTCATGAATTCTTCAAAAATGTTTATTCTAGGTCTATTAATAAGAATTGCCGTGCTAGAAAATAGAAGCAGTTGATACACGGGCTTGAATTTTAAATGCCAGTTTCACATATAAGGAAACTACATTTTGAATCATCTTTAAAGGAAAGAATTTTAAGGAGATAAACCCTATTACGCATTCAAAAGAGAAACTCTAAAATTAAGTGAGTACGTTCCGGACATTATTTTAGTTGTTGGAGACAGCAGGAACAAAATAGGCGAGCTCCACCTCCAGGGAGTTTACGATCTAGTGGGGAAGACAGACTACACAATTTGTTGCACAAATAATGATATAGCTACAATTGTAAAAATCTTAAGTAAAATTACCAAGTGCTATAAGAGCTTATGATAGAGGGGCTCAATCAAGACCAGGGAAGCCCTTCCTGAAGAAGGCACTTTTAAGGTGAGATGTAAAGACAGTAGAAGTTAGAGAGGAAGGGCATGGGGAATGAGTAGTTGCAGGTAGTAGAGACGTGTAGATGTAAAGCTCGGGGTGTTTGAGAAACAGAAACGTGTGGCCACAGCATTATACGAAAAGAAGGATTGACTAGAGAGGAGCAGGTGAGTGAGATTAAGCAGGTCCTTCTAGGTTAGGCTAAACACATTCAATTCTTTCAGGAGAGCCGAAGGAAGCATTTGAAGCTTTTTAAGCAGTGGAGAAATACCAGATTTTTAAAAGCCTGCTTTGGCTGCTTTGTATGCAAAGATTGAAAGAGGAAAGATAAGAACAGGGAGAACAATTGGCTATTGTATTTGTTCAAGCAGCAGATAGTAGTTTAGTCTAGAATGATGTCAGTAACGACAGAAGTGGTCAGGTTAGAAATACTTATTGGAGGTAAAATCCACAGGAAATATAATTAAGATACAAAATGAGTTATTTGTGCTAATAAAGGCAATTGAGTGAAAATGGGATAATCCAAAAATATGTGTGTATTTACACAGTTATAATGATGACATTTCATGAGGGGTTTGGGAGGGTTTTTGGTTTTTTTGTTTGTTTGTTTTGTTTTGTCGATGGCAGTTTACTATGCATTTCCTCAAAGATGAAAAATACTGAGAACCTACCATAAGCCAGACACAGTTCTAAGCCCTGAAGATACAGATGATGTAGACAAAGTTCATGCTCTCATAAAGCTTGCCTTCTGATGATGGAGGCAATCAGTGGAGAAATAAGCAAACAAAGGTACTGTATCAGGTGGTAATAAGGATTATACGGTAAAGGAAAGCAGGATAAAGAGTTGGGAGAGGGAGAACAGGGCTGTTCTGGTTACTTTGCACATCAGGGAAGGCTTCTCTAAGGAGGTAACACTTGGCCAGAGATCTGACTACAATGAGGAAATGCAGCATGCAAAAAGCTGGGGAGAGAATGGTAGGGGATGATGTTGAAGAATGTAGGTGAGGTTGTGCAGGGAATTTATTTTCTAGAATCTTTGCTATGAAGTGGTTGTGGACCACTGTGGACTGGCTGGGTTATTCTCCCAAAGATCACTGATCTCTCAGGGTGGTGTACCCTATAACTAACTCTGTCTTTGTCCAGGATTGGGAATGGAGCAGCCCTGCTCATGCCAGCCCTGGTTCCTATGTTATCCGTTACTGGTCCCTTCTACCCTACCCATATCTTTGTAAATAGCCCTTTGTAAGTAAACCCTCCTCAAATTATGCTTAATATGTGTATTCTGTTTCCTGTTAGAACTCCAACTGATACAGTGTTCAATAAATGTTTAGATAGGGAATGAGATGAAATGATGGTCCAAATATATATTTGGATTTTAATTTTTTTAATCTTTTAAAATTAAAAAAAGATTTTATTTATTATATTTGAGAGAGAGAGCACTAGAGAGCACAAGTAGGAAGAGTGGCAAAGGGAGAGGGAGAAGCAGACTCACGCTGAACAGGGAGCCCAACCTGGGGCTGGATCCTAGGGCCCAGGGATCATGACCTAAGCTGAAGGCAAACACTTAACCAAACTGAGCCACCCAGGCGCCCCTGGGTTTTAATTTTTTACAGATAATCCACAAAGTGCATTTATAGACATTGATTCACAGTTAAATATACTAGGAAGTTATAATTTTCTTTGAGTGCTTTGATTTTTTTCTATTTAATTGAAAAAAAAATGTATTTAGGATCACTCTAGATTTCACAATAAAAACTCTAAGTTTTGCTTTGGTTCCTGATCTTGAACATTGAATACCAAGTCATTTTCATTTCTACTTTAAAACTTCAGGCTTTTCCTCAAGTCTTATTCCATGTAAGCGTTGCTTCTGATGTAAAGAAGCAATTCACTGCTAAAAAATTGCTCAACTTAACTGATAAACCAATGCATACATCAAAATGATAAAATTGGCCAAAATGTTTTAAAATTATAATTTTTATTATTTGATGATGGTGCAAGGAGACAGGAAATCTCATACTATGCTGGTGCTAGAATAACTTGCCAAAATATTTCTAGAGGTTGATGCAGCAATCAACAGTGAAACTGAACCAACAATTTTACTACTAAGAATCTAATCTTAGGAAATAATCAGAGATGTATCCACAGATATTCACCACAAGATTATTTATAATACTCTTCCCCCACCCCCTCCAAAAAAGGTAACATAAATGTCAGGTAATACGGGGAACAAGTTAAATAGATCATGGTACATGCATATGATGAACCCTATGCATCTATATTAAAGGGAGAAGAATAGTCAAAATGGTAGTCTCAACCTTGACTCTGCATTGAGATCAGCTGTGAAACTTTTTCAAAATACCCATGCCTGGGTCTCTCCGAGGAGAGTCATGCATCAGTAGCTGGGAATAAGATCCAGATTTCTGTATTTAAAAAAAAAATCACACAAGTTGATTCTATGGAGAATTAAAAATCATTAAATATAGGACAATATATAACAAGATGGGAACATGGGACAGAAACTTGTTACAAGACAGTAAAAGCCTACTGAAGTACAGACCCTCAGAAAATAAATGGTAAGAATAGGGTGGGTTTTTCTCTCTGGGTAGTAGGATCATGAATGACTTTTCTTTTTTATATCTCCATATATTTTCTAAGTTTTCTAGAATAAAAATGTATTTTTTTAAATTTTAGAAAATGACAGAAATCATCTCTTCCTAGTTAATTTTTTCTTTTATGCTTCAAGACCTCTTTACACTGTCTTTATTCCTATCTTTACATTCAATTCTTGTAATTTATTTCTAACTAGTTGTTGAAAATTTCCACTAATTTTAGGGGCATTTAAAGCCTAATTGCAAAATCTGCCAATACATTTGTTTTGTCTTGTAACAAAGCAAACACTTTATCTACATGGGACACTGTAAAGTTTTATCTACTGGGGCCCCTTCAGTAGTGGCACAAATGTGATTGAACAAGAAATACCTAAGTTTTTTTAAAGAGCATAGTGTTCCCAAGGAAATAGCTGCCACTTCTTTAAATACAATTTAAGAGACACAATAAAGAACAAAGGAAATGTAATCACTGTAAATATTAAAAAGTATTTTCCAATAATATGCTATTAACTTACAACCTGCCTTTCCTATGAAAGAAGTAATATATACTATAAGGTGGTCTGTTTGTGTTAATTAATTTATCCAGATGATGCTATTTATCATTTGGATTTAAAAAATGGAAAATAACCTCACTGTTTTGCTATTCCTTTAATTGGGAAGTGCTTCTACCTAGGTCTCCCATTAGTCTCATTCAAGCAAACTTTTATTGAATACACACATAGATAGCATGTAAAAATCATAAATACTCAGTTTGATTAACTTCTATAGTATGAACACACCCTTGTAATTACCCCCCAAATCAAGAAACAGACCCTTCTCTGCACAAACAGAAACAACCCTTGTGCTCCCTACTAGTCACCAACCCCTTGACACCTCAAAGATAGCTACTATTCAGAATTGTGATAACACAGATTAGTCGTTTTCAAATTTTATATAAATGGAATTAGATAGTAGTTACTCTTTTGTGTGTTTTCCCCTTAACATTATGCTTGTGGGATTAATCTATGTTGTTACACAGAACATCATGTGTTCTTTTTTTTTTATTGTTAAGTAATTACCATACATTACATCATTAGTTTTTGATGTAGTGTTCCATGATTCATTGTTTGCGTATAACACCCAGTGCTCCATGCAGAACGTGCCCTCTTTAATACCCATCACCAGGCTAACCCATCCTCCCACCCCCCTCCCCTCTAGAACCCTCATTTTGTTTTTCAGAGTCCATCGTCTCTCATGGTTCATCTCCCCCTCTGATTTCCCCCCTTCATTCTTCCCCTCCTGCTATCTTCTTCTTTTTTTTAAACATATATTGTATTATTTGTTTCAGAGGTACAGATCTCTTATTGTAGCTCAAAATTTCTTTATGTAAATATACTACAATATATTTATCTAATCTGTTGATGGACATTGAGGTTATCTTGGGTTTGGACTATTATGAATAATGCTGTTACTGTTTTTGCCTATGTTTTTAGCCTGCATATTTATGTGTTTCTCTTAGGCACATATCTAGGAATTGAATTTGAGTCAGGATGTGCAATTGTTCAGCTTTACTGAGCTGCTGCAAAAAACAGTTTTCCATATTTATATAACCTCTTTTGTGAATTACCTGTTTCAGGTTTTGTCCATTTTTTAGAATTGGTTTGTCTGTATTTTGAAATGTAGGACTTCTTTATATATCCTCTTACAAATCCTTCTTTGTTTTTATGTACTGCAAATATATTCTCCCATTCTGTGAGTTCATTTTATTCTCTTAATGGTTTCCTTTGATGAACATAATTTTATGCTAATATAGTCAAGTTTACCAATCTTTTCTTTTATGACGCCATTTTTGCTGCCCTGTTTAAGAAGACTTTGCCTCCCTCAAAGTCATAAAAGTATTTTTCTCTATATTATCATCCTAAAACTTCTTTTTTAACTTTCTCATTTAGACCAATCACCCATCTTGAGTTTATTATTTGTAAGATGTGAGGTGGAGGTAAAGACTCATTTTCTCAGAGCTATCCATTGACTTACCACTATTTATTGAAAAGATTATTTCCCCCATTACCATACATTGATAACTTTGTACTAAATTAGATGGCCACATATTTATCTATTTATCCTTGCACTAGTAGCACACTCACCTAATTACTGACATTTGCTCACTTAAGTCCTCCAATTTTAGCCTTCTTCAAGATTGTCATGGCTATCATAGGCCCTTTATATTTCCACCTGTATTTTAGAAGATGTTTGCTAATTTTCACCCCCCAAAAAAAATTACCAAAAAAAATAGATTTGGGTTCAAATGGCGTTGAATCTGAAGACAAGATGGAGAATATATACATCTTTACAATATTGTGGTTTCTAATGCTTGAATGTGATAAATCCCTACATTTATTTACATCATATTTATTTTTTCTAAATAATGTTTTAGTGTGTATGTGTGTGTGTGTGTGTGTGCCCAGAAGTACATCTGTCATTCGATTTATTTTTAGGTCTTTGAATTTTTATGCTACTTTAAATATTATTTAAAATTTTATATTCTGATTTCTTGCTACTTAGATATAGAAATACAAATGGTTTTTGCATACTGCTCTAGTATTAAGAAACTGCTATATACGCTTATTCATTCTAATAGTGTATCTATAGATTCTTTTGGATTTTCATTGTGCATATAATCATATTGACTGTGAATAATGATAGTTTCTTTCCCAATCCTGACATCCTTTACTTATTTTTCTTGACTTGTTGCCCAAGGTAGGACCTCTAAGACAATGCTTAATATAAGTATTGGTAGCAGATGTCCTTGCCTCATTCCCAACTTCAGGGAAATGATTTTTCTCTTTCACTATTTACTATGCTACCTGAAGGCTTTTTTGGTAGATAAACTTTGTCTGTTTAAGGAAGTTCCTTTCTATTCCTCTTTTGCTGAGTTTTTATTATGAATGGGTATTGAATCTCATCAAATGTTTTTGATTCATCTATTAAGTATTATATTATCTTTCTCCTTTGCTCTATTAATGTAATGAATTATACTGATGGATTTTGAATAACTAGACCAAACTTATATTCTTAATCATACTCTATGGCTCCTCTTATATATCAGTGAATTTGGTTTGTTAGCATTTTGTTTAGGATTATTTGGTATCTATGTTCATGAAAGAGATTGATGTAATTTTTCTTTTTTGTAATATTCATATAGGATTTTGCTCTCGGGATTATGCTGGCCTCAAAAAATAAATTGACTCTTGTTTTCTGTTTTTTGGAAGTGTTTATGTAAGATTAAAATTACTTTGTCCTTTGATGTTTAGAAGAATTCATTAGTGGAGCCATCTCTGACTGGCATTTTCTTGGGGATGGTTTTTAAATAGAAATTTAATTAATTAAATCAGATATAGGAATATTCATAAATTCTATTTCTTCTTACATTATTTTTGGAAAAGTTGTGTTTTTCTATCAATTTTCCCACTTTATTTGATTTTTCAATTTACTGGCAAGAAGTTGTTGATCCTCTAATGTGTTTGTAACAAATGATTAATCTGTAATGGTTTCACCATTTCTACAAGTGGTATTCAAAATTCTCTCTCCCTCTCTCTGCATCTTTTTCTCTCTCTCATCATTCTTGCCAGGGGTTTATCTTTCTTTTTAACCTTTTTAAAAGGACCAACTCTTACATTTGTTTATTCTCATTATTGCATTTGTTGCTATTCTTTTTTTTTTTTTTTTTTTTTTTGCACTTTTATATATTATTTGTTCCTTCTACTTTTTGGGATTATCTTTGGTGTTTATTCTTTTTCTTTACCTTTTGAGATACTTAAATCATTGATATTCAATCTTAACTTCATTGCAATATATGCACGAAAAGCTATGAATTTCCTTTTAAATATAAGTTTTAGCTGTATTCTACAAGATTTGGTATGCTCTATTTTATATTTCAATCCAAAATATTTTTTAATTTTTGTCATCTTATCTTTAACCAATGAATTATATGTAAATATACTTTAAATTTCTGGGCATTTGGTGATTTTATATTTTTGAGGTAGATTTTTTTTAGCTTATCACTGTAGTCAGAGAATATGCTCAGTATTATGTCCTTTGAAATTTGTAGAAGCATACTTTATGGTCCAGGGTAGCTCATTTTGTAAAGAATCCAAAATCAATAGAACATAATTTATATTCTGCAGTTTTGGGGTAGAGTTTCCTAGATATATCATTAAGCTCAATTTTATAAATCATGTTGTTAAATTGCCCATATTTTTGCTAACTTTTGTATGCTTCTTCAATCTGTTACTGAGAGATGTGTGATAAAGTCTCCTTTTGTGGTTGTGGGTTTGTTTTTTTCACTTTTTGATTATACCATTCAATGTATGCACCAGCAATGTATGAATGATCCAGTTTCTCTGTATCCTTACCAACATTTATATGCTGTCACTATATTTTTGTTTTTGCCATTCCAATAGATATATAATGATATCCCATGATTATAATTTGCATTTCCCTAATAGCTAATAATGTTGAATGATTTTTAGGTGCTTATTTTCCATTCTATATTCTCTTTGGTGAAATATCTCTTCATATCATTTATGATTGCTCTGTCTTCTTGGTGGATTGACCTTTTTATCATTATGCAATACCCCTCTCTGTCTCTCTAAATGTTCTTTACTCTGAAGTCTGTTTTACCTGATATTAACATAGCTATTCCTGTTTTCTTTTTATTAATGTTTGCATTATATATTTTTCATCCTTTTCTCTTTTAACCTGCCTATATTACTGTATTTGAAGTGAGTTTCTTGTAGATAACATAGGAGTCATGTTTTATAACCCACTTGAATAATCTCTGTCTTTTAATGGGTGTATCTACACCATTTATATTTAATGTAATCATTGATATATTAGAAGTTAGGTTTACCTTTTTACTTTTTGTTTTCTGTATAATCACTGTGTTTTTTGTTTCTCTTTTTCCTGTCTCCCTGTGTGTTACTTGAGCATTTTTTTTTTTACTTGAACATTTTTTAAAGCTTCATTTTGATTTAACTGAAGTATTTTTAAGCATATCTCTGTAGCTTTTTAAGTGGTTGCTCTAGGTATTACATTATATACACATAACTTATCACAGTCTTCTGGTGTTATACCTTGGGGCCCAAGGTCCCTAGGTAGTCTGCCTGCTTTTCTTCACCTTTTAGAGTCTTCTTATGTTTGTTTTATGTGTAAAGCCCAGAGTTTTTAATTGTTATTAGTGAAAAATATGTTTACTCCATATTCCCAGAATTGAAAGTCCAGTTCTAAGAGTTTTAACAAACATGTAAAATCATGTAACCACCACCATATCTACATTTAGCTCAGTTCCACCATCCTCCCATATTGCCCCTGTCCCTTTGTCAAAACCTTTTATCACAACTGGCCTGGTTTCTGTCCCTATAGTGTTGCCTTTTTTGGAATGTCATAGAATCACATGGCATGTAGCCTTTTGAGACTGGCTTCTTTACCTTAGCATAATGCATTTGAGAGTTAGCCATGTTGTGAGTGTGACTAGATTGTTCTTTTCTGTTGCTAGTTAGTTTCCATTGCACTATAGTTTATTTATCCATTCCCCAGTTGAAGGAGATTTGGTTGTTTTTAGTTTTTGGTGATTATAAATAAAGCCACTATAAACATTCACATACAGGGTTTTTTTTTTATGAAATTGACTATGTATTTTTTTTTTTAAAGATTTTATTTATTTATTTGAAAGAGAGACACAGCGAGAGAGGGAACACAAGCAGGGGGAGAGGGAGAGGGAGAGGGAGAAGCAGGCAGAGCAGGGAGCCCGATGCGGGGCTCGATCCCAGGACCTGGGATCATGACCTGAGCCGAAGGCAGACGCTTAACCGACTGAGCCATCCAGGCGCCCCTTGACTATGTATTTTATTTTCTCTTTTTAATATTTTATTTATATTTGTCAGAGAGAGAGAGAGAGCATACATGCACAAGCAGGGGGAGCAGCAGGCAGAGGGAGAAGCAGGTTCCCTGCTGAGCAAGGAGCCTGATGTGGGACTCGATCCCAGGACCCTGGGATCATGACCTGAGCTAAAAGCAGATGCTTAACCAACTGAGCCACCCAGGCGTCCCTCACATACAAGTTTTTGTGTGAACATATATTTTCATTTGATTTGAGGAAATAAATAGGAGTACGATTGCTAGGTCTTATTTTAAGTGTATATGTAATTTTATAAGACATTGCAAACTTTTTATTTCCTCAAGTGGTTGTACCATTTTTTATCCCTACCAGCAATATATGAGTATTAGTAGCTTCACACAGCCTTGGAAGAATTTGGTTTTGTCTTTTTTCTTTCCCCATTATAACTAGTGTGTGTGGTATCTCATTGTGATTTTAACTTTATTTCCCTAATGACTAATGATGTTGAGTATTTTTCAGGTATATTTCTTGTTTACCCCCAAAGTTTAAGGCTTCATGGGGGGGCATTAAAAGCCTAGAGTTTTTATTGGCTCTCCTCTTTGGTGGATTTTAAGCCCAAATGTTTGTCTCATCAGCCTTGTGAGCCTGCCAAAAGCTCTACTTAGCTTCTCTTCATTCCAGCCATTGTTTATAAATCAACAAATGGCTCCAGAGAAATGTTCAACCAAATGTTAGACTCTTTCTGTGCTTCTCTTCTCTTCTGCCTCATAGCCCCTCAAGCAGAGAAAGTTTGGGGGAGCTCTTGGATGCCTTCAAACATTTCTTTACTCAGCTTTCATAAACTTTAGTCAATGGGAGGGTTGCTATGATAGAAGCTAGTCTGACATTGTCAGAAGCAGAACTTCTCCCTATCAACTTTTTGACATTGACTGTTCTAGAACCATATTATTTAGTCAGAGTCTCAAAGATTAACTTTCTTTTGGACCACTTAGCCTGTATTGGGAGCTGAGACATTATAAACCTATAGGTTCACACAGATGTAGGAAATGACTTCATTTCCCTGCAGAAGCTAGGGTAAAGAAGAGTGATTCTCTCTCTGATATTTCTGGGAGAATGTGTTTTACCAACTTAGAACAAGAGAAGTTGATACTTAACCATCTGCACCAGCTTAATGTAACAACTTTCTTTGCCTAAGTAGCATCAAAAATTTAATTACTTTCTCCTTCAGTCATTTTATGTGTTTATCTCCCCCACCTCCTTATGCCCTCAGAAGGGCTACCACTAGCAAACAAATCTGTCAAGTAATATCTAGCATTCCATCCAGGACTTAATAGTGTAGTTCCTATGATGACCCAGGATGAAGGAATTTGTCTTCAAAGTGTTAGACAAAAGAGATAAAGTTTCCACAGTCAACATTAAATCTTTGATAGCAGCTCAAAAATAATTGAAATAAGAAACACCAGATATGAATGCACATGCACCAGCTTTCAAAATTGAAAGTAAAATCCTTCTAAGAATCCTGAATGAAGATGTCATAGAGCTTGTCAGGACTGCACTGACAGTTGGACCAACTCCAGTGAGATTATAAGTAAAGTGAGTGAAGGTAAGTTTTATACAAGATACAGAAAAAGAAAAAGAGAAGAAGGTAGAAAAGGAGAGCTCTTAAAGGCAAAAGTAATGTTTAGGTCATAAGAAGAAATGAAGGATTTAGTTTAATAAGGAGCAGCTTGACTAAGATAAATGGCTACAACAAAGGTTCATAAAGTATGAGAGCTTTCTAAACTGAGTATCTTTAAAAGATAAATAACAGATACACTGTCCATTTGCTCCCTATACAGAGTATACAACCTGTGGGATTAATTGACCAAAGAAGAGTGTTAGAATTCTAGCTAATTCATGAAGTGTCCTTGGGAAGATCACTTATTTTCTCTAGGCTTCTGCAAAATGGCAGCTTTTTAATGAAATCATCTTTTGGGATCTTAAAGGTCTGTATGGTTGTAACCCAACTTTAAATATTGATATAAGGAAGTATTGGACCTATAATATATTTTCCTTCACATTTTGCATTCAATAAAATTTACTGTGATAGGATTTAGGCTGTTGTTTTTTTTTTTTTTTTCCTCATAGAAACATGATTTAGACAACATATTCTTTTTTTTCAATCATCAGTCCTTTAATATATACAAATTAAACTGTAAATGCAAATACATACAGTTTGCGGAGAACCTGGATTCATAAGCCTAATTGCCCTTGGAAGTCATTACTTCAGACTCATACTGAGCTAAGTTTTATGGATAATTTCACCCCCTGTGTAGTCATTTTTGGATGAGTGGCATATTTACCTCACTCAAGAGGAAAAGAGACTTTGTCACCAAATATTTATAAAGGAGAAACTAAAATTTCACATCAGCAGTTTTAAAAGACACAATGTTAACTCTGTCCTTTGCCTTGTGTCACCTTAACTTTTTTCATTGTTATATTTCTAGTTTTGAAACAAAAATCTAAACACTGAAGTTACAATAACTCAAAAGCAACCTATGAAACTGATCTAGAAACTTCTGCGTTCCTTTCAGAGATATTGTGGGTGGTTTATCTTATTTTTAAAGTCCTACACCCTTATTTAAAAGACACCTAACATTAAGTACTTGCCTGCAATTATCTTCAACTCTCACAAACACTATTTAGTGACAGTTTGAGGATGCAGGGGTTTTTAAGGCAACATAGGATAACTCTAATGTCGCACAAGAAAGGAATCAGAATTCACCCCACATGTAAGTCACTTATCCAAGAGGATACAATCTTGTTACCAGCAGAGTCCTGCTCTCCTGGCTCCCTGTTAACTGTTCTTTCAGTCTAACAAGTTGATCAAGTGTCCATTTAAGTGAAAACCATTTTACCAGATCTAGCATCAGAGATACAAAACAAAGAAAACATGGTTCTTGTTCTCAAAATTAAAAGCTTCAGGATAACTAAGTTCATGTGTGTAGCCCAATCCCTGGCTTGTGCCTGGTTTCATGGTAAGGCTTCCTCACTACATTAAGTAAAAGGAACTTAGGAGACAAAGTAAACTAAATGGGAGAAGGCTCAGCTGTTGCAAAGATCACAGAAGGTAGCATGTCAGAAGGCTCCTGGACAGGGGGCTTTGAGAAATAGTTGTTACCGACAGATCATATTCTTCAAGGGGAGACAGAGAAAACAGTCACGGGTCCAAGCATTGCCCTGGGAGAGGGTAATATTTTTATTTTAAAGATTTAAAAAAAAACTTTTAGGGACACTTAGGTGGCACAGTCAGTTAAGCGTCGGACTCTTGGTTCAACGCAGGTAGTGATTTCAGGGTCATGAGATCGAGCCCCACGATGGGCTCCATGCTGAGCACAGAGTCTGCTTAAGACTCTCTCTCCCTCCCCCTCTGCCCATCCCCCTTCTGTAAGTAAATATTTTAAAAGGGTTTTTGATAACTTTTATATACAAAGAGCTAGCACTATTTCTTTATTTTTTAACCCATCCCCCCACCCCCCTCCCCTCTAGAACCCTCAGTTTGTTTCTCAGAGTCCATAGTCTCTCATGGTTCATCTCCCCCTCCGTTTTCCCGCACTTCATTTTTCCCTTCCTACTATTTTCTTTCTTTTTTTTTTTTTTTAACATATAATGTATTATTTGTTTCAGAGGTACAGGTCTGTGATTCAACAGTCTTGCACAATTCACAGTGCTCGCCATAGCACATACCCTTCCCAATGTGTATCACCCAGCTACCCCATCCCTCCCACCCCCCACCACTCCAGCAACCTTCAGTTTGTTTCCTGAGATTAAGAATTCCTCATATCAGTGAGATCATATGATACATGTCTTTCTCTGATTGACTTATTTCGCTCAGCATAATACCCTCCAGTTCCATCCACGTTGTTGCAAATGGCAAGATTTCATTCCTTTTGATGGCTGCATAATATTCCATTGTATACACACACACACACACACACACACACACACATCTTCTTTATCCATTCATCTGTTGATGGACATCATGGCTCTTTCCATAGTTTGGCTTTTGTGGACATTTCTGCTATAAACATCAGGGTGCACATACCCCTTCAGATCCCTACATTTGTATCTTTGGGGTAAATACCCAGGAGTGCAATTGCTGGGTCGTATGGTAGCTCTATTTTCAACTTTTTGAGGAACCTCTGTACTGTTTTCCAGAGTGGATGCACCAGCTTGCATTCCCACCAACAGTGTAGGAGGGTTCCCCTTTCTCTGCATCCCCGCCAACATCTGTCGTTTCCTGACTTGTTAATTTTAGCCATTCTGACTGGTGTGAGGTGCTTTCTCATTGAGGTTTTGATTTGGATTTCCCTGATGCCGAGCAATGTTGAGCACTTTTTCATGTGTCTATTGGCCATTTGGATGTCTTTGGAAAAATGTCTGTTCATGTCTTCTGCCCATTTCTTGATTGGATCATTTGTTCTTTGGGTGTTGAGTTTGATAAGTTCTTTATAGATTTTGGATACTAGCCTTTTATCTGATATGTCATTTGCAAATATCTTCTCCCATCCTGTCAATTGCCTTTTGGTTTTGTTGACTGTTTCTTTTGCTGTAGCACTATTTCTTTAACCAGGTCTTGGATGATCCATTAACTTGATAAAGCCCTCATCCTTCATATACCGATGGAAGCACTGGCAGCTCATACTGAGGCTGTATTCACAGATCAGTGCAGTTTTGAGCAAACATAGCAAGAGTGGGATCCTGCAGAATTTTTATGAGTTGCTCCGATAGAGCTTTCTGGGGTTCAATTAAGGCAAAAGGAAAGAACAGTGTATGCATGTGCTTTTCATATTTTGGGGACACAGTTTCAATACCTTCCATTTTTAAATTTGTTCTGTTTCTTAAAATGCAAAGTCTTTGCTATGTCCCAGGCATTGTTCTAAGCAGCTTGTCAATCTGAACTCTGTGACTCTTGGAATGACCCTATGAGATAGATACTATCCTTGTACTACAGATGAGGAAACAGAAGTGGGAAATTAAATCACTCAAAGTCATCAGCTAACAGGTGGCAAAATCAAGATTTGAACCCAGGCTGTCTGGCTCTAGAATTGGCTCAGCCAAGCACAATGTCACACTTACTCCTAGCTGTGAGAAATAGGATGAGGACCCAAAGAAAATAAAGACAACCTTTTCTCATGGCTTGGCCTTTTCCAGCAGGTTCTTGAGGTGTATCAGGGCTTGGTCTAAACTAAAATTTTCATTCCAATACGCATCATCCCTTCATTAGAACCATCCCTGACTGTGCTCAGAAAGTGATGCATGAGAAACACTTTATTTCATGGACACTGCATTGGTAATGGAAGTTGCCCTCTTCCCTGACTGGCAATAGGGAAGGGACCTGGGTCTCTCCATGGAGGGCCTGAAGAAGCCTGGCTGACAAATGTAGTAAATAAGTATTCAGAGCTAAGCTGGTAAATTGTTCAGGCACACATGTGTGGAGATTGGCTAATTAAAGTGAAGGTCTGGAAGAGAAGGAAATGGGCTAACTCATGTGCATGTAGCATAATTTTGTGCTGAGTATTTTACCTACATTAGCTCATTTAATTCTCATAACAATCAGATGGAGTTAAAAACTATTATCTATGTTAAAGTGGATGTTTTAAAGTTTGGGGAGGTTAGCTATTTTGTTCAAGATCACACAGCTTTTATAAACAACAGAGATGCGTCAGACCTCTTGTCTGATCCCCAAACCATGCTCTTCCAATCCCACCATCCCAAACACTGCATCAGGACAGCTGAAGGAGCTGGGCTAAAGGCAGACATGCTGTGGACAATAGTACAATGATACAGAACACAGCACAGGTTCTTTGCCAGGGCCAGCCAGGGCCAAAAAGGAAGTAAGAAGCAAAATGATGTGGCTTGTAAGCTGTGGGCTGAGTGCAGAGGAGTTAAGAAGCCTGTGATCAGGCATGTGGCCAAGGCTGGAGGCCACAGCTAGGATTTCTGCCAAAGAGACCCAGACTGCCTGGGCTTCTTGGAGACCAAAGACTATTTTTTAAAAGGATAGTTGAACTTCTTTTGGGCAGGCCCCTGGTGGATATAAGTAGAGCAGGCACACCATGAAGAGAAACCTAGTAAACAGTACTGAACTCGAAGAGCCCCAGTACATAATTGGAAGGCTGCTCAGACAATGCAAGAGCTCTTACCACTTGGACTGTATGTAAACAGAAGGCATAAAGAAGGGATTTAGTGATCTGGTAATTCAGGTTTTCAGGCTAATATTGTTTGTTTGTTTTACACTGTTTCTGTACTCCAAGTAATTGCTATATAACCTTGAGGGTGGAGATTGGATTTTATTCTTGCTCTCATGCCCTTACTTCAGTGCTTTTCTTATGGTAAGAGTTTAATAAGTGTGAGATGAAGGAATAAATATTGCAATTATGTATTGCATACTTTGGACTTTAATTATACATTCAGTAGGAAATCAAACTGGGATCACATAAGATCAATATTGTGGTTCCTGCCTTTTCTTCTATGTTTTACAGGGACTGGAAGCACTGAGTTCGTATTTAATATTGTTCAATGGAGGAATGGGGTGCCCAAGTTAGTCATATTTATGCAAATAAGAGTATTTTGCAGTTCTTTGCCTGGTTTGTGGCATTGTGCATAGGCACAACTTCACAGTAAATGGAGCCCTTCTCTGAATTTCACAAAACCAAACTGAATTTGAGATGCTCCGAGACTTACAAAAGGACTTATTTTTGCTATCTTTTTAATAAGCCAGGGACCTTGTTTTTATTTTTTATTTTTTTTATTTTTATTTTTATTTTTTTTAAAGATTTTATTTATTTATTTGACAGAGAGAGAGATAGCGAGAGCAGGAACACAAGCAGGGGGAGTGGGAGAGGGAGAAGCAGGCTTCCCGCCAAGCAGGGAGCCCGATGTGGGACTCGATCCCAGGACCCTGGGATCATGACCTGAGCCGAAGGCAGACGCTTAACGACTGAGCCACCCAGGCGCCCGGGACCTTGTTTTTAAAGAAAAGTTCTCAAAAAGAAAATTATCCCAAAGTCAAGTTAATTGATGATAAGCTTATAAGTTGTATCACTTCCTGCCCTGAATAAAACTCAATTTTGATTTACTTCTAAGAGTTATGGAAATTGATTTTAAAACTCAATGCTGAAAAAAAATGAATGTCCCTCCAAATGCTCAGCTTGTTGCCCCCATCTTCCCAATTCCAGTCGTCAGCAGCCTGGTTCTCAGATTCACATGCTAGAGGTTGAACACTGTGAAGACGACAGGAGAGAGGGGTTTGCTCTGAGAGAGTATAGCAACTATTTCCTTAGTAATAAACTGAATCTATTTTCATTGATGTCTTAACTAATTATTCAAGATCTTCCTTCTAGCAAGTTATTGAAAAACTAAATGTTGGAAATGTTCGTAAGATTTCCTAAACCTAATGTAAATTCATGATATAGTGGTTAATGAGACCTCAATCTTGCTTTACAAATATAACCTGTGTCAGCATTGCCAAAAGTTGTTCTAAATTTACCAATAAATTAAAGACAGAGAAAAATGTAACACATAAAGACAGTATGTTTTTCTCTATGTGACTGCCTAAGAAAAGAACTATTAGAAAAGCACTCATGGGATGACCCCCAAAAGATTTCATGGTTTGTTACTAAACCCAATGCAAGCAATTTCAATTACCTTTTTTTTTTTAATGAACTTCTATGAAAAGAAATAAATAAAAAGCCTATGCCTTCATGCAGAATTAATCCATGATATAAAAAAGCTGGACAGACTAAAAAGAAAGCATTATCATAAACATATACATGTGGCTTTCACTTGGGACAACTTAGTAATTGGGATTAGCAATATTAGAGACCTAGAAATTGATATGGCCTGATTTTTTGCCCACTGAAAAGTGGTTATTAGGGGTAATCCCTGTGACTGACTAGCCTTGTGGCAATTAAATAATTGTCATCTCTAGACCTGAAGTTTCTTTTATCTTTAAACCACTTATTCATATATTCAACAAATATATATTTCAGTATCAACCATTTGGTGGGGCCTGGAGAGTCAATGGTGAACAGGAAGGCATGGCCCTCACCTCAGTGAGTTCACAGTTTAGGAATCCACTAACTCATTGACTTCTGCAGCCCCATACCAGGAGGACTTCTTATAAGGAACTGACTCCAACATCAGTCCTGCATAGACTCAACCAGAGGAATTATACCCACTTTATAGAAAAAAAAGCACAAGAACGTTCTCAAAGTCACACAACTGTTAATTGTTATGGGACATGTCTCTATCCCCTGGCTTCTGCCTGGGTTGGAATCTGGTAAAATTACCCCTCTCTGATTCATCACACTGGGAAGAACACTTGGGATGAATGGAAACTTTTGAGTTTAGACTTGAAGATGAAGGCAGCACTGTCAGAAACATGGTAGCTGAGAGGAGGACCTGAGGTGGGGTGAGATGGAGATATAGATCTAAGAGCTGTGAAGTGGTCCTGAAACTTGAGAATATAAAGAGCCAATAAGAGGACTCAGTGCTACCTGACAAGAATAAAATTAGCATTTATTAAATCCCTAGCACTGCTGTTAGCATTTTGCTTGTAGTGATTCCTTAAAAACAAAACAAAACAAAAAACAAACCAAACCTATGTGATAGTCATAATCTCCACTTTACAGATGAGGAAACTGAGGCACAGAGAAGTCAAGTAACTTGCTCAAGATAACCCAGCTAGTAAATGCCCATGGTGGGACTTGGAACTAGGCAGTTTGACCCTAGAGTCTATGACCTTGATCATTATGCTATACAACCTCTCTTAAGAAAGAGAGGTCTATTAGAGAGGGCACGTATTGAATGGAGCACTGGGTGTTATACGCAGACGATGAATCATGGAACACTGCATCAAAAACTAATGATGTAATGTATGGTGATTAACATAACATAATAAAATTTTTAAAATGTAAAAAAAAGAAAGAGAGGTCTAGAAGAATATTTGTCTGCCACTCAATGTTCTTTTTTCTTTTTCAGTAATATGGTGTACACATGACAGCAGCTAATGCTTCCTATTTCACAGCAGTGCTGTGGGCTTTTATAGATGATTATGTTTTCTTCTCTTCTTTCTTCTAGGAAAAGTTCTACACCCTTCTCTTGGGTGAATAAAAGGTTATTCTTATTTTCCATTCACTTTCTGCTAGCTCTGCCCCAACTGCATATTTCTTGGTATTCTTTTCCAAGCATTAGCCTTTTTGACCTTCAAAATCAATAGTGTTTTATCCTGAGGGGAGCTCAGAAATCAAAGCAGTAGGCAAGTACGGGACTCTTATTGTCTATGAAAAATGCCATGACACTGGTGGTACTGTGACCACACGAAATGGAATTTGCCGTGTGGAAAGCAAAGGACTTTAAAATAAGAGGGCTAGAATTCTGTTGGCTGTTAAGAAATGGAGGCTATAAAATTACATTACCACTAAGTCTATGGGTCAATGAGTTCCAGGTAACCTGAGGTAAGAATCATTGTGTTTGAATTTACTGGTTAGCCAGGCATGGGTCCATCTTGGCACCAGCCACCTAAATTTCAGTAGGCCAGGAGTCTGCAAAGAATGGTTCCCAGAAAGAAAATCAAGGTATTATTTAAAAAATCAAATAAAATAGGAGTGTATATGGAGAAGATACAAACCAATTGTAGGCCAATATAGGAGCCCAGTCTCCACACCTTGGCTTGAAAAACTGGGGCAAACTTCCTTAGCAGAGTAGCTTTATGGAGAATTCAAGATTTAGCCCATGATTTTCTCTGATTAACTAGACAATGCAGAGGAGGGGAGAGAAATACATTTTTGAGCTCTCTAGTGCCAAGCACAGTGCAAGATGGGGATTTGTTCACCTCCAGAACTACCTCTGGCTTTACCACAGTTTTCTTTGAAAGGTATCCTATGAGACTGTTTTGTCATTCAGCCTGAATTACCATATTGATACTTAGAATTCCTTAATTGTGTTCAGGAAAAATCAACAACCATACGGGTTTTAAGAAAATGAAATTTTATCAGTTCAACAATGAATGTGAAAATGGTAAAGTGATTGTATTTTGAATTTCATATTGCCCCCATTATCAATTCACCAGAGATTGTGTCTAGTTAGAAATTAAGTTAATGTCATAGGATTTGGTGACTCAGAAGTGCCATTTTTTAAATGTGCTTACAAGTCTCCGTATAAATACTTGTATCTAAGTGTTTTAACTGTTCCAGTTACTGTGAGTCTGACTTGATTAATCACAAAATCCGAATGTCAACACTGGAAGGAGACTTGGAGAATTTATAGATGAAAGACCAGAGACCTTAAAAGCTAGGAATAAAATTCAGGTCAATTCATACTGGGGGGAATAGTTCAATGTAAACAAACAGTTTGACCAGTTAGCCATAGTCTAGGATTAGGTCTACCATACTAGTAAAGTGTGAGATCGTCTTTTTTAAAAAATAGTTTTTGGGTCCCTTTTAAGAAAAGTGGGTTTCTCATCAAATTCTAGGGTTTTTTTGACTCATAACCTTATACTGAATTAAAGAAGAGATGAAGTGCCCCCACTGACCCACCTGCTGGGCCACATACCCAATTATATAGTCTTTATGAATAGAGGTCAATGAACAGAACACACCCCCATGGTTGATGGTACATTTTCATGGCCCCTGGACTGTGTGGGGTGGGCCAGCCCAAGGCAGACTGCCTTCTCTAAAGAATATTGGGGCTTGGTACATGTCTTTCATATTTGAATCCATTAGCCTACCCACTCAGGCTAACCCTACACAAAGGAAATATTCTTCAAACCTTTCAGTACAATTTGAACACAGTGACAACTGCTTGTGGCCTATGGGCAGTCAGTGCTGTCCATGCCCAAAGTCACTCTTGAGCCATGGACAGTTCTTGTAGAATTATATGACAGAACAATCATACAACTCTGCCTTTTCACCTCTTTTAAATTTTATTTGCTACCATTACTCTTTATCCTGCCATTGGTCTTAAAAGAAGAGGAGAAACAGGGACTCTTTTAAAGAGTCTTCATTCCTACATTCTTGCTGTTTTGACTGATGACATAGCTGCTAATAATATTAGTGCTTCCCCTTCTGTTCATTTTCTAGCAGAATTAGTTGCTGCTTTTATACCCTCTGCTGCTAATTTTGCTGTCAAATCTCTGGAGGATTCTAGCCTAATTTTCTGCTACCAGAAGCAGAACTGCCATTCTAGTAGGTCACCTAACATTATTCAATTCCTTTAGGGGATCTCAAAGAATAAAACCTATAGGAGTAATTTAGACACATATCAAATACAAATTAGGGACCAATTTTTTAGGCAGTAAAATTGATCGCTTCAAACCAGATAATTTCTATTTCCCATAATCCTTATACCATAGAGTTGTTGTAAGAAGTAAATTACATATATGAGTGTGTGTTCAGCATATGTGTTATATATGTGTGTGTGTTTAGTATATCATATATTTTCTATTAATATATTACATTGTAATATATTACATTATATTGTATATTCAGATATAATATAGCATTATGCCTGACATATGGAAATTTAATAAATTTTAAAGTTTTTAAAGCAAACAGGAACAACTTAAGGTTCAAAAATATGCATCTAGGTCCCCCTTTATTTGGGACTTGTAATATGTAGCCTAAGGATTATATAAGCAACTTGCATTTTCTTCTGTTGATTCCCTTTTCTTCATTTTGTATACTTTAGAAACACTGTCAAAAGGAAAATGAGAAAAGACAGAGGTGATGCACTTCAAATTCCTCCAGATTAGCACTATTAATGCAATGAGAGATGGTGTGGCATCTCTCCCACTAGGTGTAATAAAACCTGGGGATAGGCAGAGTCACAGGACATCCTAGAATGGTAGTGGGCATGCTCTACTGATGTCCACTTCATCCACCATGCAAGGCAGAGTCATGGGAAAAAAAAGGATTGGTAATGGGGGCTCAGAATGAGGTACCAAAAACCATTACAGTGAAAAGGAGAAATTTAAACTGTATCAGAGAATATAAGTCAAAAACGGAGGAAACTGGCTCAAATTGGAGGTAGGAGTACTCATGGGATCTCTGTGTTAAATTTAGACAAATGTCTTTATCTTTCTGAAGGTGAGAGCCAATGGCAAATACTGTGGAATTTCCCCCAGCGTGTTGAAGGCACCAATCAGTCTCTGGCAGTACACTCAACTTAACCATTAAATAGGAGACATCTGGGATATTAGCAAAGCAGTAGGTGTTCAGGGTTTTTTGTTTTGTTTTGTTTTACCTGAAGGGAAACAAACACACTCACACACATGCACCACACACACACACCACAGACCACACACACACACACACACGCACACACACACACGCTACTCCACTGGTAAGCCATGGAGGCACAGCTCGTTTATATTGAATGATGTCAGAATTGTGGCAGCAGGGTCATTAACAGGATAAAAGCTAATAAGGTGATAGCACAACTCAAAAATCAGCTCCACCAGACATCACAAAATGATTTGTAATTGACATAATAGGCTAGAGTTGAAAGCACTATACATTAACGAGCCTATGGACTTAATCATTTGGGAAGGATTGTAATTGAGGAAAGCAGCAATTAATGTTGGCTAGTTAAAGTTGTATTTAAATTTGTAATTATTTAGAATTGATTGAAGATTATGTAGAAAGATACTGGAAATGTAAGTGGACACAACACCAAAGTAATATTAGTAATAGCATAGCCTTTGGTACTCAACAGAAAGTAAAGAAGGGAAGGAGGACATAGCAAAACTCAGTGAGGCCTTGGTTGAGCATTAATGTTGTTTATAGAACTACCTCCAACCTGCACATTTTGAGCAGAATGTTTTTCTGATACTATTTGGCCTAAAATATGCTTTCATTATGGTGTCATGACTCATGATGTATCAAAATCAACAATATATTTGCTAATAATAATGCATACCAAACTTCAGAATTGATTTGTCTTTTCCTTTAATAAATTAGAGGAGATTCAAGATTATTCTTAGCCTAATGCCATTACTCTCACTAACATAACATTATACAGATCTTCCTCAACTTAAGATTGGATTACCTCCCAATAAACCCATCATAAGTGGAAAATATTGTTAGTTGAAAATGCATTTAATACACCTAACCTACCAGACATCATAGCTTAGCCTACGTTACCTGAAACATGCTCAGAACACTTACCTAAGCCTATAGTTCTGCAAAGTCATCTAACATAAAGCCTTTATAAACATGTTGAATATGTCATATACTTTATTGAATACTATACTGAAAGTGGAAAACAGAATGGCTGTATGGGTACAGAGCAGTTGTAAGGGTATGGGCTATTTATCCTTGTGATCATGTGGATGACTGGGAGCCCGGCATAAGAGAGGATCTTACCAAATATCCCTAGCTTGGGAAAAGGTCAAAATTCAAAAATCAAAGTACAGTTTCTACTGAATATGAATGACTTCCCATGTAAAGTCAAAAAATCGTAAGTCGAATCATTGCAAATCAGGGACTGTCTGTACACCCGTGAGTGAGAAGAGAAAGAAACTGCCTAAGGACTGAGGTTTAAGTGAGGTGAAGGTAAAGAACAGAGGTGGCATAGCTGGAAGAAAGACCAGAAAAGAGCATTAACCCAACTAGTCTGGTCATGGAACATCACCCCATTCTCTCATGCAATGATTACCGCATCTCCTAACATTCTGTGGTGTGCTTTTGTCATTTTTTGACCAACCAGTACCTGAGCCCCTTTTATTTTGGGAGACCCCCATCTTATAAGCCAGGGTTCAACTCCCCTCAGAGAAGATGAAATCACCTGAGAGACATTTTTCTGGTTGCCCCTGAGGCCAGTGCACACACACAATACATAAGCATGGCTAAGCTGATAAGCCTGTTCCAGACACTGATTCAGAAGGTGGTGACAAGTAGAATCATGAACTATAAGGACTCATTGTAATTAAATTTGCAAAATATAGTGATAAAGATCTTAAAAGCAGCAAGACAAAAGAAATCCCTAACTTACAAGGAAAGACCCATAAGGCTAACTGCAGATCTCTCAACAGAAACTTGGCAAGCCAGAAGGGAGAGGCATGATATTTTCAACATGCTGAATGGGAAAAATATGCAGCCAAGAATACTCTATCCAGCAAGACTATCGTTCAGAATAGAAAGAGAGATAAAGATTTTCCAGAAAAACAAAAACTGAAGGAGTTCATGACCACTAAACCAGCCCTGTAAGAAATGTTAAAAGGGACACTGAGTGGAAAGGAAAGACCGAAAGTGACAAAGACAAGAAAGGAACAGAGAAAATCTCCAGAAACAAGGACAAAACAACTAATAAAATGGCACCAAATATATATCTATCAATAATTACTCTGAATGTAAATGGACTAAACATTCCAATCAAAAGACAGGGTGTCAGAGTGGATAAAAAAACAGGACCCATCTATATGCTGCCCACAAGAGACTTATTTTAGACCTAAAGACACCTGCAGATTGGAAGTGAGGGAATGAAGAAAATTTATCATGTAAATGGATGTCAAAAGAAAGCCAGAGTAACAATACTTATGTCAGACAAACTAGACTTTAAACCAAAGACTGTAACAATAGATGAAGGGCACTATATCATAATGGAACAATCCAACAAGAAGATCTAACAATTGTAAATATTTATGTCCCCAACATGGGAGCACTCAAATATATAAAACAATACCAAACATAAAGGAATTCATTGATAATAATACAATAATAGTAGGGGACTTTAACACCCCACCTAAATCAGTGGACAAATCATCTAAGCAGAAAACCAATGAGGAAACAATGGCTTTGAATGGCACACTGGACCAGATAGACTTAGAGATATATTCAGAACATTCCATCCTAAAGCAGCAGAACACACATTCTTTTCAAGTGCACATGGGACATTCTCCAGATTAGATCACATTCTAGGTCATAAATCAGGCCTCAACAAGTACAAAAAGAATGAAATCATATTATGCATATTTTCTGAACACAACACTATGAAACTTGAAGTCAACCACAAGAAAAAAATTGGAAAGACCACAAATACATGGAGATTAAACAATGTGCTACTGAACAATAAATGGGTCAACCAGAAAATCAAAGAAGAAATAAAAAAAAATTCATGGCAAGAAATGAAAATGAAAACACAATGATCCAAAACCTCTGGGATAGAGCAAAAGTGGTCCTAAGAGGGAAGTATATAGCAATACAGGCCTACCTTAAGAAGCAAGAAAAGCCCCAAATAAACAACCTAACCTTACACCTAAAGGAGCCAGAAAAAGAACAGTAAATGAAACCTAAAGCCAGCAGAAGGGAAATAATAAAGATTAGAACAGAAATAAATGATATAGAAACTAAAAAAACAATAGAACAGATCAATGAAACCAGGAGCTGGTTCTTTGAAAATTTTAATAAAATTGATAACCCCCTATTGAGACTTAAGAAAAAGAAAGGAGAAAGGGCCCAAATAAATAAAATCACAAATGAGAGAGAGGAGAAATACAACCAACAGCACAGAAATACAATTATAAGAGAATATTATGAAAAACGATATGCCAACAAATTGGACAACCTGGAAGAAATGGATAAATTCCTAGAAACATATAAACTACCAAAACTGAAACAGGAAGAAATAGAAAACTTGGATAGACCAATAAACAGCAAAGAAATTGAATCACTAATCAAAAATCTCCCAAAAAACAAAAATCCAGGGCCGGATGTCTTCCCAGGGGAATTCTACCAAACATTTAAGGAAGAGTAAATACCTATTCTTCTCAAACTATTCCAAAAAATAGAAATGGAAGGAAAACTTCCAAATTCATTTTATGAGGCCAGCATTTCCCTGATACCAAAACCAGATAAAGGTTCCACTAAAAAAGAGAACTACAAACCAGTATCCCTGATGAACATGGATGCAAAAATTCTCAATAAAATACTAGCAAACTGGAGAGAGGCCAGGTGGCCAAGGAGTAGGGGACTCTGTTTCAACTGGTCCCCTGAATTTAGCTGGATATCTATCAAACCATTTTGAACACCCACAAAATCAGCTTGAGATGTAGGAATATATATCTGGATCTCTACAAGCAGAAAAGTGATTGCTTTTTGCAAGGTAGGATGTGCAGAGTCATGAATTTGCAGGGAGATATCAGAAGATAAACAGAAGGGGGAGGGAACCTCCATAAGCTGGCTCCTGGAAAGTGATATAACACCAGAGTACAAAATTGGGACCCTTAGAAATCTGCTGTAGTGAGAGACATCCCTCTCTGAAAGGGGCTCTGGAAATGAAAAGGCAGAATTCTAGGAAGGGCATTGTGGTCTTGGGATACAAGGAGCCACGGACCATAAGGGGGAGCCTGAACCACCATAAGGGGGAGCCTGAACCAGCAGAATGCCCGAGCAGTGGAGCTAGGAAGCAGGTTAGGGTTAGCGAGCCAGGAAGGGACTCAGCTCAAATTGCCATAAATTGCGAACGAAGCTGGTCTATAATCACTCTTTTCCTGAGAAGACTGAAAAAGTCTGGAACATGCACCCGACCAAGAAAAACATGCAGGGCCATAGTGGCCTGGAAAGGACATTAGAGTGGCACCCAGACATGATTCAGGAGGTTTGGGTGTGGGTGCAAGCCCTTGGCCGCTTGGGGTTTTAGAATCTCAAAGGGCAGTGGCACTCTCGGGCCCCTAGGACTACCTCTGAGAGGGTTGCATTGGGCGCACACCAAGGGAGGCTATGGTTTTTGGCGGCTCATTCGGAAGTGAAAACTGTCCTGGAAGGTTTATTACAGAGGAGAGACTGCAATTTTTCTGCTCTGGGCCAGGGGTTTGAGTGAGGTGATTTTTGCTGTGATCCTTGGAAGAGGCATGAAAAGCCTCCAGGGAACAAAAGCCACACAGAGGACTGGTTTCCACTGAGCCCAGCCCCTGACAGGGGGTGAAGCAACTCTACCCAGGCAGGGTACCTGAGAAACAGCATAGCAGGCCCCTGCCCAAGAAGACAGGCTGGAAGAACAGGTGAACAACAATCCTATGGATCCCATAAGACTGTAAAATCCCAACACCAGTGGGAAATAGTATATTGAGTTCCAGGTGTTGACTCACAACTTCTTTATTTTTCAGATAAAATTCCCTTTTCTTTTTTTTCTTTTTCTTATACTTTTTCTCTATTTTATTTTCTTTTTACCCTTTTCTCATTTTAACTAGATGTTTATTATATCAACTTATATTTTGTAATAACTTTTTAACTTGTATTTTTTCACACCTATATTTTTTATAGATATATGCATCGTTTTAGTCCTTTTTTCACTCTATTCAATTTTATCTTTATATATATATACAAGTTTTACTTTCCTTGCAATTTTGTGATGTAGCGTCCTCTAACACACAGACCAAAATACACCCAGGAACAACTGGAACACCCTCCTTTTCCACACTGAGAGATTATAATCCCCCTTCCCCCTTTTTTCTTTTTCTTTTTTTAATTTTTTAATTTTATTCCTGTGTTTCATTTTGGCTTTGTTTTTCAGTGGTGGCTTCTGACCACTCCAGGTTTTGCTAGGGTTTATCTTGCTTGAGTTGTGGTTGCTATTTTGGACTCTGCTCACTCACTCAACCATCCCTCAACAGAATGACTAGAAGGAGGAACTCTCAACAAAGAAAAGAACCAAAGACAATGTCCTCTGCCACAGAACTAATGGATATGGATATAAGCAAGATGTCAGAGATAGAATTCAGGATAGCAATCATAAAGTCAATAGCTAAGCTTGAAAAAAGTATTAGTGATAATATAGAAACTCTAAGGGCAGAAATGAGATCTAATCAGGCCAAACTAAAAAATGCTATGCATGAGATGCAGTCTAAACTGGGTACTCTAACAGTCAGAGTAAATGAGACAGAAGAGAGAATCAGTGATCTAGAAGATAAGCTGATGGAAAGGAAGGAAGTTGAGGAATACAGAGATAGGCAGCTAGTAGCACATGGAAAAAAAAGGATTGGAGAGATTAATAACACCATGAAACATTCCAGTGTCAGAATTATTGGGAACCCTGAGGGGGTGGAGAGAGAGAGCTAGAAGGTATATTTGAGCAAATCATAGCTGAGAACTTCCCTAATCTGGGGAAGGAAAAAAGCATTTGAGTCCAAGAGGCAGAGAGGACCCATCCCAAAATCAATAAAAATAGATCAACACCCTGATATATCATAGTGAAGCTTGCAAATTTTACAACCAAAGAAACTATCCTAAGAGTAGCTAGGGAGAGGGGTTCCTTACATATGGAGGGAGGAACATCAGAATAACATCAGACCTGTCCACAGAAACCTGGCAAGCCAGAAAGGGCTGGCAAGACATATTCAGGGTACTAAATGAGAAGAGCATGCAGCCAAGAATACTTTATAAAGCAAGGCTGTCATTCAGAATGGATGGAGAGATAAAGAGCTCCCAGGACATGCAGAAACTGAAAGAATATGTGACCACTAAGCCAGCCCTGTAAGAAATATTAATGGGGATTCTGTAAGCGAAGAGAGACCCCAAGAGTCACATAGACCAGAAAGAAACAGAGAAAATCTACAGAAACAGGGACTTTGCAGAAAATACAATGGCACTAAATTCATATCCTTCAATAGTTACTCTGAATGTAAATGGGCTGAATGCTCCCATGAAAAGACACAGGGTTTCCAGATTGGATAAAAAGGCAGGACCCATCCATGTGCTGTCTACAAGAGATTCATTTTGAACCTAAAGACACCTCCAGATTGAAAGTGAGGGGATGGAGAACTATTTACCACACTATTGGACCTCAAACAAAAGCTGGGGTAGCAATCCTCATATCAGACAAATTAGATTTTAAACCAAAGACTGTAGTAACAGATGTAGAGGGACACTATATCATACTTAAAGGGTGTATCCAACAAGATCTAACAATTGTAAATATCTATGCCTCCAACATGGGAGCAGCCAATTATATAAACCAATTAATAACCAAAATAAAGAAACATATTGATAATAATACATTAATAGTAGGAGACTTCAACACTCCACTAACAGCAATGGACAGATCATCTAAGCAGAAGATCAACAAAGAAACGAGCTTTGAATGACACATTGGACCAGATGGGCTTTGTAGATATATACAGAGCATTCCATCCAAAAACAACAGAATACTCATTCTTCTCGAGCGCACATGAAACTCTCTCCAGAATAGACCACATACTGGGTCACAAATCAGGTCTCAATCGATACCAAAAGATTGAGATTATTCCCTTCATATACTCAGACCATAATGCTTTAAAACTGGAACTTAATCACAAGAAAAAATTTGGAAGAAATTCAACACTTGGAAGCTAAAGACACCTCTGCTTAAGAATGTTTGGGTCAACTAGGAAATCAAAGAACTTAAACAATTCATTGAAACTAATGAGAATGAAAACACATCAGTTCAAAACCTATGGGATACTGCAAAGGCGGTCCTAAGAGGGAAATACATAGGCATCCAAGCCTCTCTCAAAAACTTAGAAAAATCTGGAGAGGGGGGAAAAGATGGTGGAGGAGTAGGGGACCCTATTCCAACAGTTCCCCGGAATTGAGCTGGATATCTACCAGACCACTCTGAACACCCACGAAATCAGCCAGATATGTAAGAAGATAGATCTAGATCTCTACAAACAGAATATTGCAGGTGGCTGATTTCAAGGTACGAAGTGGGGAGCCGTGATTCCATGGGCAGATATCGGAGAATAAATGGCAGGGGGAGGGAGCCTGGCCGATGGGATCCTACACCGCCGGTGAGTGATAGCCTCCCGCGCTGGGGACAGGACACAGACTTGCAGACTGGTAGCTGCAGGGAAAGGACGTTAGGACAACCCCCCAGATGGAAACCGGAGCGGCGAGGCTGCGCGTGCAAACTGGGGGCAGCTGGAGGTTTTAGAATCACAAAGGGAAGAGATGTGCCCCGACCAGGAGGCAAGGACTGGGAGCACTGCGGAGGGGCACACAACCCCGGATGCTGCAGTTTATAGCAGCGCAGACAAAAATGGAGAGAGTGTGGCTGGGAGGGCACTGAGGAACAGACTGCAATCTCTCTGCTCTGAGGCAGAGGGTTGGAACCGTCTCTTCTGCTCTGACTCTCGGAAGAGACATGGAAAGCCACCAGGGAAAGCCGCCAGAGAACAAAAGCCCCAAAAAACTGGTTTTCACTGAGCGCATCCCCCCCACAGGGGGCAGGGCAACTCTGCCCAGACAGAGTTGCCTGAGTAACAGAGCGGCAAGCCCCTCCCCCAGAAGACATGCTGAGAAAACAAGAGGCCAGCAACCCTAAGGTCCCTAGAAAACAGGTGCATCTTGCTTAGGTTGTGGTCAATAATTTGGACTCTATACATTCCCTCAACCACCCCTCAACAGAATGACTAGGTGGAGGAACCCCCAAAATAGGAAAGACTCAGAGATTAAGACTTATGCCACAGATTTACAAATGGATTCAGATGTAACCAAGACGTCAGAGATGGAATTCAGGCTAGCAATTGTGAAGACAATAGCTAGAATGGAGAAATCGATTAATGGCAACATAGAGTCTCTAAGGGCAGAAATGAAAGCTGAATTGGCAGAACTTAAAAATGCTATCAATGAGATCCAATCTAATCTAGATGATCTAACATCTAGGGTAAGCAAGGCAGAAGAAGGAATTAGTGACCTGGAAGACCACTTAATAGATAAAAAGGGAAAAGAGGAGGTCAGGGAAAAACAACTCAGAATCCATGAAAATAGAATCAGAGAAATAAGTGACACCATGAAATGTTCCAATGTCAGAATTATTGGAATCCCTGAGGGGGTGGAGAGAGAGAGAGGACTAGAAGATATATTTGAGCAAATCATAGCTGAGAACTTCCCTAATCTGGGGAATGAAACAAGCATTCATGTCCTAGAGGCAGAGAGGACCCCTCCCAAGATCAAGGAAAACAGGCCAAAGCCCCGACATGTAATAGTAAAATTCGCAAATCTTAGAACCAAGGAAACCATCTTAAGGGCAGTTAGGCGGAAGAGACTCCTTACGAACAGAGGGAGGAACATCAGAATAACGTCAGACCTATCCACAGAGACCTGGCAAGCCAGAAAGGCCTGGCAAGACATATTCAGGGTACTAAATGAGAAGAGCATGCAGCCAAGAATACTTTACCCAGCAAGGCTGTCATTTAGAATGGATGGAGAGATGCAGAGCTTCCAAGACCAGCAGAAATGAAAGAATATGTGACCACTAAGCCGGCCCTGCAAGAAATGTTAAGGGGGGTTCTATAAAAGGAGAAAGACCCCAAGAGTGATATAGAAGAGAAATTTACAGAGACAATCTATAGAAACAAGGACTTCACAGGCAACATGATGACAATAAATTTATATCTTTCAAAAATCTCTCTCAACATGAATGGCCTAAATGCTCCCATAAAATGGCACAGGGTTGCAGATTGGATAAAAAGACAGGACCCATCCATATGCTGTCTACAAGAGACTCATTTTGAGCCTAAAGATACATCCAGACTGAAGGTGAAGGGATGGAGATCCATCTTCCATGCCAAAAGACCTCAAAAGAAAGCTGGGGTAGCAATTCTTATATCAGACTAATTAGATTTTAAACTAAAGACTGTAGTTAGAGACACAGAAGGACACTATATCATTCTTAAAGGGTCTATCCAACAAGAAGATCTAACAATTGTAAATATCTATGCCCCCAACATGGGAGCAGCCAACTACATAAACCAGCTGTTAACCAAAATAAAGAGACATATTGATAACAATACGTTAATAGTAGGAGACCTCAATACTTCACTCTCAGCAATAGACAGATCATCTAAGCAGAAAATCAACAAAGAAACAAGAGCTTTGAATGACACACTGGACCAGATGGACCTCATAGATATATACAGAACATTCCACCCTAAAACAACAGAATACTCATTCTTCTTTGAGCGCACATGACACTTTCTCCAGAATAGACCACATACTGGGTCACAAATCAGGTCTCAGCCAATACCAAAAGACTGAGATTATTCCCTGCATATTCTCAGACCATAATGCTTTAAAACTGGAACTCAATCACAAGAAAAAATTTGGAAGAAATTCAAACACTTGGAAGCTAAAGACCACTCTGCTCAAGAATGTTTGCGTCAACCAGGAAATCAAAGAAGAACTTAAACAATTCAGGGAAACCAATGAGAATGAAAACACATCAGTCCAAAACCTATGGGATACTGCAAAGGCGGTCCTAAGGGGGAAATACATAAGCATCCAAGCCTCACTCAAAAAAATAGAAAAATCCCAAATTCACCAACACTATACCTTAAAGAACCAAAAAAGCAACAAACAATGCCTAAGCCATGCATTAGAAGAGAAATAATTAAGATTAGAGCAGAGATCAATGAATTGGAAACCAGAAACACAGTAGATCGGATCAACGAAACTAGAAGCTGGTTCTTTGGAAGAATTAATAAGATTGATAAACCACTGGCCAGACTTATCCAAAAGAAAAGAGAAAGGACCCAAATTAATAAAATTATGAATGAAAGGGGAGAGATCACGACTAATACCAAGGAAATAGAAACAATTATTAGAAATTATTATCAACAACTATATGCCACTAAACTGAGCAATCCAGATGAAATGGATGCCTTCCGGGAAACCTATAAACTGCCAAGACTGAAACAGGAAGAAATTGACAACCTGAATAGGCCAATAACCAGTAATGAGATTGAAGCGGTGATCAAAAACCTCCCAAAAAACAAGAGTCCAGGGCCTGATGGATTCCCTGAGGAATTCTACCAAACATTCAAAGAAGAAATAATACCTATTCTCCTGAAGCTGTTTCAAAGAATAGAAACAGAAAGCAAGCTTCCAGACTCATTCTATGAGGCCAGCATCATCTTAATCCCCAAACCAGGCAAAGACCCCATCAAAAATGAGAATTTCAGACCAATATCCCTGATGAATATGGATTCCAAAATCCTCAACAAAATCCTAGCTAATAGGATCCAGCAATATGTTAAAAGGATCATCCACCATGACCACGCGGGGTTTATCCCTGGGATGCAAGGGTGGCTCAACATTCGCAAATCAATCAATGTGATAGAACACATTAATAAGAGGAGAGAGAAGAACCATATGGTCCTCTCAATTGATGCAGAAAAAGCATTTGACAAAATACAGCAGCCTTTCCTGATGAAAACTCTTCAGAGTATAGGGATAGAGGGAACATTCCCCAAGTCCATAAAATCCATCTGTGAAAAACCCACAGCGAATATCATCCTCAATGGGGAAAAGCTAAGAGCCTTTTCCTTAAGCTCAGGAACAGGTCGAGGATGCCCACTCTCACCACTTTTGTTCAACATAGTACTAGAAATCCTAGCAACAGCAATCAGACAACAAAAAGAAATAAAAGGTATTCAAATTGGCAAAGAAGAAGTCAAACTCCCTCTTTGCAGATGATGGATTACTTTATGTGGAAAACCCAAAAGACTCCACCCCCAAATTACTAGAACTCAGACAGCAATTCAGTAATGTGGCAGGATACAAAATCAATGCACAGAAATCAGTTGCTTTCTTATACACTAACAATGCAACTGTAGAAAGAGAAATTAGAGAAATGATTCCATTTACAATAGCACCAAAAACCATAAGATACCTCGGAATAAATCTAACCAAAGAGGTAAAGGACCTATACTCTAGGAACTACAGAACACTCATGAAAGAAATTGAAGAAGACACAAAAAGATGGAAAAACATTCCATGCTCATGGATCGGAAGAATAAACATTGTTAAAATGTCTATGCTACCCAGAGCAATCTATACCTTCAGTGCCATCCCAATCAAAATTCCAATGACATTTTTCAAAGTGCTGGAACAAACAATCCTAAAATTTGTATGGAATCAGAAAAGACCACGAATCGCCAAGGAAATGTTGAAAAAGAAAAACAAAGCTGGGGGCATCACGTTGCCCGATTTCAAGCTATATTACAAAGCCGTAATCACCAAGATAGCATGGTACTGGCACAAAAATAGACATATAGACCAATGGAACAGAATAGAGAACCCAGATATGGACTCTCAACTCTATGGTCAAATAATCTTCGACAAAGCAGGAAAAAATATGCAATGGAAAAAAGTCTCTTCAATAAATGGACTGGGAAAATTGGACAGCCACATGCAGAAGAATGAAACTCAACCATTCTCTAACACCATACACAAAGATAAACTCAAAATGGTTGAAGGACCTCAATGTGAGACAGGAATCCATCAAAATCCTAGAGGAGAACATAGGCAGTAACCTCTTTGGCATCGGCCACAGCAACTTCTTTCAAGATACATCTCCAAAGGCTAGTGAAACAAAAGCAAAAATGAACTTTTGGACTTTATCAAGATAAAAAGCTTCTGCACAGCAAAGGAAACAGTCAACAAAACAAAGAGGCTACCCACAGAATGGGAGAAGATATTTGTAAATGACACTACAGATAAAGGGCTGGTATCCAAGATCTATAAAGAACTTCTCAAACTCAACACCCAAAACACAAATAATCAAATCAAAAAATGGGCAGAAGACATGAACAGACACTTCTCCGAAGAAGACATACAAATGGCTAACAGACATATGAGAAAATGTTCATCTCCTTAGCCATCAGGGAAATTCAAATCAAAACCACATTGAGATACCACCTTACACCAGTTAGAATGGCAAAAATTGACAAGGCAAGAAACAACAAATGTTGGAGAGGTTGTGGAGAAAGGAGAACCCTATTACACTGTTGGTGGGAATGCAAGCTGGTACAGCCACTTTGGAAAACAGTGTGGAGGTTCCTCAAAAAATTAAAAATAGAGCTACCCTATGACCCAGCAATTGCACTACTGGGTATTTACCCCAAAGACACAGATGTAGTGAAAAGAAGGGCCATATGCACCCCAATGTTCATAGCAGCAATGTCCGCAATAGCCAAACTGTGGAAAGAGCTGAGATACCCTTTAACAGACTAATGGATAAAGAAGATATGGTCCATATATACAATGGAATATTACTCAGCCATCAAAAAGGATGAATACCCAACTTTTACATCAACATGGATGGGACTGGAGGAGATTATGCTAAGTGAAATAAATCAAGCAGAGAAAGTCAATTATCATATGGTTTCACTTATTTGTGGAACATAAGGAATAGCATGGAGGACATTAGGAGAAGTAAGGGAAAAATGAAGTGGGGGGGAAATCGGAGGGGTAGACGAACCATGAGAGACTATGGACTCTGAGAAACAATCTGAAGGTTTTAGAGGGGAGGGGGGTGGCGGGATGGGTTAGCCCAGTGGTGGGTATTAAGGAGGGCACGTACTGCGTGGAGCACTGGGTGTTATACGAAAACAATGAATCATGGATCACTACATCAAAAACTAATGATGTATTGTATGGTGACTAACATAACATAATAAAATAAATAAATAAATAAATAAATAAATAAATAAATAAATAAATAAAGTTAAAAAAAAAACTTAGAAAAATCCCAAAAGCACAAGCTAACCTTATACCTAAAGGACCTGGAGAAAGAACAGCAAATAAAGCCTAAACCAAGCAGAAGAAGAGAAATAATAAATATTAGAGCAGAAATCAGTGAACTAGAAACCAGAAAAACAGTAGAACAGATCAATGAAACTAGAAGCTGATTCTTTGAAGGAATTAATAAGATCGATAATTGGCCAGACTTATCCAAAAGAAAAGAGAAAGGACCCAAATTAATAAAATCGTGAATGAAAGGGGAGAGATCACAACTAATACCAAGGAAATAGAAACAATTATTAGAAATTATTAACAGCAACTATTTGCCAAAAAATTAAGCAATGTGGAAGAAATGGATACATTCCTGGAAACTTACACACTACCAAGACTGAAACAAGAAGAAATAGACAATCTGAACAGACCAATAACCAGTAAGGAAATTGAAGCAGTCATCAAAAACCTCCCAAAAAACAAGAGTCCAGGGCTTCCCAGGAGAATTCTACCAAACATTTAAAGAAGAAATCATACCTATTCTTTTTTTTTTTTTTTTTTTTGACAGAGAGCACAAGTAGGCAGAGAGGCAGGCAGAGGGAGAGGCAGAGGGAGAAGCAGGCTCTCCGCTGAGCAGGGAGCCCAATGTGGGGCTCGATCCCAGGACCCTGGGATCATGACCTGAGCCAAAAGCAGACGCTTAATGACTGAGCCACCCAGGTGCCCCGAAATCATACCTATTCTATTGAAGCTGTTCCAAAAAATAGAAATGGAAGGAAAACTTCCAAACTCGTTCTATGAGGCCAGCATTACCCTGATCCCAAAACCAGACAAAGACCCAATCAACAAGGAGAATTACAGACCAATATCCCTGATGAACATGGATGCCAAAATACTCAACAAGATCCTTGCCAGTAGGATCCAAGAGTACTTTAAAAGGATTATTCACCATGATCAGGTGGGATTTATTCCTGGGCTGCAAGGGTGGTTCAACATTCGGAAATCAATCAACATGATAGAGCACATTAATAAAAGAAAAGACAAGAACCATGATCCTCTCAATTGATGCAGAAAAAGCATTTGACAAAATACAGCATCCTTTCCTTATGAAAACTCTTCAGAGTATAGGGATAGAGGGAACATACCTCAATATCATAAAAGCCATCTATGAAAAGCCCACAGCGAGTATCATTCTCAATGGGGGAAAACTGAGAGCTTTTTCCTTAAGGTCAGGAATACGACAGGGATGCCCACTCTCACCATTATTGTTCAGCAGAGTACTAGAAGTCCTAGCCTCAGCAATCAGACAACAAAAAGAATAAAAGCCATTCAAATTGGCAAAGAAGAAGTCAAACTCTCCCTCTTTGCAGATGACGTGATACTTTGTGTGGAAAACTCAAAAGAATCCACCTCCAAATTACTAGAACTCATACAGCAATTCAGCAACATGGCAGGATACAAAATCAATGCACAGAAATCAGTTGCATTTCTATACACTAACAATGTAACTGAAGAAAGAGAAATTAAGGAATTAATTCCATTTACAATAGCACCAAAAACCATAAGATACCTCGGAATAAGCCTAACAAAAGAGGTAAAGGATCTATACTTTAGAAACTATAGAACACTTATGAAAGAAATTGAGGAAGATACAAAGGGATGGAAAAATATTCCATGCTCATGGATTGGAAGAATAAACATTATTAAAATGTCTATGCTGCCCAGAGCAATCTACACTTTCAATGCCATCCCTATCAAAACACCATTGGAATTTTTCACAGAGCTGGAACAAACAATCCTAAAATTTGTATGGAACCAGAAAAGACCCTGAATCACCAGGGAATGTTGAAAAAGAAAACTAAAGCTGCGGACATTGCAATGTCTGTCCGCAGGCATTACCAGCTCTATTACAAAGCTATAATCATCAAGACAGCATGGTATTAGCACAAAAACAGACACATAAATCAATGCAACAATATAGAGATCCCAGAAATGGACCCTCAACTCTATGGTCAACTAATCTTTGACAAATCAGGAAAGAATATCCAATGGAAAAAAGACAGTCTCTTCAATAAATGGTGCTGGGAAAATTGGACAGCCACATGCAGAAGAATGAGACTGGACCATTCTCTTACAACATACACAAAGATAAACTCAAAATGGATGAAACACCTAAATGTGAGACAGGAATCCATCAAAATCCTAGAAAACATAGACAGTAACCTCTTCGACATTGGCCAAAGTAACTTCTTTCAAGACACTTCTCTAAAGGCAAGGGAAGCGAAAGGAAAAATGCACTTTTGGGACTTCATCAAGATAAAAAGCTTCTGCACAGCAAAGGAAACAGTCAACAAAACTAAACTGAAGTCTGTAAGCAAGTGTCACAATTCGAATTCAGCTCTAATTCATTTGCTTATACCAAGGAAACAAGGCTAAGTAACATTAGAAGCTTAAATTAAAACAAAAAAATTTAAATAGAGTTACACCAGAATAATCAGGACATAGGACTTATGGTGGTCACGTGTCCTTGTAGCAAATAATGCAAAATGGAAGCCGTGGCAAATGAAAAGAGAAGGCTCCTGAACTGGCTTAGCAGTTGCTTGAGCAACTCGGCTTGGCCCAGACAAAAGATGAAATGTAGGGTAGAGGAGTTCCCCATCTTCCCCTCCTCCTTCTCCCGTTACCTCATCACAAACTGAATGTAATTAAGAGCAGTTAGTACTCAGATAGGCTGGGGAACCTGCATTAACCCCCATACAAAGTCAGCCTGCTAAGAATTTGTTGGATTATCCAGAGCGGTGAAAAGTGCATGGTAGTTGTCAAAAAGGAATAGTTATAAACTCATAATTGACAGATTAGAAATAAAAATATTCATTTGGTACTTAACATTGATTTTGTTTTTAACCATTGCTCTAAATGGGGTATTAGTTATTTTAAGGTTAAAAAATCTAGCCAGTGAACTACGTGCTGTTTTATAAATGAAGAAATATAGTTGGTATGTAAAATCACAAAAGTAAGGAATGAATATGGTATCTCTGCTGGCCTCCCCTGTCCAAACCTGAAGAAAACCTGGATGTTGGCCTCATGTTATGCTGAACCAACTGTCTGGCCATGGGTTCCAGTACAAAGCTATACGTGAAGGTCTACTTGCGGAAGTATCAGTTCTCCATTCTTTCTACTCCCTTTCCACACTGCACCTCCTCAGAGGTAACCAGTTTCTTTAACATTAGAATTATACTTCCTTTTTTTTTGCAGAAATTAGAAGATGCATGTATAGTTTCTCATATTCCCTATTCTCTTATATGAAAGGTGTATACTCTCTCTCTCTCCTCTCCCTCTGTACACACACATACAAACTTGATCCTGTTGAGAGAGTATTCCTTACTTCCTATTTTTGAGTGTTTTTATTGTGAATGGGTTTTTTATTTCGAAATAGGTTTTTTTCAGTATCAGTGAAAATGACCATGTGATTCTTAAATTTCTTTGTATCATATACTAATAGATTTCTTAAAATTGAAAAAACCTTGCATTCTTAGAATAAATCCTATGTGCTCATGGCATATTTTTTAATGTGGTATTAGATTCTGCTCACTAATATTTATTTAGTATTTTGTATCATCACCAAGAGGATATTGGTTTTGTAGTTCTCTTTTTTTGTGCTGTCATTTGCCTTCCTTCCATGCCCATTACTTTCTATCTGACCATTTTTACTTTCTTTTTACTTTATTCTCTTATTTATTTTCCTGTCTTCTATGCCTATTAAATTTTTATGTGAGTCTCTTCTCCCTTGGCCACTTTATAATGTATCGTTTTTAGTTTTTGGATATTTTTGTCTTTTTCATCCATTTCCTTCCTGAATTCAATCAGCTCTCTATTTCTTCCAATTCTCATCCTTTTCTGTTCTTCATGTTTGAATTTCTGACTTAAATGGTTTTCTTATATCTTCGAATGCTTGAATGAGTATATATGATTCTGTTTGGAGTGTTGACTTTAAAATTTCTTCTGCTTCTCGTGGGAGGTGGGTTCTTACTCAGTTGGTATATGTAAAAATTTACCTCATTTTGTGCAATGGCTCTGTATGAATTTGATGATATTTCTTTTCATTTTTTATGGTATTGAGGTGATTTATAAGATTCCTCACTTAATGGCTGTATCTTCTAGCTATATAGCAAGGTCCATATACTTTAGAAGTTATTCTGATGATTTGTTTTAGTAGTTAGAGGAAGAGCTGTAAGTCCTTCAGTGTTGCATTTCTCCTCAATCTTGCCAGATGCTCAGTTTTTCACCATTTGCTTCTTTTCCCCTTCACAACCCAATTACAGGGTGCTTCCCCTTTCCTTTTTCTTTTTTTTCCCCCTTAAACAATATGTTTTGAATGATACCCTTTTAGTAACTCTTGATCCTTCTAATCACACATACTCTGAAGTCCTTTCCCTAATCCATGTTATGCTCTGTCTGGACACTGTTGTCATATTATCATATAGAGGGCGAACTTTGTCTCTTTGATGGCAGTTTCTGATGAACCTTAAGCCCTCTTGCTAGTTTTCCTTTTTTGGATTTCCTGGAGCATTTCTCAGTCTGCTTTTGCTCACTCAGCCTTGTGACAGTGTAGGGGTTGACAGAGAATGAGAGATCATGCACTGGGATGTGGTGACTTTTCTCTTTCTAGTCACAGTCATTTTAAAGTTTTGGCATTCTCTGTCTTCAGGTTATGCTGAGAATATTGTTTTACGTAGATTTACATATCCTATCTTATTGTTTGGAATCATTTGAGGAAAAAATATCAGGAGGAAAGTAGTTAGGCAGCTGTCAGTATTTTCAGCCACCCAGAAGTCCCCAGTTATTGTGGTTTTGAAGTTCTTATCTGCTAACTTCAATTAGTGGATCATCTGTGTATTTGCTTCTGCTGTTTTTTTCCCTCTTGATTATTGGTCATATGACCTTGCCTCTTCACATGTGTAGTAACTCTTGATTGTAGATAGGATACTGTGTATAAAAGACCCATAGATGTTCCAGATATTATTATATTCCACAAGAAAAATTTTCTTCTTCTACTCCTGCTATGGATGAACTGTGTCCTCCCAAAATTCATATATTGAAGTGTAACTCCCAATGTGATTGTATTTAGAACTGGGGTCTCTAAGAAAGTAATCAAGATTAAATGAGGTCCAAAAGTGGGGCCTTAATCTGAAAGGATTAGTGCCCTTATAAGAAAGAACCCTCCCCCTTCTCCCCATGATCTCATGTACTAAGGAAAGGCCATATAAGGGCACAGTGAGAAGGAGATCACCAGCAAGCCAGGAAGAAAATTCTCACCAGAAATCGAATTGGCCAGACACTGGATCTTGTACTCTCAGCCTCTAGATCTGTGAGAAATAAATTTTTGTTTATATAAACTACCCAGTCAGTCTACAGTACTTTGTCATGGCAGCCCACGCAGACTAATATGCCTCTATTAGGCAGAGAATGGGGCCTAATGACATATATCCAATCAGGAAGTAGACTGGGGTAACATTTTAGTAAGATTCAATCTACTTCTGGTTTAATCACAGTTCTGGCACCAGGCTATCCCAGGCTTTTCACTGGAGGCATGGTGGTTTTGGGCCTCTTCAGTACTGAAAGGCTTCAGGAGATACATTTCTGCTTTTCAGAAGTTTTCAGCTTACTTGTTGTTTGCCTGTCACATGCAACTTCAATATTTGACAAATGTCTTCAGCGGGAGACTGGCCATGTGTTTGAGATAAACCTCTTACCTGCTGAGAATTTATTTTCTAAGCTCTGGGAGACTGTGGGAGATTCCCATACTCTGGGGAGAACCAGGCATACAGTTGAGGCTTCTCAAGTTTTTAGTGCTCCCCAAGATTACCAGAAGCTTTACTGGTTGCTCTTCTTCCTGCAGAGCCCCTCTGCCTTGCTCGAGCCCAAGCATCAGTGCATTCCCCAAACTGACCAATGCCATAGGAGAAAAACAGCTGGTTATCATCAGATCACCTCAGATCACTCTCTCTCTCCAGACGTTTGATTCACTTAGTCTTCATTGCTTTCACCTCTCTCCGATACTTCTGAAAATGATTTTTGTAATATTTTCCATTTGTTCGAGTAAGAATATTGACCTACTGTTATTAGTACTATACTGCTCCGAAGCAGAAGTCCTTCTCTGCACAATTTCTAATATTTACAACAACCCTTGCCTTCCAAAAGGATTTCACAAAACTGAAACATGTTTGTTGGAATGAGCAAATAAATACATAATGCCGATTTTGCCTGCTACTTGATCTTAACTGGGTCAGGTTTGCCACTCTGTTGGGCAAGGCAAAGTAGACAATGCTATTTTGATGAAACATCAAAAGGGCTAAGGCCAAGATTCAGGAATATGTGTCAAAGGCCATATTTTTGAAGCACAAACTAATCAGACCCTGACAGTTTAGATTCTTGGACTTTCAGCTTTTATTTTCACCAGTTTTTGCTTCTCAAGTTCTCCTCCACCACTCCAAGGTGGGAAGCAGTGGGTGAGATATTTGCTTACTAGCTTGTCATCTGTCTTCCTAACTGGACTCCATGAGGGCAGAGACTTTGTCGTGTGTGCTATTTTATTCTCAGGATCCAGCATGGTGCCCAAACCATAGTAGGTGCTCAGATCATTTGGATGAATGAGCAGTAAGTGAATGAATAGAACTACGTTCTTCCACAGTTTGGTTTGCCAGCAGGTCAGTCTGATTAACTGCATAAATTAGAAATAAAACAAGACTTGGTGGAGATAATTGACAATAACTAACATTGATACACATACTGTGTATTGACTTTGAGAACTTGAGAACTACTTTAGCAATAACTTTCACCTAAAAGAAACAGAAGTTCAAGGATATATTCTTTTATATGGTACAAAATAATAATCATTTATAAGATTAGATTATCCTAAAATCCTTCAAATAAAATAAAATCCTGTCCATCAAAGTAAGAAGAACTTTGCAGAAAATAAACCATAAGCAAAACTTCAAAATGTAGATAACCTAGGAAATATTCTCAACTTGTAGTGCTAACTCTAATTATTGGCCACTTTGAACCTGGCATAGGAACTTCATCAATAGTTGTATTTACACATACCAACACCAATAAGATTATACAAATTGAACCAAGGGCAGAAGTTATTTTGAAGAAACTGAAGTTAACCTTGTATATTATTTACCACTTCATTTTTCTCCTCTGGAAAATATCTTCCACAAGATTTTTGTAAAAACAGCATAATTTTCTTAAAAATTGCAAGGCTATATGAAATGATTGATTCTTACTAAAAATCTGGGGAGAAAACAAATCAATTTTGGATGTCTGTAAGTGAAATAATAATAATGAAAAATATTATAATGTATGAACATGTACATTTTATTTATATGTTGTTGAAAATGTTCAACAGCAGGATAATTGGCCATAGGGGATGATTCATGTTAAATAATCCAAAAGTCCATTCACTTACATTTTAATTTTCTAAGTCAATCACAAATGATGCAATTGTGAGAGGAGCCATAGAGTATGAAGTAAAGCATATGGGCTTTGGAATCAAATAGTTTTAAATTCAAATCTTTGCCCTAGTGTTACTTGCAATGTAACTAACTTCTCTGAATGTCATTGTCTTCATTTGTAAAATGAGAATTATTGAGAGAGCTCAGAGGAGTCATCTGTAGTATAGGAAGATAACTAGGGCTAACTAGTAGAAATAGCAGTTTATCTACTAAAGGAGAGGAACTGCGTAGATCAACACAGGGAGAGACAAAGACAAGAAAAGAACGAGGCAGAACTATGATATGATCAGCATTCTTTTAACCACACAATGGGAAATCTCAGGAGCAAAGTGGGACTATGGCCAGATAGAAATAAAGGTCTTGGTCAAAAGTACCTAATTATACACTACATCAGCTCTCCCTGACAATAGGATCTATGCTTTAACGTGATAACATTACAAGGAAAACGATTCCTTATAATTGTATTCATTTTGCCCTAAGAATCATCTGGGAGGGAGTTTGGAAGGGAATGAGGTCATACACAAAGATATATGTCAAGATGGAAAATATGATGATGCAGGAAAGGTTACCATGTTCTTGAGCCCTGGGAGAGCAACTGGTACTAATGACCTGAGGCTTCTTAGGGCTGAGTTTGGTGAGAGGCAGAGGTAAGTAATAGATCAGGTAGCTGCACATCTACATTTTGCCACCTAGTCTAATCACACTGCTGCTCAGGAGGAAACCCCAGAAATCAGGAGTCCTGGACCTTGGGAAGTGGGGGGTGCCCACCTTCCTGGTGCCTGCTTGTAGAAGTCTGGAACATGCAGGCCTCCTAGAGGGCCCTCCCGGCCCTCACAACTGCTTCAGAGGATGGGGCCTGCCTGCGGGCAGCAAGAGAGCAGGATGGTTCCTTGGGATAACTGTGCCAACCTCACAGAATGTTCTGAATATTAATTGAAAAAACTTATAAAACTTAGCACATTAGTGCCTAACAAGTGGTTTTCTTACTACCTCTTTTAGCATTTACCATAGGTAACACATTTACTTTAAAAAAATATTAAAGTGTTTTTATATTTTATTTTAAAACTTAGCCTACCCATCAGGGCAATATTAGATACATGTTTATATGTCACCAAAACCAGATAAATCAATATACAGTTGTCCCTTGAACAGCACAGGTTTGAACTGTGCAGGTCCACTTATATGTGGATTTTTTTTGGAAAATACAGTACAGCACAGTAAATGTATTTTCTCTTCCTTATGATTTTTCTAATATGATTATCCAACTTTTTCTTTTGTCTAGCTTACTTTATTGTAAGAAGACAGTATATAATACATATAACATACAAAATATGTGTTAATCAACTGTTTATATTATTGATAAAGCTTCCTCTCAACAGTAGATTATTAAGTAGTTAAGTTTTTGGGGAGTCAAAATTTCTGAGGATTTTTCAACTGCATGGGGGATGGGTGCCCTTAACCCTCATACTGTTCAGGGGTAAACTGTTTTTAACTTGCAAACTAGTTTCTGCTTTAAACTGCTTGCCCAAAATTCAGTCTATCATTTGGGGGCTAGGAGTTTTCAAATGAAAACATTAAAAATATCACTGAGACTTTTAGAGTAAGGAAAACAAAAAGCCCTCTAATATTTGGCTTGCTCAGCCCTCTCTGCCTATAGACAGTGAGAACATGTCTTGCTAAGCTGTGTGTATTGAGTCTGCAGCTCCTGAAAAATTCTCTTGTTCTTGCTGTTGAAGGAAGTAATGAGTGAATGAATAAAGAGCAAAAGAAAAGCCAATTAGAAAGTGTTTCTACCCTGGGGGTTTCAGACCTTTACTTTTAGGAACGATGCTTCTCTTTCCAGCTCTAAATATTAAGTAAACCATGCAAAACAGAACTACTTACTCATGAAATCTCCCTAAAACCCAAAGTGTTTTTTCAAGGGAAACAAGCAGGATGAAAGAGATTATGAGGAAGAGACTAGAGTGTTGTGATGAAGTCAGTGCACCATGTTTATTGGATCATTTTAAATGGCTGTGATCTTTAAAATAAAGGATTGCACTTTATTACAGCAACCGAAAATGCCATTAACTTTGCAAGCATTTAACTGTTTCTGGTCTCAGGATTTCATAATAGAATTTACTTTTCATTAAGAAATAAAATTTTAGGGGTGCCTGGGTGGCTCAGTCGTTAAGCATCTGCCTTCGGCTCAGGTCATGATCTCAGGGTCCTGGGATGGAGCCCCGCATCGGGCTCCCTGCTCTGCGGGAAGCCTGCTGCTCCCTCTCCCACTCCCCCTGCTTGTGTTCCCTCTCTCGCTGTGTCTCTCTCTGTGAAATAAATAAATAAAATCTTAAAAAAAAAAAAGAAATAAAATTTTAAATCATTCTAGGCTACAGTTTCCTCAAAACATATTTCAGTTGTTCACTAAAAACCAAAGAAAGGGGCAAGGCTGAATCTTGTGGACTGCACAGCTAAGGATTTATGGGGCTAAATGGTCACTGTCCCTAATAACCTATAATTTTTGGACAAAGAGGTACAAAATCACTGGAAAAAAAGTTGATTGCTATTTTCCTGAATTAGAACTCTTAGTAGCAAGTGACAGGAAGACACATCAAAGTGCTGTAAAAAGAAATAGAGCAAGAGAGAGAGAACAAAAAGGAATTTATTGACTTAATTATCTAGGTAGTATGTAGCTCTCACTTCAGGCATGGCCGGGTCCAGGGTTTGACACAATATTGGGATTCAGTTTTCCTCCATTTCTTTACTCAGATTTTCTCTGTATTGGATTAACTCTTAGGTGCTTTCAGTGCTGTGGACCTTACAAACTCTATAGAGCCTTTAATACTCCCAGCTTCAAATCAAGAAAGGAAGGGAGGCAGGGAGGGAGTGGGGGGAGGGAGGGAGGAAAGAAGGAATAAGGGAGGAATAAAAAAGAGGGATTTTTTTTTTCCCCCGGTGGTCCCAACGAAAGTCCCAAAATTGAGTCTCAGTGGTCTAGCTGGAGTAATGTGACCAATGACATCCAGGATGTGGAAGTCTCTTTTTGTCTAGTTCTAGATCATATCCTATATCACCCCAGAGGTCAGAAGGTACAGTGTGAAGTCCCTCCAATCCTGATGTTATTTGTTTACAATTACTGTAACTATATGTGTTTCTTCTTACCCAGGCCTGGCCTCTCTACCATGTTTAAGTTCTGCCTTTGGGTAGATCATTCCTAAGTAGTCAGCTTGTATTGTTATGCCAGCGATACACACCTAGCTTTATCTCTTTCTCAAGCTTATCACAACTTGGCTTACTGTATATTAAAATTTGGCTCTGCATGGAATGCCATGATAATTTGGGTTGTTGCAAGAAAGGAAAATGTGTGGTGGAGATAACATCATTGGGAAGATGTGTGTTACTTTGCTTTGAGGGACGAGTCTGATTCCTCCATGCATGGGACTTAATTGGATTTTAAAGTTGCTATTGCTGAAGCATAGCTATAGAAAACTTTGGGGTATAGTATGAGTTTGTCTTTCTGTTATTAATAGATAAAGGGAATATAATATTAGTCTATTTAGTGAATTTGTTTGTTTCTGAACATATTTCATGATTCATGACACAGAAGGCAAGAGTCAGTAAGGAAGCCGTATCAGCAGTTCTGCCTCCAGAAACTTCTGAAGGAAGGACATTTGTACCATGTGGCATGGCAATGAGAAAGATGCAGATTTGAAATTATAAAATTAGGTTTGTATTTTGGTCCTACACTTATTATTTGTAGGGCCCTGGACAATTTACTTAATCATCATATAACCCTCCATTTCTTTACCTATCAAGTAAGAGTAACAACATATGTCTTACTTAATTGTCTTAGTCTATTCGAGACTAAGCCACGACAAAATACCACAGACTGGGTGGCTGATTAATAACAGAAATTTATTTATCACAGTTCTGGAGGCTGAAAGTCCAAGATCATGGTGCCAGTATGGTCAGATGAGGTCCTTCTTCCATGTCACAGACTTCTCATTGTGTTCTCACCTGGAAGAAGGAGCTAAAGAGCTCTCTGGAGCCCCTTTTATAAGTCACCAGTCCTATTCATGAGGTTTCATTCTTGTGAACTAACTACTTCCCAAAGGCCTGACTTCCTGATTCTATCATCTTTAGTGGTTAGGATTTCAACATATGAATTTGTGGGAGGGGCAGGGAGACACAAACATTCAGACCATAGCACTAACTTACAGGGCCAGTTTGAGGTTGGAATAGAATAAACCACTTATATTACACTTATTCATTCCCACATCTCTCCTATAAATGAAATGCCTTCATAGAAAGCCAACAACTTTGTTGGATGAATAGATATATAAATAAACAAATGGATGAATGAATTAATGCTAGTCATAGAGGGAAATAGAAAATGTTGTTCAGCACTGACTCAGGGAAGTTCTGAGATTGACAATATTTTAACAGTATTTCAGAATGTAGAATCCCTGTATTTGACTCTGAACACTTTTTTTTTTTTTTTTTAGGTTTCTCTTAGTAGACTAAGAAGCTAAAGATCAAGATCTGGAAAGAATAGCAAATCTCTTAGTGAAAAAACAGCCAAGAAAATTACTGCTCTCCTAGCTCAAAGAGAAACATTAATTAAAGGTAAGACACAGGCAAGAAATAAAATGGAGAACTTGTAAGAGTAAATTATATTATAATTAACACTTAGTAATTCTAAATTTTAGAGCATGACTATCTTGTTGCAGAGGCCCTAAAATTAAAGTATTTCTAAAGGAAGCCTTTGAAATCCCTAAAGATGACTTTTTACCTTTTTATAAATGTTCTTTTCACCCCTATCAGATTCTCTGCACAAGTTCATATGATAGAGCATATATGATCTGTGGTTTGGGAAAATGGGAATGGATTTAGGTAAACCTGAGACTACTTGCTTATTTAAAATGACATCAACTGGGGTGGAGGAAGGTCTCCACTATGGAAAAATACTCCATATGTGTGATTATTTGATCTCCAGAATTATGCATCTTTGTTTAATCATTTCTGGTGAGAAAAATGTCTCTCTGATTACTGTTTTTAAATCATGGCAAACATAGATTCCAATATGTATACAAAATTGTGTATGTGTGTTTGAATAGGGAAGTCAACTGGGGACAGGGGAGTGATGCAGAAGGATTTTGAGACAGGTACTATACTATATTATACTCTTCTTGGTTCTTCTGATTAACATATTTGTATTCTATTACTCATGGCTATAACTACATTGAGCGCATAATAGAAACATTCTCACATGTTCATCCAGCCGTAAGTACAAGCATGAGACAAATTACCACCAAGAACTTCTGCCATTTGTGTCAGGGAAGAGAAATACATGGAACTGGGAAGAAGTCTCTGTGATCACATTTGGATTTTCTCAGAATACCTTGTAGGTGGGGGATGTTTCTCAGCTCTGTGCCAAAGATTTAGAACCTGGAGGTGGTGGGGGAATAGAGAGGTAGAATCTTGGCTCCCACCCCCACCCCTCCACTAGAAATATTCTGTTTCACCTTCCTAGCCCAGAGTACAGGGAAGAATCCAAAGTTACCACAACAATTTGTTGACTGGTAGCAAAGGTAATAGTGTACTGGGCTGGGAGTGGTAAGTGAGGATAAGGATCTTCATTTCTCTTTCCCATTCATGGGCATAATCACTAACCCTATGGCTTGGCTGGAGGAGACAACCAGTAGTGAAGTCATTACAGAAATAAACTTAGTAACCCAGTGGAAATTGGCTAAAAACATGAGCTGAGAATTCACATATACATGAAAAGCAAATGACTTTTAAACACATGAAAATAAACTAGGTCTCTCTAACAAAGAAAATAAGACAAACTAAAACTATAGTGAGATACCATTTTCATGTGACTGATTGAGTAAGACCTGAACATTTTAAGGTTCAGTGGATGGATGAGGGTGAAGGCATTATTGTTGGTGGAAATGGAAATTGATAAAATTTTTAGAAGTCTGTTTGGACATATCTACCAAAATGTAAAGTGAACATAGCAAAAGTTATAATGCACACACATCTCTAGGGCTTTCTTACAGATATAATCACCCTAAACTGCAAAACCTTATGTACAATGATATTTATTATAGCACAAATACTGTTTGGAAGAACAAAAGAATTCAGGCAATCTAAACATCTGACGATAGTAAAATGCTTATGCCTGTACAATAGGATATCATGCAGTCATTAAGAAGAGGGGTGTTCTGATACAGACTCATTTCCAAGATATTTTGCTAAAGGAAGTAATGGAGGTACTGGGATATTCTGCCACTCTTCCTCATTCACTGCCCTCAGGTTTTTCCCCCCTGATAAGAGAGATAGGCTCTCAGATAAGCTGGACTCATTTCAGCCTCAGGGCCTTTGTACTTGCTATCTCTTCTGTCTGAATGTCTTACGACTTTCCCATGGCTGGCTTCTGCACATCTTTTAGGTTTTATTGCAAATCCCTCCTCTTTAGAGAGAACTTCGACCTGCTAGTAGCCATATCTCACTGACGGAATCAGCCTCTTTTGCTGGGAACTGTGTGATATTACTAACATGTTTGTGAAATGGAGTCTGTAATAGCTACAGTGCCCCAACTCCATCACTTGTGTTGAGTTACCCAGGTTGATTTTCTTCATAGGACATAGCACTCCTTAAAAACATCTCATTTTAAAAAATTGTTCTATAGGTTTATCACCAACCCTTCCCTCTTGCACACACTTCAACTAATTAGGATGTAAGGTTCAAAAGAACAGGAATTTTGTCATGTTCATCCTTATGCCTCCAATATTTAGAGCTGTGCTAAATACAGAGAGTAGGTTATTTTTTTTTTAAGATTTTAATTATTTGAGAGAGAGAGAGTGAGCGGGGAGAGGGGCAGAGGAAGAGGGAGAAGCAAACTCCCTGCTGAGCAGGGAGCCCAATGCGGGGCTTGATCCCAGGACCCTGGGATCATGACCTGAGCCAAAGGCAGATGCTTAACCGACTGAGCTACCCAGGTGCCCCCAGAGAGTAGGTTCTTAATAAATGTTGAATAAATGTGTGAATAAAGAAGATTCCCATATATGCAAAAAATATTTCTGGAAAGTGCCCAGGAAAATGTTAGGCCAGTTCTTCCAGAGGAGGATCAGGTAGGAAACTCATGTTCTGGTTTCAGCATGGCAGAAAAACTAGGTGAGACACCATGCCTGACCTAGGTCTGCCGATAGATAAGGAGGTGTTACTTTGCTTTTGCAGGATAGTCAGTATGATAATGCTTCCTTAATAGCCTTCACTTTATATTCATGCAAGAACTGCATTACCTGCTGTGAAAGCAGAATTGTCACCTCACACTGAAAATCAAGGAATAATCAGAAGCTATTTCTCAGCTCCAAGCCTACCTTCTCTACTGGTGCATTGGGATTACTCAAACTATATCTCCAAGATGTCCTTGCCAATTGGCTTCCTATTAGGTTCTACCAATGGGGTTACCAGAGGAATACTGGAAGCAGCTAGGAGAGGAGGAGGGGTTTATCTCCTCTTTTCTATTTCCTGTGAGCAATCTTCAATGATAGCCCACAATAATAATTGGCTACAACTTCCACCTTCTTCCAGCACTCAGAGTTCCTTTCTCACCAAGCTGCCTAGTAGCAGCCAAGCTGAGACCCTTGGCAGTCCTTGGAGGGGGCACATGGGATCCCCTTACCAACTGTGCCACTCCTCCTGTGCCCTGGGAGAGCCCACTGGGCTCTGCGCCTCCTCCAGGGTTCAAGCACCTGCTGAGTGGAGTTTTCTCCCAGAAGCCCAACCACTAGATCTGTAGGGTCCCTCCTCCTAGCTCAAAGGTTCTGGTTAAGCGCCTCTTCCCTAAGGCCTCCAAGCTTGAGGGTAATAGCTGCTTCCTATGGTCATTAGTTTCTAGGCACCTCAGCATCTTCCATCTGCTCTTTCAGCCTTCCAGCTTCTGCATAACCAGTTCCCTATACAGCTAGCCCTCGGACACCACTCATTTGAACTGCATGAATACACTTACAAGCAGAACTTTTGATAAATACAGTACATTACTGTATATGTATTCTTCCTTCCTTATCATTTTGTAATAATATTTTCTGTTCTCTAGCTTACTTGGCTGTGAGAATATAGTATATAATATGTATAACATACAAAATATGTGTTGATTGATGGTGTTATCAATAAGGCTTCTGGTCAACAGTAGGCTATTTGTAGTTAAGTTTATGGGGAGTCAGAAGTTAAAAGTGGATTTTCAACTACACAGGGATGGACACCTCTAACCCCTGAATTGTTCAAGAGTCAACTGTAATTCTAATTATCATGATTTTTGTTTCCTTCCTGGAACATCACCAATGCAGTACTTATTCTGGGCCTTCTTCTCTTGGTCTACACTCTTCCCTGTGTCATCTTCATTTATCTTGACCCATTTATACCCCTCAAAATACATATTCAATTTCCTTCTACTGTTTTCATCTTAGAGCCTAATAAACACCTCAAAATTTATCTTGTTAAAAAATGAATTCCTGGTACACTCATTTTTTCCTCTGCCAGAATTCCCCATCTCAGTAAATGGCACCTTTATCCATTCATTGGTTCAATCCAAAATCCTAGAAGCCATCTTTGCTTCCCGTTCTTGCCTGACTATTCACATCCAGTGTATCAGTATGTCATCCTGACTGCCTTCTAAAACCACACACCTGTCTATCCCTTTCCATCTGCAAGTCATTACCCTAGGCTGGGTTATCATTGTCTGCCACTTTGCCTCTTATACTGCCTTATAAGTCGTTTCTATCTTTTAACTCTCACCTTCCTAAAGTTGTGAGTTTTTTTAAGATTTATTTATTTATTGGAGAGAGAGAGAGAAAGTGCAGGTGGGGGGAAGGGCAGCCTTCCCTTATAGTTATATAAGTTATATATATATATATGTATATAAGTTATATATATATATATAGTGGGAGCCCTATAACATAGGACTTGATTCCAGGACCCTGAGATCATGACCTGAGCCAAAACCAAGAGGGATGCTCAACTGACTGAGCCACCCAGGCAACCCTAAAATTGTTTTTCTACATCATAGTCATAATAATATTTTTTAAATGTAAGTCACAATGAAAATTAAACCCAGACTCCTTATCATGGCCTTATAGGATCTGATTCCTGCCAGCACTTCCCACCTCATCCCTACCACTAACTGCTGGCACTAACGGTGCTCTAAACATAGAGGCCCCTTTTCTGTCCCACACCACATCAAGCTCTTTACAGACTGAGGTCCTTGGAATTCATTGCCTCTTCTACCGGGAAGTTTCTTCTATTGGTTGTTCACGTGGTCTCAGTTCTTGTATTTTCAGAGAGGCTTTTCCTCACCGCCAAATCTAAAGTAGCCTTCCTCCCCTAATTTTTTTCTATGACAGAGTCCAATTTATCTCCTTCATACTCTTATCTATAGATGATTTGTCCTTTCCTGTGTTTGTTGTCCAGCTACATGGAGGAGGAGCCTTGTTATTTACTGTTGTATCTCCAGCATTTTCAGCACCTATTCCCTAAAAGGTTCTCAGTGAACATTTGCTGACTAAATTAATGAATGAATGATTTCGGTATCCTCTAATTTAAAGTACCTCAACATCCAAGTCCTGAAAGTATATAAAATTTTTCACTACATTGGAATGGAAATCTATAGGATTAGATTTGTCTTCCATCTACTCTCTTTTCCTATTACACTACCTAGAAAATTTCTTGAGGAAAAGAAGCATATAGGACCAAGACTTGATAACATGACTGGCATTTTCTTTGGATAAATTATATATGATTATAAGTCAAAGATGAAGATACAATAGGATCTAAGAGATTTTAACAACACTGAGAATCATGCCCTTTTAAAAATATGTAGAACAAGATGAAACAAATGTTTTCAATAGAAGATCAGGTGCTCTTCCCTAAAAATAATGTATGTAACCACAAATCAATGTTTAAAGCCAGATGGTTAATGAAGGCCAGCCAGGAAACTCCTATAATTTGCAGTAATGAGTTTTAATCTCCCATTATAAACCAAACTGCAGCATGACACACTGTATCTATTTCAAATAACAGTACTTGATTGTTTCATATTTTTCAAAGTTCCAAACTTAATTCACAGGGAAAAATGTTAGAAAGCCTGGTTGATTAAATTAATCATCCCCAGTTAGTCAAATGGAAGGTGGCTTATATTTTATGAACAAGACCTATTCAAATGTCAGATGTCATCAGAAAGAAAACTATACTCAAACCCAAATAAAAGTTAAGATCTTTTAGAACATGAAAGAAGACTCACACTATGGTTGAAAAGAAATGTTTTTCCCTCAACTCTTTGATGTCTTTATAAATAGGACCCTAGGAAAAGAATATTCTGTTGAACAAAGTGCTTTAGGGACACTGCCACTGTAGATAAATGCCAGGGATGAATTTTACCTTAGTAGTGAAAGCAAGTATGTATTTTTACCTTAAAGTTCACCTTGATCTCAGAGAGGTAGTCTGAAAAGGCATTCTAAGTTACCTAAGTGATATGGGTAGAAGCATACTGCAATGTAGACCATTGAATATAATTTACACGGAGGCATTCTGCTCTTGGGAGGCATGTTACACTGGGCCACCTTCTCTTAAAAGGATAGGATGCTCAGGATTGAGTACTGAGAAAGCAAGGGCCTCAATACCCATCCTCACTTCCTTCTAATTTGAAGTTGGCTGTTCACACTTTCTATGTTTGGAATACAAACCATTATGATTGATGTGTAGGTTTGATGCTTCATAATTTCGTTATTCTTATTAAACTATTATTTGCTCTTAGGAATTCTGAAGCACGTTTTTCCCCAGAATGTGACAAGACTATAGACACACATGCTTGGACAAATTCTGTTCTTATATAAGATTTCTGAATAGGGACACCTGAGTGGCTCAGTTGGTTAAGCATCTGCCTTTGGCTCAGGTCATGATCCCAGGGTCCTGGGGTCGAGTCCTGCATTGGGCTTCTTGCTCAGCGGGGAGCCTGCTTCCCCCTCTGCCCGCCGCTCCCCCTACTTGTGCTCTCTCTCTCTCTGATAAATAAATAAATAAAATTTTTAAAAAAAGATTTCTGAATAGACATCCATTATGTTTATTGAGGACTGGAGGTTTATTTTCTAAAATGTGTAAGATAGAGGTCTCTGGGAACAAAAAGAAAAAGTTGAGGGTATGAGTACTATATCAAAAATTGGAGAATTCAATAAATTTTGCCATCTTCCCCCACTCAGTTCCCCATATGCTTGTAGCTAGGCTTTCACCATCCAGAGAAGAAATTAAAGGTCTTGAAAACAATATCAACACAAGAGTAAGTTCTAAAGATGCTGACTTCAGAAACTTGTCAAGTAAATAGCCCAACCTGATGACCCTACAATGAAATTCACAATCTATAAGACATATTAATGAACTCAGTACTAGAAACTATGAAAAGATAATATATGTCCTTGCAAGAAGACAATAATATATATATATATGCATATATAATTATATCTAAAATCTTATAAAATATAAGAAGACAACAATAATAGAAGACAACCAGGGGTTATTAGACATTGGAAGCCAGCATATAATTTGAAAAACAGAAACCAAAACAAACAGATTTAAAGCAACTTGGAGATAACAGAGACTGTGCAGGAAAAAGGAAACCTAAAAATAAAAACAGAACAGCAGTAATATCTACAGAAATGAGAGATCATGCAAGCAAAAGCAAGAACAGGATGCTATAATAAAGATTCAATTCATTCAGATTACAAAGAAGAGCTTTTACAAATGAAAAATATTATAGTCAGAAATGAAAACTCAGGAGAAGAGTTTTCAGGAAGACTCTTGAGAGAAGATTTAGACAATTGTGGAAGAGAGGTTGAACAATGATTACACACATAAAAAATGAAGCAAATGAAAACAGTTGTAACTCCAGGGAAAACAAAATGTTGTGCAGGCAAAGAATGGTGCTCATAGTTTACACTATGTCTCAGCTAGAAATAGAATGTATGTAGTCATAACAATGTATTAATATGTAATATTAATTTAACCAAAATTACAATATAACTCTACTGGAGGAGAAGGAAATGAGAGGACTATGCATATGTGGAGAGGGAAGGGAGGAAGGAGAGAAAGAGAGATACATTTTCTCATCTTCTGTAATGGGGAGTCAGTTAACAATGCCAGAAACTAAAAAATTGAGAAGTAGCAACAAAGAATGCTACTATCATCAGGAAGCTAAATGACAACACAATCAGGTGAAAGGGATGAAAGTGATTAATTCTGGGGAGGACAAAAGTTGGAGTTTTGCCGTGTTTCATAGCAAACTAGTTTACAACTAGTAGAATCTCCCAATGTTGTAAATGATCGACCTTACTACAAATAAAAACTGACAGGAAAAGGAGAGTGAAGAGGGATGGAGGCAGTGAGAGGCCTGATCTCCCCTGATCATTAAATATAATTGTCACTATCATTTTAATGGCTTCATAGTTTTCAACAAATGTACAATAATTTATTGCCAGGTGTAGCTTAATGTTTTCCATAATTTGTTTTTATAAATAACATTGTAGTGAATAACCTATACATGAATTTATGTTCACACCTAATTATTTCAATGGAAGAAGAATTTCAGTTTCTAGAAGTTATTTTAATTTCTAGAAGTAGAATTTCTGGAAAAGGGAGAATGTATATTTTTAAAAACTCTTGTTATTACCAATTTCTCTCCAACTGACTCAGCACCCCACATTCCATACTTTTGAATATGTTCAAAATTGACAAAACTTGATTTTTTGAAACATTTAAATTTCTTACTAAGTATCCTACTTCTACTCATAGATTATAAACTCTGAGCTTGGAGATCACTCCCTAAAAATCTGTCTTTTGTATTCCCCAAAACATCAAGAAAAAGTCAATTTGTATTAGTACCTGGTAAATAAGGTCAGTGATCAAGCTGGGTATGCTGTTTGAGTCAAAATAATATGTAATAAGTAATAACACTGACTGTGTACATTGCCAACAGGCTTTGAAACACAGACATATCCTCACTCGTAAGCATAGAGAACAACTATGATAGAAGACAAATGGAAGATAACATGGGGCTTCCTCTGATGGCTTCTTCAATTTGGTGGTTATTTTTTCATATTATTCAGAGGTGATACTCATGAAAAGAAATCCCAAAAGAAGAGAACACTCAGATGATGACAGAAGTGCATGCTGGTTAGTGTTGTTTTACATAGAGACAAAATTGAAGTAAATATATAAAAACAGATGAATAAAGTAAACCTCAGTGAAAAGCCTTAGAGAAAAATAAGCATTGCTTTTTGTTGCTGTTTTTAATTGTCCTTTTACTGAAAAAGAGCAAAATTGGATTCTAAAAGTGGCTCTCAAGAAAAGCTTCAGCTGCTAAGAGAGTGCTATTCAGAAATCGTTCTCAAAATTGAGATGGGTATTCATGGTGTTTGCACCAAGGCAGGACAAACAGAAGCCTGACTTATACCTTTCCACGTCAAGAAAGAGGTGCTTGGAAGTCAGATGACCTATATCAGGTCCATGCAAAAGACCAATTATCTCCCCCAAAGACACTGAAAATAGGACTCTCCTCCCCATAAATCTCTTTAGCCTCTTGGAAGCCCTTGAGTTTCACCTTGCCTGGCCCCCCCAACTGAGGTCATCCTTAGTGATCACCTGGGTCTCCTCCCTAAGCTCTGGGTCACACAGACTTTCTTCTGTCATTGATAACTTCTTTCCATCATCCAACTTGACTGCTTTCCAGGTCAAGCCAGCCTAGAGGGCTGTTGGAAGAAAATGAGCTCACACCTTGGTGGGAAGGAGAGAGCAGCTGTTCTACTTGCTTTCTGCATAGGCAGAGCAATGGCAGGCTGCACACTCAGAACTCTGTCTCTAAGATCCAAACTTGTGAAGAGATGCACTCGAAGGATGCCTCTGGTCCTGTATTTAAGCTTCTGTGGATAGTGTGGAGACCTCCGAGTTAGTCAAAATGGGGGAGAGGACAAAGTTTGTCTTCAGTTAAAAAGAAAAAAATAGAGATCCTTCATCACCTGCTTCAGTTCTGGTGCTGTCCTAGGTGTGTTCACATTTGTCAGCTCACTGAAATCGGACACGTTCCAGGGAAGTGAGCTAACTACTTCCACTTTAACACATGGAGGAACTGAGCAAAAAGAGAGGAAGCAATATATCCAAAGGTAACCAGTTAGTAAATGGAAAAGCCAAAATGTAACCTTGGGTCTTATTAATTCTAAAACCCCTTTTAGCATACCCTCCCCACTTTCTACTTGCTTCTTGTTGCCCACTCTTTTCTGAGTTCTTCCTATTCAGATTGACTTTCAGCCAGCTACCATGTTACCTGGAATTTAATAGTATAATTCACAGTGTATTGCCTTTTTAAGTTTTGGTTGTATTTGAATAGGAGGCAACCACAGAATGAAATTTCAGTGGTGAAATTTTAGATATCAGTGACAGATTGATACGGGAGACTGTTTCACAATTATAGTCTCAGAAGGGGATGCTGAGGAGTTTGGTGGGACACCAAATTGTCTCAATTATAAAAAATCCTGAAGTCAGGGGCCATGTGTCTTTGTCCCTCTCTGTTGTAGTGACATGGACAGAACATCCTTAAAAAATGTCTTGTGATGAGAAATGATGAAAAACTGTGTTGGAGTTTCAAGAAAAAAATACATCTGAAGGAGGAGATGGTAGCAGAATAAGGATTCCTTTGTATGAACATCAATATAATTTGCATATTTTTTCCAATTTCTCAAAAATATCACTTTAAACATAAAAACCCCACCTATCCGTTTCAACCCTTACTTCATTAACATGAACATTCAAAATAACTGAGTAGTGGAAATGAAACATTTTTCTTGTCACTAGGTAAAGAAAATGTTTTACGCCATCCTCTTAAGTGTATATAATGGTAATGCTGAAAGAAATTGTGAATTGGAAGTAAAAGAAAATTTTTTTTTCTTTTAGAAAAATTGTTAGCTCAGACCTTATATTGAATATGCAACTGTAAAGTCAATACAGCCAATATTCAGCACCTAGAAAAAAAAGTGCATGAGATCTGAGCCAGCAGAGAGCACTGGTTATCATTCTCAACAACCAAAACAAACATTCTTTGAACATCTAGTATGTATAAAATCTGAGCCAGACAGTGAGAAAATAGAGTAGGAGGTCTTAATATCTATTTGGGGAGACAGACTATGTCTATACACCCACCTACACATTAAAAGAACAAAATAAAGTGATGCATTTTTCTGACTGTCTTCCATAAATGACCTTATTTTATCCTGTGTCTCCATGCTATTACATAATTATTCTTCTTATGAAGAATAATCTGTTGTATTCTTTCACCTTTTAACTTCATTTCCTAGCATGGAAAATAAAACCAGGGTTTTATCACAATGGTTAAAAAATAACTCACTTTTTCTTTTCAAAAAAAAATCTTTTTTATTTTAAGGTAATCTTAGGCTTCTAGAAGAGTTGAAAAATAATGTACAGAGTCCACATGTACACTTCATTTAGCTTCCCTTAATGTTAACACCTTACATAACCTGAAGAGATAAGAGTACTTATCTCTAAACCAAGAAATCACCACTGATACAATGCAATTAACTACAGACTTTATTCAGATTACACCAGTTTTTCTACTAATATCCTTTTATTTTACATTCCAGGATCTAACTCAGGATTCCACACTGCATTTTGTCTGTCAAATCTTTAGTCTGTTCCAATCTTTAACATTTCCTCTGTCTTTTGTTGTCTTTTATTACCTTGAGGTTTTGGAAGAATAACTGGTCAGTTATTTTGTAGAATGTTCCCCAAGTTAGGTTTGTTTAATGTTTTCTCATGCTTAGACTGAGATTATGCATCATTAGAAAGAATACCACAAAAGTGGCCTGCCCGTCATCACTGTGCCATTCCAGGGAGTACATGATGTGAATACATCATATATTGTTGATGTTAATCTTGATCTAGGCTGTGTCTGCCAAATGTCCCCACCCACACATCTACTATTCCTCCCTTTGTAATTAAGTATTTATTTACTTATGGTAAGAGATACTTTGAAATTATTCAAATGTCCTATTTCTCCTTAAATTTCACCCACTAAACAGCTCACTTTTGAAGAAAAGGTAAATGTAACCCACAGATAGAAGAACTCTACCAATGACAACAAAAGTCATAAGTAATTGGTGGCTGTTAGGATAATCGTAAAGTAGAGAATCTTCAAACTGCTAAAGATATAACATGTAAAACCAGACGCACCATGAAAAGGTCATAAGGAGTGAAACAATTTGTCATTAGTACTAAAAAACAAAACAAAACCTTCCTTTTTTCAGTAATTCAAGGGCAGAGCTAAAATAAAGAGATCAATTGTGAAGAGAAACAGAAGGAATTCCAGACAGATTTCATAGTTATCAGAGCTACATTATCATTTGTATTTCTTTCTTTCTTTTTTTAGGGGGAAAGGGACAGAGGGAGAGGGAGAGAGAATCCTAAGCAGGCTCCATGCCCAGCGCAGAACCAATGCAGGTCTTGATCTCATGACCCTGAGACCATGACCTGAACCGAAATCAAGAGTTGGACACTTAAGTGACTGAGTCACCCAGGTGCCCCTCATTTGTATTTCTTAACTCATTTTTGCACCAGTAAGTTATATGGTTCACAGATGTTTAAAAATCATATTTTCAGGGTTCCTCAGATCATGTACATAAAGAACCATGGGCTTTGGGGTTTTTGAGTCATTAAACTTTGGTAGACTATTAAATGCCATTTGTATGATTGGTTTGTTTATTTTCTCCCAATGTTCAATTATAATATTGTGAGACCTATATTTAAGTTACACTTTTTAGTGTAGGAAAATATTCCTTCACAATTATTTCTGTACCAACTGCCCTAGCCTTTAGAGGCAAAAAATCCATCAACCCTATCTTTGCAGAATTGACTTGACCCTCCAAGAGTCCCAACTGAGTTAACTATAGCATATATAAAAGAATGTTACTATTAGCTTATCACATAAAAAAGCAATTTGAAACTAATTCATATAAAATATCAAAATACCTAAATTATTAATGAACCAATGATGTGCTGTTTTCTTCTGAGTCAATAATACCATCAATATCCAATATGTATTTAATACTTTCTATGTGCCAGTCACCAAGTTTTCTACACCTATTGTCTCATTTAACTGTCACAGCTCTATTAGGTATCAAGCATTATGAAGGGTTTGAGATGTCACTCTGCTTGCAAGCTAACAAGATGGCCTGCCACAGTTTTGTGGATGCTGGCAGAAGACATAAGATTCTTGGGTCAGAGACGAAGGACTTTATCACCCACAGAAGTAGCAGAAACCAGAATATCAGCATTTTCTTGGGCCAATTCTGTAAGCCCCAGTTCCCACAGGGCAACAGAAAGAAAGTCAGGTGACACATGCACACACAGTGGGTTGCATTATAGGAGAGGAACTCTGAATTTAAGGAAACTGAATATTTCAAAATAAACAGCAATCGTGCCACTCTTTGCTTCTGAGGGAGACACTATCCCTATCTTCTGAGGCTGTTTCCTGTACAGACATCCTTGAACAAACAGGCCAGGACAAAGGCAGTCAGTGCCTCTGCTGGCAGGTCCCACAGAAATGCAAGACACTCATAGAGAATTACCTCCCAACATGATGTAGGTACTATAATTATTCCTTTTACAAATGAATAACTTTATGCTTAGAGAGAACGTAAGGAGCCATTCAATGAAGGCATAAAGTATATGCTTTTCCATGGGAGTGTGTTACTATTTACATGTTCCCCATAGTGTCGCAAATGGTACAGGAGTGGGGTTTGGCATAAAAATGCACCCAAGGTAAACTTGCCATTAAGCTTTTTAAAAAATAAAGTGTGCTTTCCTCTCTGTGATGTCACTTTTAAAATGTAAGTATTGGGGCGCCTGGGTGGCTCAGTCAGTTAAGTGTCTGCCTTCAGCTCAGGTCATGATCTCAGGGTCCTGAGATTGAACCCCGTATTGGGCTCCCTGCTCAGTGGGGAGACTGCTTCTCCCTCTCTCTCTGCCCCTCCCCACCACTTGTGCTTGCTCTCTCTCTCTCTCTCAAATAAATAACATCTCTTAAAAAAGAAAAAAGAAAATGTAAATATTAACGTTCATATATAATTTCATGTCTACTATCCTCAAGGAGGAAGTATGCTGTTATAGATCAAAGGATGAGCCCTGAAATCAGACAATGTCAAGTTGGAATTCCTCATTTATGAAATGAGAATCCCTTGCAGGTTCATTGTAGGAGTTAAATGAGACCACAGGTGTGAAGCTCCCAGCATAGTGTGCTAGCACATAGTAAGTGCTCAACAATAGGGAGCAGTAATGATGACGTGTAGGATGATTGTTAGCAAAGTCCCTTCAATTTCTGTTGATCTCAAAACTTGGAAAATTCAACGATAAAATTAGAAAGAGATTTTTAAACCCTGTTTTCCCATGTAAAAGCTTTTTTAGGCATTGGGGATGTGTCATATTGAATTTAACTTTTTTTGTTCAAAGATTAATTTTAAATGTGGGATGGAAACTCTTCAAGCTGTCAAAGCATGAGCTTTTAGCATTGGAATGGATGTTGTTCCTTTAAAAGGTATCCTAATATTTTTTTTAATGACTTGGAGGAGGAAAGCTTGTCATTTTCCCTAACACAAGGTGAATAAAATACAAATGTATGGTGGGAACCAGACATGGGAGGTGTCCAGTAATCTACACGTGTCATGTGTGTCCTAGTGATCAATTCATAGGGCCCTTTGACTTTACACAGGGAGGTGTGCTGTGTTAGAGACAGCTCTGTTGATCTTTTATCCATTCACATGGGGAGGTGTTGGAAGATGAAATTGCATTTTACTTTCACTTAAAAGTTACGCCACAGCCATTAGATAAAAGCAAAGAATAATTGCCTGCTCAGTGGGCAGGCTGCTACAGAGGAAGAAACACACTCATCAAACAGTTGTGTTTTTCAGCTTTGGCAGATGGAACATCACATTCTTTGGTGAGTTCCTCCACCCTGTAAAATTTAATGATTTGCCCTCCCCGCAGATTGCTGAACAAATTATTGTCCACGATAGCTTGTTGTCAATTTGCTTTCGAAAGCCTCTCAACTTTAACTAATAGTTGCAATCCAAATTAACAATAACCAAGGAAGTATGGAAATTATGGGTGCATTCTGGTAATTCACTCCAAACTAAGCCTTGTTATCTGCATGAAATACAACCGTGGCTCCATGAATAATTCTCAAAAATGTTGAATTTAAAATGAGCACTGGGTAGGATAAACAGTAGTTGAATAATACTTAAACTCCACCATCTGGTATTCTAGTATTTTAATGTGAGCTAAATTTCTTTTATTAGGTGTTTATTTGAGATTCTTTATGGATTCTTTCCTTCTGCAGAGGGAGCTCCATAAATTGGGGAGGAGTAAGAGTTACGATCCCGGACAGTTTTCTTTTATTGTAATTCTCTTAAAGAGAAACACAAGTTTCAGAATCTCAGCCATTTTCCCAAAGGGCAACTGAAGAAGTCCTGAAAGAATTTGTCTTCATTCAGAGCACTTATTTATAAGACACCGCAAGTTTGGTGGGTGTGGAGGGAGGGAAAGAGTTGCTCAGGTGGTAGGATAAAAAAAGAGTATATGGTACAGATTAATGACAGGAAACAGAAAAAATGATTAACAGTAGGAGACAGGGCAAGACCAAAACATAATAACAAACATACAGTAATGGTCTCTGAGAGAAAAATAAAAGAATAAAATAAAGAATTTTTGAAAAATGAAATGGGTATCATGAAAAGAAGATTTAATGGTCTCATCATGCTGGGGGGAAAAAAATCAATGTTATTTCCCCAAAACTTTTATACGAGGCTCTTCTGGTGACTTAATGTGCAATTTGCATGAGAATTATTTTTCTTCTTCCTGATGTGAGAAAAGCAATATAAAGTTATATGCAGGAAGCAGGAGGCCATAATAATGACATTTACATAGCTCCTTACTGTTTACCAAAATACCTCCACACACATTACCTGCTTCGATAGACACAATGCTCTGTCTAAGCTATCATCCCCAGTCTACCTATCGCGAACCAAGTGAGACCAAAGAGTAATAGTACCTTGATGTCAGTTTTATTTTTCAAAACTCTCAACTTCAATTGTTATATTTCAAGTTAGCATCAACCAAAGGGGAAAGGATATTCTGGGGACGTTCCAAGCAAAACTACGATCTGCTTGAAATACACCTTCCTTCTCACTCCACATGTAGTTCTTACTTAATTATGCTGTATCACCTCAAGAAACCTGGCTCTGCTACCAACTGGCAGATACACCCTGGAGTGGTCCCTTACCTTCTTGAAGCACTAGTTTCTTGAACTAACACTGATGGAGAGCTTCCACTTTTACAGAGCACTCTGCATCCATCACCTCATTTCATGTTCACAGTAACTGTATAAGGTAAACATTTCTATTTTTTTTTTTTAGTAGAGAAAATTTAAAATCAGAGTTGGTCAATGGCTTGCCCAAGATCATGCTGACAATAAATGTGAGATGCAGGTCTCCACCCAAGACCTCTAAACCACTGCCTTACCAGGAAATCTGTGTTTTGGTTGGAGGAGGTCTAAGACCTCCTCCAGTTCTATCTTGCCTGACTTCAAGGACTGACTGGGAGAATCTATAGTTATTTGCATGTCAATAGTATTTTATTAATAAATTGTATAATATTTGGAATAAAAAATAAAATCTGGTTTTTAAAGTACTTTCTGACACCTCCTTTCCACAAGTGGGGTGGAAAGAACAAAAGATCACCAAAACCTCTGTCAACCCTCAAAGAGTGCATGCTGTGGTTTGGGCATAATCTATAAACATCCACTGCCAGAAAAGCACCACAAAGTGCTCTAGGAGTCAGAGCAGGGAGGGGGCCTTAAGCCTTAAACCACAGGGTAGGTTTAAACACATAGAGACTGGAGCAAGGGAACAGAAGAATGATAACCCAGAAAAATCTTGTGCACTGTCTACCTTATTAGCGTATCTCTTTTCTACCAAAAAGACATTAGAATGTCTTTTTTCTTGTAAATAATAACATTATTGTTATCTTTATTGTTATTCACTATCAACATAGCCCTCCTAGCAAAATAGGCAATATTTATTCAGTACCTGAAATATGATTAATATGTATACTCAAATCCAGAGAATTACAAATCTAAGAAAGCATGCAAATTTCAGGCACCAGCTTCACATTTGTCCTCAAAGTAATCTTTTCTTTTTTTGGTGTTGTGTCTTTATCAAGAGCTGCCAAAAAGTCATTCAAGTGACCAGTTCAATTTTTCTTCCTCTGTGTCTAATTTCTCAAAATGCTAAAGTAAAACACTGGAATGAATGAAAGACAAAAGGACAGAATGGAAAAAGAACAGAAACAGAGCCCTAAGGCAATTATCCCTGAATGATTGAGGTCTGACAAATTTTTCTACTACCCATAATTGTTCAGTGTTAAGTTGTATCCTATGACATATCCCAAAAACCAAAATAACCTGCCCACTTATACTGCATTTATAACAATATACATAATAACAGATTTTCTCCAAGAAACAAGTAAGATGGATGTTAGAGCCGGCCTCAGAAGATATTGAAAACAGAGAACTCAACAGTGGATCACTCTGGCAGCAGATTAAATAAGTAATACATGAGCATCAATTCCAAACACTCTTCGCATTTAGATTTCAGCACTGCATCAAATATCAGGCAACTGTGTAAGATGAAGCAGGACCAAAGCAAGAAGGAAATTATAATAATGTATCTTGCAATACAACTTCATTTTAAATAACATCTTTCATATAAACTGATTTCCAAAGTGCTTTCCTGAATAAAATAGTACAAGAAAGTGGACAGCATGTGGTATAAATTACAGAAAACAGTGGTACAAAGATATGATATGTGGAGCAAATTAAAGCATTCTATCATAAAGCCAACAGCAGTGGGAAAGAGCGTGAAGAGGTATAGCATAGTATGTAATTTTAGATGAGGTGTAAGAAATTTAGACATTGATAAGAAAGCCATTTTTCTCCCCACTTATGTTTTTTTTTTTTTTAAATGAAGTACTTACCATTCTCTTTTAGTAGAATGCTTTAAGCTGTGGATTTGATAAAGGTGAATTCTGGGTTGCTTAGCTTGAATATTGCAATCAGTCAGAAAGAAGGAGGGGTTCTGTGTGAGGAATCAAACATCTTCCAAAACATGCTGCATATCTAGAAGCAGGACATCTACAGGTGGCGAAATCTTCCTCCAGGCATCAACAGCACGGTAGTTAAGATCATGCGCAATAACATCAGCCTGACCGATCACATCTAGCCTTAACTCTGCCACTTAAGAACCATATGGGCCTGGACAATGTATAACCTTTCTTGCCTCCACTTCCTCATGTCTAAAATGAGAATTACCATGCTATGTAACAAGACTGTCATAAACATTAATAACAAAATTCATATGAAATGTTTAGCAGAGGGTCAGTAGCACAGCCATTTAAAATGTTAGCTACTCTACGTGTTAGGTATGAAAAGGAGGTCTGAGTCCCTGTAGGAACTCCAGAACCACCAGTGAGAACCTCTAGTTGTGTTCAGATAAAGTAGTCAGGATTCACTTCAGAGCCACTCACACACCTGCTTCCAGGGGTGCTGCTGCCAAGGACAGGCATTCGAGGGTATGAATCTCTGAGGTCACCTGACTTTTGGTTTGTAATTGAGAGTCTGAAACAACAGAAAACTGACACTCCTTAAAATCTGGTAGAAGATCCATAGTAGGTCTTTGGTTAAGAGGTTTGTAAGGGAAGTTAGGGCACATAAGTTCATCCATTTAACAAGCCATCTTTGAGGTTATAGAACCAGATTTGTCAGTCCCATGCTTCTCTCTGCTCCCACTGACTCCCTAAATTATGCTCCACTCTGGGGCCTTGCCTGCTCCTCTCTATCACATGACTTCCGTGAATGTCCTCCCTGTAGGAGCCTGTGGTGCCCACCATTCCTCTGGTATTAGTTACATATTGTTATGTAACAAATTATTCTCAAATTTAGCACCTTTAGATGGCAAAAATTTATTATCCCATAATTTCTGAGGGCCAAGAATGCAGAAGTAGCTTAGCTTTGTGGTTCTGGTGCAAGGTCTCTCATGAGGTCTCCACAAATTCAGGCTGCTAACCAGGGGTGCAGAATCGTTTCCAAGCTCACTCATGTGGCTGTCAGCACATTTCAGTTCCTCACCATGTGGATCTTTTCAAAGGACGGTTCATGATATGTGAGCAGGTTTTCCCCAAAACAAGTGATCCAAGAAAGCTAGAGAGACCAAGGCAGAAGCTACATTGTCTTCTATAACCTAATCTCAAAAGTGACATATTGTTACTTCTGTGGTGTTTCATTGGTCACACAGACCAACACTTGTACAGTATGTCAAGAGTGTGAACAGCAGAAGGCAGGGAGCCTTGGGTGCATCTTGGAGTCTGGATACCATATCCCCTTGTGGGTAGCTGTTCTTCAGCCCTGGCAACTCCTGGATGCGCTTAGCCTGTTGATGCCAGTGATCCAGTTTGTCTCTATTTTTCTGTTCCTTCCAAGCTAAACTATCTTGAACTACTGAATGATGCCGCCGTTTTCCTTTCTCAAAGCACAAGCCAAAACATTGACCCTATTAAGGCAGTATGAATACTTTAAGGCTTATATCTGTTCGTTCTTCCAAGTAGACCTGAATATGTTTATTGAAGAGCATTAGCTACTAGAAGGCAAGGATCAGCTATCTGTAACTGACGATATGGCATCTAATATCCTCATTTTTTGAGACTCCAGGTAATTATGATTATCATCAATAGACGAAGCTTCAGAGGAACACTTGCCTTGAACTATCTTTTGTCTGAGTCTTTGCTCTCCGTTTATTCTTTCTTCATTCAGAATAGCTTTCTTTACGCCATTCCCCAGGTGTTCATATTCTCTCTCATGGCCTAACTTCAGGGAGTCTCCTCTGATCCTTCATCCCTCCCTTCTCTGAGCTGCCTTTACATTTCATCTGTGTATTTCTTTTTCTGTTGTTCACCCATTAGAGAGTAAGCGGGCACAGGCTGCTGTTCGTGTGGCAGAACTTTGTAATGCGTTAGTCCTGGAAACCAGTCTGTTAGATGTGAGGCACCATGAGGAACCCCACAGGTAAAGAGATTGTCAATCACTGATTTTAAAAACACTGCCAATTTCTCAACAATCGTAGAAGGGTTCATCCCTAGGATCCTAGGATAACATGTTTCTCTTCTTGGAACATGGACATGTTTACCTTCCTGCAGGTCCCTGATTATCAATGAGACAGCACGAACTTTTAAAGCTGTTTGCTCAGTGACCTAATGGACTCTCAATCCAAACCTGGCTTTGACTGAGGGCAGTTTAGCAGTTGCCCTGGAGGCAGTGGGGTGGGACTGACTCCGGTTTCCTCAGCCTTTACTAACAGCACTTCTCAGGGGCTGAAGTCCTGAACCTTTCTGCTTCTGTGCATGGCTTATTCTTATCTCTCTCTTTATTATAAAAGCAATATAGCAGCTTTCAAGAACTTTGGAGAAAAAATACTGGGAAAAACAAAACTCCAGTAATCCCAGTACCCAACTGCATAGAAAACAGTCTGTGAGATCTGAACCTATGTATTCTACGTGTTTAGTAAATGGGTTCAAGTTTCCTGACCCCTTTTCCTTTTCCCATTAAAAATTGTGCATACACACCCATACACACACTCGATCTTTTTGTTTGTTTGTTTGTTTGTTTAAGGTGTATTTCCTGATTCTCTTAGCTTCTTGGACACAAAAGCAAGCGACGAATGACATATGCTTTCTTCCAAGCCTTTGTCCATATTTGTATAACATTTCACATTGTTCCATCATAATGTGTATACAATCTTCTACTCTTCTTTTGGCATTTAATATAAGGCCAAAAGCAATATTTCAGTGTTGCTGCATAGACTTCATAATTCAGCATAGGGAGTTTGGGTGTGTAACAGACCTAGAGACGGGTGCCCCCTCTGTCATTTAGTAGTTGTATTACCTTGGATAATTAATTAACCTCTCTGGGAATCACTTTGTCTCTAAAATAGGGTTAACAATATCTGCCTCATGCTGTCAGGATGAATAAATGAGTTACAGGATACAAAGTCTTAGTGCTGGCTGGTACTAAATGTCCAATAAATTTTAGCTAAAAATAACCCTCATAAAGTATAAATGTTTATGTGGTATAGTATTCCAAGTGGAAAATAAAAATTATTTTTGAGATATAACTACTCTAACATATGATGAAATACTTACTAGGTACCCACAATCTCTTTAAATTCCCATTTTACATTTTGCAATATAAATGTTTATTAAATCAATATGTTGTACACCTTAAACTTTTGCAGTGTTTTATGCCAAATGTATCTCAGTAAAGCTGGGGAAAAAATCTAACTTCAACCACCACTTGAATCTGATGCTCACCTATTGTTGAATGCAGTGGTTTCTAACTAATTACAGCCCTTGCATGTGGGAATGTATTTTGGTTGATTCCCCCTGTGTCCTTTTCGCCCTTCACCCAGGATACACATTTCTCCTAGTAAAAACACTCACCTACTGGTGTTTATGTTTACGCTGAAGATTTTCACGGGCTGATCCCTAGGTTTTTCATGTGATAGTCAACATTGCATGCAACATGAAGTAGAATTTCAGGGAAATAAGTGGTTAAGCACCCAGTAAATGAATAGAGGTTTTGCAGAGATCAAACATATGTTAATGAGGAAGTTGTCAACTTCACAGGTTCTGTTTGAATCCTTGGAATCAAGACAACAGGAAGAAAGAATGCTGCTGATCACTGCAGAGAGACAGAAGAGGCTTTGGCCAAAAAGGTTTTTGGAGGTTTTGTTTCTTGTTTTTTGGGTTTGTTTTTTCTTTTTTTCTTTCTTTCTTTCTTTTTTTTTTTTTTTTTAGTTACTAAAGCTCTGTAAATAAATAAATAACACTGATTTACATTTAAAATTTTCAAATGAATATCTACAAATCTGGTTGGTCTTGGTAGTAATTAAAAAATGGACAGTGAAATTTTACTAGGGTTTGGCTCTGTTTTGTTTTGTTTTGCTTTGAGGAGGGAGAGAGTGTTATGATTGGGATAATATATTGGGCAAAATGCTTAATTGCAATCTACAGAATCCACGTCTGCAAATTTGAGCAGAAAAGGAATTGATGCAAGGATATTAGGCAGTTCACAGAATATCTGGCAGGGCCAGAGGATCCAACAATAAATCTGAACATCCATGAGCAATGGTCAACCACTCCTTTTCTGGCAGAAACACCACTGACACTTGGCACCAGTGCTGCTCAGAACTGGATTCCAAAAGCACTGCCATTCCCTGCCCGCGAGAAATGAATCCCTCCCCCACCTGGCCTGCCCCCAAACCGAGGTGCAACTGCTTGCTCACATGCTCTCTCCAGATCTGGCTCCAAAGGATAGTTCCTCTGGTTAGAGGAAGCTAGGTCACATGCCTGCCCCCTTCTTCAGGGAGTCTGAGATTGCAAGTTTTTGGCTTCCTCTTTGGGAAGGTGAGACATATAATGTGGGAAATTATCGCAATGTAAGGAGAGTGCTCAAAGCTGTCAGGTAGCTCAAGTGATGAATGTATATCACAGGGTTAAGCATTTTGAGTGTTCTCTCTACACTGATTGTGGATTTCTGTCCCAGAGGAGAAATTTCTTGCTGCCAATTTCTCAGCTCTCTGGAGATGGACTCCATATTCCTCAGATCCCAAGATTTTTCAAACCCTTTGCTGCCACAAAGAAAATTTGCCATTCTTCAAATATGTAGCCCTACTTCCTTCATTTCTCCCCTCCCCAGCATACCAGCATATACCCAGTGTTAGCAGGGGATATTGAGATGATAAAAATAAAACTGATAGAAGTGTGGGTGAGAGAGAGCATGTGTGTGTGTGTGTGTGTGTGTGTGTGTGTGTGTGTAGGTGTGCATGTATGTGTGTACTAGATATAGTGGAAGAACTCATGACCTCACCTCTGGTTTTTGGTTATATATAATTGTAACAAAATAGAAAGGAGTACCATTGTTTCTTAGAAATTTGACGGCATAGGAGGAAAATAGGATGGATGGGTAAGATAATTGGAAAATGCCTTGTAACGCAAAGAAAATAAAGAATTTCACCATTATTAGGCATGTGATTCAAGACAGAATGCTAATTACTCACTCTAATTGGAAATATAATGATTAAAATGGTCAATGTTCCCAAATAATAACTGTAGAGTAGTTATTTGGGAAGAAAATAAAATTTTTTCAGTGGTATATCTAGAAACCTTATCAATCTTTGACATTCATAGCTAAGAAAAGATTCAGTCTGTTTTGTTAAATCTAATTGTAGGCCAAATAATTAGTGTATGAAGAGAATTAGTGAAGATATGGCAAGGTAATCACAAACCAGGTTTGAATAACTGATTTTACTAATGATGAGTTTCTCTCTGAATAATCTGTATGCATTGGAAATTTCCTCTAATCCTATTTAATATATTTTACAATACCTTTTAAAATTACAAATATAGTATGCTCAGTGGAAAAAAATTTGGAAATACAGATAATTAGGAAAAGGAAGAAAAGAAAATCTTATCACCTCTTACGTATTATTAGTCTGCTTGGGCTGCTGTAACAAAATACCACAGACTGGGTGGGTTAACAACAGAAATTTATTTTCTCACAGTTCTGGAGACCAGAAATCCCATTATCAAGGTGCTGGCCAACTTGGTTCCTGGTCAGCCCTCTCCCCTTGGTTTAGATGGCTGCCTTCTTCTCACAGTGTCCTCACATGATGGAGCGAGAACAGGCTTTCTGGTGTCTCTTCTTACAATGACCTCATCTAGCCCCAATTACTCCAATGTCCCATCTCCAAATACTATCACATTGGAGGTTAGGGCTTTAACATATACATCTCGGGGGGGACACAAACATGCAGCCCATAACATCACAATTCAGAATATAAACCCTCTTGAATTTCAATTCTGTTTTTTGCCTAAGAACAGAAACAAATACTGTAAAAAATGAAAATATACTGATTTGTACTCTCTGCTTTTCATTTACTATATTCTGAGACTAACTTTCCTCTTAATTGTGTAATTACATAATTAAATATGTAAAAATATTTTAAGTATCTTTAAATATTATTCTATAGCATTAGGGTTCATAATAGCATAGAATTCTACTGTAAGTATATCCTCTAATAATTAGTTTCCCAGTTCTCCTACTGATGGACATTTATATTTTTTATAATTTTTAAATATTTTAAATAGTGCTATAAAGAATGTTCTTGTAATCATTTCTTTGTTGCATGCCTATACTTATTCTGAATTTCTGGGGCCAAGACTATGCATATTGTAAGGCTTTTGATAGCATTGCCAAATCTCCCTTGAGAAAGTTTATTCCAAGTATATTCTCAACTAGCAATATAATAAAGCCTATTCTTGATGTCTTCACTCTTAACCTGTATTAACACAGGGCATCATCACTTTTAAATTTTTACCAAAGATATGCCACTGTTGTTTTAATTTAATTTTTTTTATTGGCCTACAGAAGTTTTTAATTACCCTTTACTCTTAGAGTTTCCGTCTATCATTAGAAAGGTCTTCCCCACTTCAAAATTAAGTAAGCTTTAATATTACACTTTTAAAACCTTGTTGTGGGGATGCCTGGGTGGCTCAGTCAATGAAGCATCCAACTCTTGGTTTCGGCTCAGGTCATGATCTCAGGTTCATGGGATATAGCCCCGTGTCAGGCTCCACGCTCCACTGAGTCTGTTTGAGATTCTCTCTCCCTTTCCCTCTGCCCCTCCCCCCACTCGTGCGCTCTCTCTAAATAAATGAATAAATAAATAATAAGTAAAATATTAAAAAAAACTTTGTGTGTGCATATAAATTTTAAATACATCTTGAGTTTATTTTAGAATTAAATATACTTTCTTCAAATGATTACCAAGTTGTCCCAATGCTTAAATTTTTGTTATTTCTTACATAAAGAAAAAGTTCGAACTAGTAAAATATAAAACTAATTCTAATTTTAAAGGGCCCTTAACTTTATAAATTAGTCCTCATTGGGTCATATGGATTGACTTTGGCCAGCTGTTGGTGTTATTTTCAAAACGTGATTCGAGGGTGCCTGGGTGGCTCAGTTGGTTAAACAACTGCCTTCGGCTCAGGTCATGATCTTGGAGTCCCGGGATCGAGTCCCGCATCGGGCTCCCTGCTTAGCGAGGAGCCTGCTTCTCCCTCTGACCCTCCCCCCTCTCATGTACTCTCTCTCATTCTCACTCTCTCAAATAAATAAATAAATCTTTAAAAAAAAAAAAAACGTGATTCGAACATGACCTATGATAAAATTAAATCTATATATATACAAGTTGGCTCCAGCATGGGAGGTTGTACATAATATTCTCCATAACATACCTCATTCTAATCTAGAAATCAACAACACTTAAGACAACATGCATAATTAATTTTGATGTGTCAAATTAATCCTTGCTGTTTCTTGACATTTCCAACAAGGATATTGATTATTATCATATTTTAAACACAAGTAGCTATCCAGTAAAACCTGGAAGTGCATTTGCCAATACACTTAGAACTTCAAGCTACCACTAGATGGAGTCATTAAGTCATTACCAAACTGGATCCATTAAAATTTAATAGTCTTAAAGCAATAAATCCACAATGTTTTAGTCAGCACTCCTAGACAGGTTTTTTTTTTTTTTTTTTCCCCTATGCAGGTAATTACTAACTCATCTTTAGACAACCATGACTTTAGCTGAATTAGAATGAATGTCAAATTTATTTAATAAAAATTTATGCTAGTAAATATTGCAACTTGGCCTTAAAACTTTCTTCTCAAGATGAGCATACAAAAATCAAGTGCATTACTATATGTATACTCACAATAACCACTTGGAAAACATAATATCTGAGATTATCCCATTCACTATAAGTACAAAAGGTATAAAGTACTCAGGAATAACTCTAACAAAAGATGTGCAAGGCCTTTATATAGAAAACTGTCAAACATTATTAAACAGCATTAAAAAGTCCTGAAATAAATGAAGAGATATACAATGTTCATGGATGGAAAGACTAAATAATATACAAATGTTGGTTTCTCCAGATTAATCTATGTATTAAATACAATTCCAAAAAACATACAATTCCAGTCAAAATACCAATACAGTTGCTTGTATAAATTAACGAGTGAATATTAAACCCAAAAATAATAATCTATATAATTCATATATAATAACACATGATTTAAAATAGAGTTTTAAGAAGAACAATATGGAGGTGGGGAATAACTTGCCTTATTTGACTAATGAAATGAATTAGAAATCCAAGAAAAAAAATCCATGGTGGCATCCCAAAAATCAAAGACAGAGTTGGTTATTCATGTGGGAAAACACTAAATTTAAACAAAATTAAATCTTAATCTCACATGAGCCAAAACAAATTTCAGGACAACTAAGGACCTAGGTATTTTCAACCATAGCTTTAAAACTGTAAGAAGAAAATAAAGTGTTTGTGGGTTGGTTTTTTTTTTTTTTTTCATCTCAGGATAAGAATAATTTCTCATATAAGATACCAAAGCACAAACAAAAATTGACATTTGTGTTTCAAAATATCACAAGGAGAAAAGACAAGCCCTGGACCCAGATACATGCAATACAGAAATAAATACATATGTACTTCCTACAGGTAAATTTTTTAAATGAATAATCTAATAGAAAAATGAACAATCCATTCACAGTGCAAGAAAGCTACATGGCCAATAAACATAGGAAAAGGTGTTTAAGTTCACTATTATTAAAAGAGTACAACTTAAAACTACAAAGTCAGCTGTCGTGCTGATGAAAATTTAAATATCTGTTAACTCTAAGCTTTCCGATAATGGGTAGAAACTGGAACTCCTGTACACTACTGGCAGAATGGAACTTGTCATCATTCTCAAAGGCAATTTGTCAATTTTAAGGAAGATTCAAAATGCTCATATTCTACAACCCAGCAATTCCACTTCTAGATATATAACAGAGGCAACATCTTTTGTAACAGCAAAGATTTGGAAACAACTAAATGTTCTGAAATAGTTGAATGGATAAGTAAGTATGGTTTTTATAGTGTTACATTATTTTACAATTTATATAAAGTTTAAAAACATGACAAGTTGTATATGGATATTTATTTATCAAATAATAAAGAAATTCTTGGAAATAAGCATCAAGTTCACTATCATGTTATTTCTGGAGAGGGTCGAAGGAAAGACACAGGAAACTTCAACTGTATCATTTCTCTTACAAAACAAATAGGGAAAATGTTGAGATTTGATAAAGTTAAGTAGCAAGTATATGGGTATTCATTATATACTTAAAATGTGTCATAACTTGAAAAAAACTTTTTGCTCCAACATTCTAGCTTAGTTTTATTTATTTTTTTTTTCAAGTTTTGTTTTTAAGGAAATAAAAACATTCTAACATGTCAGTTCAGCTATCTCTAATGGCCTCACAGTTTTATAGTCATTTGTGCAATACTATCTTATTTTTGTTTTCAGGGAGCAATATTAATAAAAAATAGCGAAGTGGGTTCTATTTTTTTATTGTTTTTAAAATTTTTTATAGTAATCTATATGCCCAATGTGGGACTCAAACTCATGACCGAAGATTGAGAGTTGCATGCTCTACTGCCTGAGCCAGCCAGGAACCCCTTTTTTGTTTTGTTTTGTTTTTTTTTAATGATTTCTTCTAGCACTTTCTCACAGGAAATAGAATTTTCATTTTAGTTTTTCCTTTTGAGAACCAGTGGTATTTCTATTTCTAGAGTCATGTGGACTATTAAAATCATGTTACCTGAGCCCTATAATATCATTGGAAGATTTTTTTTTAAGTGTATTTTCTGTCATCTGTTTGGCTATCAGAGCCATTCATCTTGCAGCTACCCTAGGCCAGCCAAGAAAAAGAAATTATATTCATACCCTTTGTTCAACAAAGATACATATCTGCTGACCAGATTCCTCTATTTCACACTTCTTTCTCCTTCATATCCACTACACGTCATTTTTTTTAAAGATTTTATTTATTTATTTGACACCGAGAGAGAGTGGCAGAGAGAGAGAGGGAGAAGCAGACACCCCACTGAGCAGGGAGCCCGATGCGGGGCTCGATCCCAAGCAAGACTCTGGGATCATGACCTGAGCCAAGCACAGACGCTTAACCGACTGAGCCACCCAAGCTCCCTTCACTACACACCATTTTTAGGTAATAAGTTTCAGGCTTCGATTTACAAATAATCATACTAAATTATACACCGAGTAAACAGGAAGAAAAAATCTTAGCCATAGCTCTCCAGGATCCTGGATCAAATGGCAAGAGCCACTTCTCCCATGCTGTTATCAGTCTCCACCAAACAAAATTAATTTGCAAGAGACTTTTCTACTTTCAGCATCTCATAAATTGTACCCCAGTTACTGTGAAGTAATGGGAGGAAAATTTTAGTGATTCATTTATATTTTATGAGAAGCAAGACAGACATTTTTATCCCTCCCTACATATCTTCACCCTAAAGCAGCTATCCACTGTGTCATTGTTCTTCAAAATCATGCAATTCACATGCTTTTTTACCTGATCCAGAGAAAATTTCAAAATATAAATGTCAACTTTGTTCCCCACCTTGGAAGTTTGTAAGAAAAGGAGGAAATATGAAAATCAGTAAGGGAGAAAGTGCTCGTGTGAAAGAGATAACATTTTCCTTTCTTTGAAAAAAATTGCTTTTAGGAAATATCCACCTGCTAGAAAAATACATGGATCTTTAACTGTGGCTGAGGTTTAGAAGAAGAGGAGACGGATGTCCCAGCTTCTGGTTTATATGGTATGCTAAGTAAGGATCAACTCTGGATCAAATTTGCCAGTTAGATATATTCTAAGAGTTGCCCATGGAATTAATTATTTACAATATTTTTCAGATTATTGTAGAAAATTTGGAAAATATAGTTTAGTTATAATGTTTTCACTTAGCATTGCATTGTAAACACAGCATATTAAATAAAAATAAGTGTTTAGGGGCGCCTGGGTGGCTCAGTCAGTTAAGCATCTGCCTTCAGCTCAGGTCATGATCCGGGGGTCCTGGGATCGAGCCCCACATTGTCGGGCTCTCTACTTGGTGGGGAGACTGCTTCTCCCTCTCCCTCTGCCTGCCCCCCCATTTGTGTACTCTCTCTCAAATAAATAAATAAATCTTAAAAAATAAGTAAATAAATAAAAATAAAAAGAATAAAAATAAGTGTTTAAAAGTTTTAAGGTTTTCAGATTTTAAAATGGACCCAAATGGAAGTAAAATTTAAATAGAATGAACACGTGTGCTCCAGTCATGTTTTCCTGAAATAATTGGATATAAGTTGATCAATTTAGGAAGTTATCTACCCAATTCAAACTTGAAAATGCTGCTCAAAAATCATTTGTATAAATAACATTCTATTACATTTAAAAGTATTAAATTGGTCTCAGTGAAGTTCAACATTTATTGAGAATTCACTGAGAGCCAAATTGCTCTTGCTCTTCCTGTCCCCTCTGGTTCTTTTTGCCACAGTATTGAGGAAAATAATTAGCCCCCTATAGAGTCATAAACAGAGATCAGTTAGGGAGCAATATATTAAATCCCATTTAGTGCTCTTTCCCAAGTTCCATTAGAATCATTATTTGTCTTGCACTCTGATCCAGTGTTTGTTTGTGGGGTACATTTCAGTGTTCACTCAAGTGCTGGTTTGTTTCGTTTCCGTTTCCTGGAACAGTACAGGCAGTCCTTGTTTATGTCCACAATGCATTCCTGGAAACCACACCATATAGGGATCTATGGTAACACAGATCATTTCCCTCTTAAGACTAGTGTCGTAACAGAGGGTCATAGTCCTAAATAAGGGGACACAAAAACAAATAAACTGTAGCTATTGCCTGCTAACTTACCATAAAAACAAAGGTTAACAATGAGATACGTCCATAATAATTTAGAGTAAAAATCACACTTCACATCTTATAAAGTGAGCATGAGGCTTCCATCTACTTTGATTATGCAGCGAGTAACATATCTATAGCACATTAAAAAATGAAATTCAACTATCATACATTGACCACAAATGAATTTAATAAATTCAATCAGCATTAATCTTCCCTTCCTTTCTAGAACTCCAAGAGGAGGAAAACTTGTTTTCAGTAGCCCAGATACTTAAAAAAAACAAAAAACAAAAAAAAACCCAAAAAACAAAGAATCTACAAATGTGTCTCCACTTTTTTTTCTTTATAAATACCCACATACAGTTTTTGAAAATCACGCCACAGAGTAGAAGGGAGAATTTAGCAAGTGATTTTAAAGAGGATTATAAGAACACAGATGAAAATGACAATGGTAGAGACCTCTGTTGAAAATGTCTTTTCCCTGTAATGTCTCCCATGCCTCAACATGACCAAAGCTGCCTCCGCGGCTGTTCGGAGGCCACCACATTGCTGCAAGGGTCTCACATCATCTCCTTCCTGATCCATTGGCACTGCCAATGCAGATGTTTTTGCCTGCTCTGCACAAGAGGATTTGGGTGGCTGAAAGCATGAGAAATGGATGTGAGAGATGCCATGATGGTCGATTTCAGCGGAACTTGGATAAATATCTAGGACGTGGTAGATTAGAAATGTCTTCAAATTCTTTGCCACTCTTTCCATAGACTCTTTCTGCTTGCCGTGACTCCCAGTGGTCTTAGTGACTTACTTGATCAGTGTGGCCAAGGTAGTAGCATTCTGATACCGGTGGGGCTCTAGGTCCTAAGAAGTCTTACGGCTTCCTCCTAGGCCTCTTGGACCACTCCTTTTTGTTAGTCAGCTTCTGTGCTGTGAAGAAGTCCCAAGAAACGCTGTGAAGAGGTTGACATGGAGAGGAACAGAGGCCCCCAACCGACCGGTAAGCTCCGAGTCTGCAGCCAGTGCTGTCTTGCAAGAAGGCGCTATCTTCGGCAATGCCCGCTGACACCAGGTGGAGCAGAGAAAAGCAGTCCCTGCTGGGTTGTACCCAAATTGCACATTATGAGCAATTAACAGAATATTAGTAAATGATTGTTGTGGGCTTAAGCGAACAAATTTTAGGGTGGTTTGTTATGCAGCAATTGGTACCTGGAAAGGGAAGAAAGGCAGAGAAGAAAAATTTAGTGTTTCAAGTCTGGATAAACAAAGGGTTAATACTATTTCCAGGAGAGAAAGCAATGGAAAGCAGTGAAGGTAGAACATATGATTAGAATAGCGTGGGAGACTTGGGTGTATGAAGGGTATTGCTGGGGATCAGCGAGAATTATAGTTAGGACTTAGTATTGTTTATTTTATTATACATGTATCATAACTACCTCTATAAAGTCCAATTAAATCTAGAGTGAACTGTAAGTTTATTTAGAAGTATGCATGACAGGAAGAGGAAGCTTCTTAGAAAATAGTAATATATCATTAACTAATCTGACTGGATAGTGTATTATAATTACCTTTTATAACCTATGAATTGTACAAATAATGAATCAGATCGATATTGGTCTTGAATGCTTCTGAGGAAGCAAATTATCTTAAAATTCATGAAATAGCAATGTGCAAAATTTTTTAACTTTCTCTTTGTCTCTGACAGGTTTGAGGGGGCTTTCAGATTTTGTATACCTAATTAATGTCCTGATGATTATATATTGATATATTGTCTGTAAATAAGTAATATATCCAAAAAGTTTTGGCTGGAATTATGTCTATAGGTGGGTTGCATTTAAATGCTCTCTTGTTCATACACTATAGCCATATGAAAATTGTAAGCCTCTGAGGCGCCTGGGTGGTTCAATCTGTTAAGCATCTGACTCTTGATTTCAGCTCAAGTCATGATCTCAGGGTCATGAGATCGAGCCCCATGTTGGGCTCCATGCTGAGTGAGGAGCCTGCTTAAGATTCTCTCTCCCTTTCCCATTGCCCCTCCCCCTTCCCTGCTCACACGGGCATATGCTCTCCCTCTCTAAAAATAAAATAAAATAAAATTATAGGCCTCTTTTTTCTCTAAAAGTAGGTAAACTTCTAAGTAATTTATCACCATAATCAGTAACTTTAGAGATAAACTATTGCTAGAATAATACGAAACTAAATAGTTGGGTAGAACTACAACTTTCACCCTTGCTTATAGCTCATATTATCAAATAATTTCCAAGAAATACCTTTCATCAACCCATACAGTATGGAAGACTTGCATTCTGTACTCCAACTATTTTGTTAAGGAAGATTATGGCAACTATTTTTTTTAAAAGACTTCAGCAAATTGACTGTAAGGTTGAAACTGGAATTATTTCTATTTAATCTTTTCATGTGTCAGAAAATTTTAAGGACCTAACTCACAGTATGACTCTAGTGAACTAACAGTCAATGTATTTTTACAGCACTTAACTTTACGTGGAATGGCTTTCACCTTTTCCAGAACAGGTCAAAATAAAAAACATATTGGAATCCCTTTCATCTCCTATCTCATCCACTGTAAATATTTTTTGTATGCACAGTGCCTGGCACACCTTCAGAAAGGAAGGAGAAATAAAGGGAGAGAGGCTGAGAGGGCTCCCTTAGAAACCTGCTTTGGCATCACATTAAGAATTAACCTGCGACATTTGTGCTAAGTCTCTGCAATTTACAAAATGCAAATATACACTTGAGTCTGTAGAATAATATGTCATAGATTGGGAAGGTATAATTTCAACAGGGGAAACCTGGTTTGAAATACTAAACGTGTCTCTTACCTCATTACCATTAATACTATGTGGGTCTGTCTTATAGGCCTCATGGCATGACTTTTATTAGAGCTGTCTCCTCATAGCCATGGCAAAAATTGAGATGCTGAAGATATGACAGAAAAACGAGCACCATTTACCATTCTGCTAGATGACTAACATAGCATTGGGTAGAGTTTGGCTTTAGCTTATAAAGCTTGAAAGTGTTTGGGTTATATGTAACTGAGTCTGTTCTCTGTATTATATAATATCAGAACAGTTATAACAAGGATCATAGTAACTATCACTTAGTGAAGGACCGCAAGGAACAGGCACTTTGCTAAGCTTTTATTTATTTATTTATTTATTTATTTATTTAATCATTGTACTCAATTTGTGACAACAGGCCTACATGCTAGTATTGTTATGCCTATTTGGAAGACAAGGAAGTAAAGGTTAAATAACTTTGCAAGGAGTGGATCCAAGATTTCAACTCTAGATCATTAGCTTCCAAAGTTCCTTCTCTTTCCACTACCCCTACATTTATATTCAAAACCACTATATTCACTGAAAGGTTATTAAGTGGCCGTTACCATAAATAGTATCTGGTATCATGTGAGTTCCCACATTTATTTAGAGAGAACTACCATTAAAGTTCTCCTACGAAAGTCCAATCCTGAGAACTCATTTCTTCTTTCTTTATCAAAGTCAATTTGATGTTTTTATAATTTATGTAAGACTATCTAAGATACCCAAATTTGAGAACTCCAAGAGCAAATGTCAGATCTCAGGATTTCAGGACAGGATTGGTTCATTTATTCCACACTTAGTATGTGTCAAGCACAGGCTTTGACATAGAGGATACAGCAACAATAACATACAGATAGCCTTGACCTTAATGAACCCACAGTGATGCCTCTCCTTTAAAATCCAATGAAAGAAGATGCAATGATGTTACTGGGGTGGGGAGAATGAAGGGAACAAATGACACTAATCATTGGGAGGCCCTGAATTGCTAGGTCTTAAAATTGTTGAACTACTAAATTCAGCACCAGATTCTCTTAGGGCAGGTGAAAATATTGATCTCTCCTAGGACCAACATTTTGGCCACCTCTTTCAAAATAAATGTCAAAATATCATTCTGTTATGAATTTCTAGACAGAAATTGAAGCTCACTGAAGCACTTTAAACTCCATCAAAGGATTTAAAAAGAGAAGAGATGTAAAAGAAGCTTTAGACGTAGTTGGGTACTCTTAGATATGGCTAATGCATCTTAATTCTGTTTGCAAACACTCTTGATATTGAAGAACAAGGAGAAATTAGCATGTGGTATCGTGAAGCATGCTTTCCCCCAGAAGAAGAAGTTGAGTCTGTGACCTAGGACATAGGCTTTCTTATCTAATACTTTTTTGGGGGACTTTCCTCTGCTATACTTCCACATAACTGTAAAGACATCATCCTATTTATTCCTCCTGCTCTGTGCCTCTAATTCACATGTCTCCTTCAAGTTAGGGAAATCGGCTACCCCTAGAGTAAAAATATTACTGACGACCCCAAAGTGAAGACAGTTCTAATGGGAAATACCTTGGCACTGTTGCAGACACGGCTGTTTCTGGCTATCAGTTAGGAGCTGGCAGATGTTAAATTGACATATGTTAGGAAATAGCTTTCGGAGGCTCATGTTTCAAAACGTATAAAAGAAAAACAGATGATACCACTTTTTTTTTTTTTTTTGTGGCTTAAACTGGATAACTAGAAAATCACACCAGATGTGTGAAGATGTTTCTCTTTAAAAACATTTTGTTTCCTGAGAAAGAATGAGCTAAAGCAGAAGTGGGAGACATGCTCCTCAGAGTATACGTTAGTCTTCTTTCATAGATTTTGAGTTTCTATTGTGATTAAAATATTTGGCCAAAATCGATGGGGCAAAAAAACAATGAGTTCAATATTTCTATCATTGGTATAGATTTTAGAAATTGACAAATTACTCCGTTTCCTGTAAGAATTGGTTCATGGGAAATCGAAATAGAATCCTGAGGGAAAACACATCATGGAGAGGCCCGAAATATGTGAAACAATTGAATAAGATAGCTAACTCAATAAGAATTGACAAGTTAATCTGACTTGCTTTACATTTTTATCACAAGTGATTCATTGTCACAATGGTGAGGTAGTCCCACAAGAAAACATACTAGGTCATTGGCATTTTCACTGTACGGATAGCAATTTGACAAGGACATTTGCTGTTTTTTTCTATTTTGTCATTCCCCTCTTTCAGGTGACAGCACTTTTAATATACATTTGAGGAACCGTCCCTTTCTATACTCCATGTAGCTATTCTCCACAAGTGGGCTGGCCAGTCTCCAGGGGTGAATATGTGATCTGAGATTGACCAATGAGTGAATTCTAACCTCACGACTACAATGATTGATTCAGTGCTGAACACATAAGCCAAGTTAGGCAGTGGGACCCATTCTTGGAACTTTTGGTAGGGTCATGAGAAAAACAAGGCTTTTATTCCTGTTGGAATTCAGCTTGTTGGACATAATCATTGAGCTTCCAGAAGACATTTTGCTGCTGTGAAAGAAGTGTCTTTTTAAAAATTAAGCCAACATAGAGGAAAGCAAGGGAATGGGGGGCGAGGAGAAAGAAAGAGAGAGACTGAACTGATGGTGGCTTTAGCTTGTGGATCCAAACCATTCTTGAACTTTTAATTATTTGAGCTAATTCCCCTCTTTGCTTGAGCCCAGTTTGAACCAAGTTTCATTCAGTTGCCATCAAGAGAGCATGGCAACTACATGAGAAATCACTTTAGGCTGAGGAAATGAGGGAAGGTTCCATGGGGGAAATAGCACTGGACAGGATCTTGAAGGAAACCAGAAGGAAGTAAGCAGAGATGGAGAGAAGGGCATTGCAGATGGTGCAGCTGCATGGTCCAAGGCATCGGGGTCAATCTGAGAAGGGAAGGTGCTACAGGGTCACTGAAGCTCAGGATCCACAAAGGACTGCAAGTTGGGTCTTGGTCCCCATCACCCCAACTAGACTCCAAACAGCCCTGTTGACTATTGGGGTGGAATGCACTCTCTTAAAAAATGGATGTGCTGTCACATGAGGAGACACACAGCCTAGAGACTCTGTACAGTAGTAACAGAGACATAAGCAGAGGGACGAGGCTGCAAAGGTGGGAACCCCACATCCATGGTCTGGAAATCCTGGCCCCACCATGATGGGAACTTCCCTATTATATATTGGTTGCTCAAGAGGAACTGTGGAAGTCTAGATAGGCTGAGAAAGGTCACCACTGTGGATGGTGGCTTTCTAACATTTTTGAGCACAGTAAGAGAGATAGGTTATGTCGGAACACATATGTATATAAAAAGATCAAACAAAAGTTCACACAGCAGGACTTACCTTTACTACTGGTTATGTACTCTGAAATTTTCGGTTCTATGTGATTTTCTCTCTTTCTCTCGAATGCTAGTTGGACTCACTAACTTGACTGCACGGCCCACTTTCAAAATAGCAGTTTGAAAATCACGGACCTAAAATAGCTGTCGGGAAGCACCAGCAGATGTCACTGTAGGTGACCACACCAGTGTGACAGCTGCGGCAGGTGACCATGGCAACAGCTGCTCCCTGCCGGGAACCACCGCATCCGCTGTCCTCTGTTTATTTTTATTTAATTTTTGTATAGGCCATATAGTCATAAGGTTTTACATTTCAAAAATAGAAAGGGCGCACAGTGAAAACTCTGCTTCCCATTCCTGCCTCTCAGCTACCCAGTTCCCCTCCTCAAGGGCAAATCAATGTTACTAGTTTTCTTCTGTTGTCTTCCAGACGTACCTCCTGCATGTCTAGTAAACACACACGTGCTTTCTTTCTTCCCTTCTTTTACACAAAGAATAGCATAATTATAACAAACTATTCTGTACCTTTCCTGTCTTTCCTTAGCATATCGTAGTGATTCTTCCTCCACCAATACAAAAAAGAAAACTCCATTCTGTTTACAACTGCACAGTATTCCACTGTACCAAGTACCATTATTGAACCAGACACGGTTGATATGTTTCTCTCACAAACAATGCTGCACTGAATAACATCCCCAACTCATCATTTCCCACATATGAGAATACTGATCTTAACATCCTTGGAAGTGGAATTCCTGAGTCAAAGAGTAGATACATTTGTAACTTTGATACACATTGTCAGATTGCTTTCCAGAAACTACTATTCTAGTTTGCGCAAGTTTTTCACTTGAATGTTCTTAAAAAATACTATTAAGTTTCCTGATCTTTGTCAATGGGTAGGCGAATGATATCTCGATGTGGTTTTAATTTACATTTCTTTGATGGTGAAAGAAGTTGAGCATTTTTCTAAGAGCCAACGTTGTATTTCCTGTTACTCTTTTTTTTCCACATTCTTTACATCTGCTTTTTTTAAAGATTTTATTTATTTATTTGAGAGAGCGAGAGAGAGCATGAGCAGGGGGAGAGGCAGATGGAGAGAGAGAGTAGACTCCCCGCTAAGCAGGGAGCCCGATGTGGGGCTTGATCCCAGAACCCTGGGATCATGACCTGAGCCAAAGGCAGACTTGTAACCGACTGAGTCACCCAGGCGCCCCTCACATTCTTTATATCTGCTTTAAAGAACAACCATGAGCTGTCAAGTAAAGTAAGCACTAGCACTTGGCTTAGCTTGTCTAAATAGCAAGTAATTGTGTATTTATTGAGCAAAAACTATATCCTTGCAGAGAACTGAGGAAAGTACTATGAAGTAGATGAAAAATGTACCCTAGTAATCATTAATGTGTGTGGAGCCAACCTAATTATTCCAGCTGCTTTCATAGCCAACACACTCTCAAAGTGCAGATAACCACTAGTCCAATATCAACCACTGTGACCGATAAAGCTATCCATCATCTAAATCCCTATTAGGAACAGATACTACACTAGGGGATGGTAATACAGAGATGAACAAGACAGAATTTTGAGGGAAAACATAAACAAAATTAAGCAACAAAATTAAAGGTAATTGTACTGAAAGCTGTTGGTGGGACAACAGGGGAAAAAGTCAGGAGTGGTCAGTTTTGCTGGGGTGGGAAAGTTCAGTAATCGTGGTAGATAAGCAAAGCTCTTTCTTGAGAGGCCTCTTTGATTTCACAGCCCTTCCCACCTCTCCATCCTTGCTTGAATTCTCAAAACATAGGTGATTTTCCCCAAAATTGAATCTTAACTTTGCTCATTCCTTCAAATTAATTGCACATTTGCCTCAAATTGATCATTTATCTTCCTTCTAAGTTGTCACTGTCTGAGAGGCAAGGAGTAAATCTTACTCATGCAAATGACTGCACATGTAGACAGTCAGTAGATATTCTTGAATGGGTAATAGGATGGGTAGATGGGTGAATACATTCCTTCCAAAAGGCCTTCTCTAGTGATGGTTACCCACTTATCACATTACTGGTCAGTCAAAACCATTTTTTGCAGGTGCAACACCCTGCAGATGTCAAAGCCAGGCCTGACCTCTACTCAGAAGACACTGAGGAACCTCTCTCTCTGAGCGTGTCAATTATGGAAAAATCGCTGACTATGGAAAATTATGAGGACACTAGATTATCAAATGGCTACATCTGTGTCAGGAAGGTATTAAGGTTTTTATAATACCTCAAGGGTTTTTTAATTCATAATTTTGGAAAACAGACAGGCAAACAGTAAAATGTATACTGAACTGCCAATTTAGGTAGAGGTTCTCTCTCTCTATGTATATAAACTATATAGGAAGGTTTAATGGTTTATGAAAATAACAAATATGTCTACTGTAGATACAGTCTTATTAACTATTAACTTCACTTTACCTGGAAGTTATGCAACTATAATATACATGCACATACATACATTTTTTTAAACAATAAATGACTGGTGTGTCTTCTACTGATCTTCAAAAGGGTTACAACCTTGGACCACCAGCTAGAAGATCCATGACTTAATTCTTCAAGCCTTAAGTTTAAGGACACTTCCAGACTTTTCCCAATCTCTCTTATCACTCTCATATCTCTTATCATCCTCTCTTATCCCATCTTGACTCCAATGACTATGTTGACCACTGGAAGACTTCATCCAATTTGGTCACATGGCTGGCTCTCTTGGCTCCTCTGATCATTGGGCTCAATGATTCCTGTGGCTCATTTTTTAGAACATTGCAAAGATAGGTGTGTTCTCTTCCTTGTTTTGAGGCTAGGAAGAACAGCTTACAGAAGAGAGCTACTTTTTCTGAGTTCTTTTCCTCTTTCATGCAACAATTTCCCTAGCATCCTGGTCCACAGTTATGACTTTGCAACTAAAGGCTGCAGGAATTAAACAACAATCTTTATCTTTTTGTCTCCCCGTTTCTCAGTCAATAGGCGGTAAGAGTTCAAAATGTGCTTTTTCCCATATTTCTTCTTTCTTAGTTAACTTTTGTTATCGATGTTGTTAATAGCAATGTGAGATAAGAAATCTCTTTTGTGGAATTTTCAAAAAGCTTTATTTTCTTGCTTCTTTCTCTGTGTATTTATTTGTCATTTTGGCTAAAGTAAAACTTTGCATTACTTCCAACAATAAAGTTACTTTTTGGGATTTCACCTGTTACTTATTTGAAACTATAAAGAGTCTAGGAGCAAAGCTGGAACTCATAAATATTGTACCAATGCTCAGACCTGCCAGGCCAGCTACCATATATAACCCTTATGTTGTACCCAGTAGGTCAACCCACAGACCTCAAATGACAGCTATATGGTCTGTTCCAAGTGCCCTGTGTGCCAAGGAAAAGTCTAGGTATGTTAGATATATAGCATTTGATTCTCTTTTGTGCCCAGGATGTCTTCGCATTAATAAAGCAAACCAACAGCAAATATTTCAACCTTCTCAGACTACACTTTAAAGTGTGTAAAGGAAACTTTTGTTTAAAAAAAAAATTCATTCTGGTAGAGTTCAAAGTGGCCGGAAACTGTAAAATTTGGGGACAATTTTGATTCTTATTTTACATTTAAAATGCTCCCGGAAGAGAGAGAATTTTAAGTTATGAAAATACCTCATTTATCTCTGTGACATTTATAGAGTATTTTTATTAGATATAATTTCATTTTGTTAATGTAGGCTCTCAACTCCATCAAATGCTTAATGCAGTAAAAGTTTTAAGACCATATTTATTATCAGAGGCATGCACCAGTTTTGATGGTAATATTTTCAAAAGGGAAGCTAAAGTCATGATGAGAGACTCTCTCTGCTTGGCAATACTATAAACTGCTACATTCTTATATCTCTGGTCCCTCCTTATTTGCAATAGCTAATCAAAATAAAACAAAAGGTGACATTAAATCTTGAAGGCAATAATAAGCCAGGGATGTTCACAAATCCCATGACTGGATGGTCAACTATATGTAAGTACATGGTTATTGTAAACCTTTTTTTTCCATCATGAAGAGAAGGAATCAGAGATGAGTAACAGCTCTAATTTGGTTTCAGTCATGGAGGTTGTTCTGCTTTTCCAAGGATATTTGGTACTAGAAAAAGTACTCTCAAAGGACTTACACTTAAAACCTCAGCAAAGGCGATGCTGTGTGTTCATTTTCTCTTCCTAAGCACCAGAAAAATAGCATTTTACAACTTTCCTGATAGTTAGATTGTGGCCATGCGACTGATTCTGGCCAATGATCTGTAAGTGGAGTTAAAGGTGCCTCTGTCACAGCAATCAAGGCCACATGTTGAGATGGCAAAACCACAGGATGGAAGCTGCCTGAATCCCTGAGTCACTACATAGCTGACAGTATCGCTCCTACATTAGAATTTTTATAAACAGGAAATAAACCTTTGTTGTGTTAAGTTATAGAGATTCCAGGATTAGTTCATTACTGCAGGATAGCATAGCCTGTCCTAACTCAATTGGAGAAACAAATCTTCAATATAAATTGTATAAAAAATGATTTAACTGGGACTTCATCTTAAAGAGAAAAACAAAATTTGAAAATCAGTTTATTTTCTCTTATAGTTAATAAAATGTAGATTATGCTGTTATTATAATTTTGTTTGAAATAGGGAATGAATCAAATGTTGGGTTTTTGACATATTTTTTTCTTAAGGGCTCATATATGCCCACTAGGCTTCACAAAACTATTTGAAGATGGATTATCACCATTTGGAATTACTAAATTGAAATCTAATACACATCCATTTATACACCCGAAGGATTTCTCTTAAGTAAAAATATGAAATTTAACCATCCGAAGAAAATCTTACTTTTAAAAAGTTAACTAACTGTTAGGTTCTTAGAAAATCCTTTTGGAAGCCTTAGAAAAGTTAGTATAAAAAAAGAATATTTTATATACTTCTTAAAAAGAAGAGGTACTATGATTTTTACTGAACTTCAGGGAATTTCCTAATTTTGGATTTTTATCAAAAAAAATTTTTTTAGATTAGAATTTATTTCAGGCTGCTCAACTAAGATCAGTGAAAAACAATCTTCTATTTCAGTACAAATAAGCCCAGCAAGGAGGATCTGACGGGTTGGGTATCATCCCAAGACCCCACAAGGGGGTTTTGATACAGAAAACAATATCAACTACAACAAATTGAAGAGAAACATGGTAAAAGCTTTAATACAGAAATTACCACATGTAACCAGTACATTGAAAGAAGTTTTTCAATAGGCAGTACTAAGAATCCATAATGATAGAATACAGCACATATAAACAAGAAAAAATCCTTAGCCTATCTGATGGGATCTTTTGAATACGAACACTTTGACAAATATTCCTTGGAAAGCAAAAAATTCTATATTTTCATTACTTCATGTCCCCAAACAGAAAGTTGTCTTTTTAAAACATTCTTAATTCTTAGACAAACTCCATGAAGAACATAAAGCCTTGATCCCTCACTAGATATATGTAAATCTGGTATTTCTGGTACACTTAAACAATTTTTACAAAGGATTCATCGCACAAATTTCATATAAGTGTTGATTAGATCATTTGACCCATTAGCTCAATTTTAATTTCATATGAAAATTTTGGAAGTTTGTATATTCTGCTATTTGCTATGAACATTGATAAGAGAGTTACAGTTAGTCATTGATTAACGTTAATCAATTAACATTGATTAATGTTAATTTAATTTACTGAATATGTAATACATTCGCATAATTCAAAACTCAAAAACCTTAGAAGGTATGCAAAATATCAAAGTCAATCTTCTGGGGCACCTGGGTAGCTCAGTCGGTTAAGTGTCTGACTCTTGGTTTCAGTTCAGGTGGTGGTCTCAGGGTCATGAGATCAAACCCCCGTGTTGGGCTCCATGCTCAGCAGGGAGTCTGCTTGTGATTCTCTCTTTCCCTCTCACTCTGCCTCTCCTCCTGCCTGTGCTGTCTCTCTCTCAAAAATAAGTAGATAAGTCTTAAAAAAAAAAAAAAAAGGTCAGTCTTCCACCCACATCCCTCATCTGCTCAGGGCCTACTCTCCTCTGCAGATAACTACTGTGCTTAGATTTTTATAAATCATTCCAATGTTACTCTACATGCATACAAGCAGATACACACACAAACCAATGACATTTTTCACTTCTTAACTTACTTGTCTTCTCTGCAGTAGTGAACAGGGCTTACTATGCTCTGCACCTGGAAACAGTCTTTCCTTGGCTTTTCTCCTGGTTTCTTTCCTACATCACTAGCCACTCCTGCTCCATCTCTTCTGCAAGCATTGCTTCTTCCATGTATCCCTTACAAACCAGTTCTTCTGTTTTCACATGACATGTTCTTCCCAAATGATCTCATCTATTGCCATTGGAGAGTAAATAAAAGTATTTGCATCAAAGTAGTTTTGTGTGCTAAAAATATCTTTTCAGAAGAGAAGAGTATGCAGGATAAGGAGGAGTGAGGTAGGAACGAAGGAGGGTGGGGAGACATCTAGATGGAGGGAAGTGTACATAGAAAGACACAAATAGATAAAAGAAGACCAAGATTTGCAAACAGTGATCAGCTCAAAGTGTAACTTAATAAGTATTTGTTGTGAATACTGAATGAAAGAATGAATGATATCCAAGGAATTTTTTTATCAGAATAAAAGTAATTATTTTGCTAAATCAGCCATGGAAATTATAGAATTATGAATGAGATTGAACTAAACCTAAAAGAACTGGGTCTATGAGTAATTTGAAGTATGAATAGAAGTGAAACCTATCACATGCTCTAACCAGTACACTTGCATCTAAGTCTGCTGGTTATTACCAACATAGCACTCTGCTTTACATCGCTTCGATGTGGCAAGGTCATCCAGACAGCTTTGCAGGTTGACAATCTGTGAACCGGTCTCCAGATGCTTTAAAAGATTTTGCAGCAGAACTTGAAAGTACACTTTCCGCAGGGCAGAAGACCTTCATTTCCAGTTGTACTGCTTTTTAAGTCTATCAGCCATAATGAGGGCATGTCAATACCCAGTTGCTTTCTAATCTAACACCCCAACAACACGTTAAACAATATGAAAAGTATTTGTTCCCTTTTTGGAAACAGTTTTAAAAAATAAACATTTTCATTTTCTTACACCAGCTGAGAGAATAGAATAGTCTCCCAAAGTTACAAAGTTGTGTCCAAAAGCCAGAATGAAAAGAAGCCACTCAGTAAATTTAGCTGAAGAACATCTCTGCCCCTGTGAGGACAGCATTTTGACTGTCTAGGTGATGGGATTTTTGCCCTTAACTGAACACTTTCTGTGGCTTAATCTTTATGTTCTTCTGAACTGATCGTTTTTATGTCTGTAAGATCCCTACAGCTGCATCAACAACGGACTAAGGGCCTGAGGAGTGGTTCCTCATGCAGAGCCAGAACTGTGATCAAGCCCTGTCACTTCATTTCTCTGGACCTCATTGTCCTCATCTTGTTAACATCACAGAACCAGTATAAGAATCATATGAAATAAAATTGCCTTTTACTTTTTAATTTTTTTTTAAAGATGTAGTTATTTATTTAAGAGAGAGAGAGAATCTCAAGCAGACTCCCCACTGAGTACGGAGCCCGACATGGGGCTCGGTCCCAGTACCCTGAGATCATGACCTGAGCCAAAATCAAGAGTCGGCCACTCAATCGACTGGGCCGCCCAGGTGCCCCTAAAATTGCTTTTTAAGTCATATAATTCTATCATACAGTTGTTGTGAGGATCTCCTAAACTTGGAGTTACCTCCCATTTGAGTTAAATATCTTTTTATTGCATTGAGAAGGAATTAGCATGATACTGTAGACCATTTCATACTGCCTTCAAACCTTATGAATTCCCAGTCAGTAGCCATATCGCCTCCATTCCTCTGCCTGAAGGTGAGAATCTTCATCTTCTGGCTGTCCTGAGCCCTGGATTGAAGTCTCTTAGCTGGTAATCGGGGAGTATATGACAGACAATTTTCTCCTTGGTTTCTAAAACCAAGTCTCTGTGGGACCTCCGCATAAAGAAGGGTGTATCCTGACCCTTTGTATTATTTTCCACTAGGCAAAACTGTGACCTCAATGAGATATTCAATTACAGCTTCATTGCCGGAGATGCACTGATATTATTCATGTACCCTCACTGCGGACATACAGCCTTCCTTTCAGACAGGGCCCAGTGACCCTGGCATACTTTGCCAAAGAACAATGGTCACGAGCTAATAATTCTATGTTCCTATAAGAAAAAAATATTACATGGAAATGCCAGAGGTCTCGAGCCCATTTGGAAGTTTTCAGGAAGCTCTCTCATAACAAGTAGTGTGGCATGATTGAACAAAACAGCCCCAAAGTGAGAAGAGCTGGAGGCTAGGAATCCCATTTTTGCACTGTGTAACCCTGACAAGCCACAGCCTTTGTAGCACCTGTTTCTTTACCAGCAAAGCAAGTCTATATGATTCCCAACTCCAACATGCCAGGAGTTTTCTCATTACAGCTTTCTTTAAATATACACATCCTGATGTAACGTGTTGAAGGGGAAAACGGAATGGAGTTTGAGCCTCTCCTTCCATGTCGATGAGTTTTAAAAACTACAGTTTTTAATCAGAGAGGCAAAATCTTTAGTGGTGCTAATAAAGGCCTGATAACGATTTTCTCTTCTTCATGCAAATGTGGAAGGATGCTATCTGCATATAGGCTAATTTTGTCCACCACTGAACCAGAACAGATCCAATGACTATCTGAACGTCTATCTCAGTGAGACTGCAAAGAGCACTGATGAGAGAGATGAGGGGAGATGAGGCCTCTGTATTGAATAAATTAAAAGCCATGGCATCCATTCAAAAGCCGTGTTTCTGAAAGGGGCAACTATTCCTTGGCTAGTTCAAGAACTATGAAGCAAATTTGGGGTTTCTATTCAAGAGAAAAAAAGGCAAGAACCAAGAATTCTAAGTTTGGATCAGAATTGGAATACCCTTGAGTGTCAGCATGCTGCTAATATTGCTAAATGCATGACTTCCCAGCCATCACTATGTCTCTCAGTTTGCTCATAACTTTGAAAAATTAATTTGCTTTAGCATCAAAGATTTACTTTAAGGTAATGAGATCAGGGTTGAAGTATAGGGAAAGTCATCTCACAGAAAGGTTACATTTCACAACAACAAAAAAACCTTGATTTTCTCTACACAAAGGTAATCTTGGTAAATTCAGATAAATAAGAAATAAGAATTTAAAAAAATTAATACCACCTGCAAGCCCACTAGTCCATTAATATTTTTATGAGTCTTCTTAAATTCTTTTTTAATATATATAAACGGAGATGCTTGTTTTTTAACAAAGATGGGACCACAGTGCATCTACTGCTTTTTAACTTGCTTTTCTTACCAACACTATATATTGAACATTTTTACGTATCTCTGGATTTTCATGTATAAAGAGACAGTTTCAGATGAGCACACTAAGGAGACCTAGAGCTTCCTGTGAGATGCAGGAGGGGTTTTTAGGGTTAAGAGTGTGGTTGAGTGGGCCGGGTTCCATCCCTACCTCTCCAATCCAGATCCCACCTTCATCAATGGGAGTTTTTTTGACAATTTTTTTTTAATTCATTTGTTTAAAGGTTTCTGATGCTAAAGAGAAAACTTGAAAAGTACTGCGCTATATGATTTTTAATGTCTGTAATTTTTGGCACACATACACATATTATAGTCTGATTCATAGTTCCCTTTTGGCATAGTAGGTAAGATTCAGACTCCCTGAGTTTGAATCCCAACTCTGTCACTCACCAGCCATGTCACTGTCGTGGTTTTAAAACACCCACAAATGCTTTGACACTCCATAAATATACAGGCATAGATATTAACCAAGAACCTACATTAATCAGAATGCCTTCAATTGCAATGACAGATAATCCAACCCAAAATGATGTGTGTAAAAAAAAGAAAAAAAGATTGTATTTATTGGCTTACATATCTATTCATAGTAGCTTCAGAAAAAGTCTGGATCCAGGCACTCATCAAGCCTCAGCCTGTCTCTAACTCTTGATCTCTTAGCCATTCTTTCTTCTATGCTAACTTCATTTTCAAAAAAGCTATCTTCATGTCAGAACTCCTGAAATTCCAGGTCTATATCTACCAGTTGTACATTATAGTCAGAGTTCTTACTCTTGTAACTACAGACTCTGACTCTGAGGATTAAACAGAAAGGAAGTTTATTAAAAGACTGCTTTGTGGGCTGCAGAATTGTTGTAAAGGCTGGAGAACTAGACCTGCTGCCAAACTTGCAAGAAGAATGGTATAAAGAAACTAACACCAGTTCTCCCACCACCACTGCCAACACTGGGGGGCTTTGTTTTCACTGGTGTCAAAAGTTCACATGCTGCTGGTACCAAGGCCACTCCAGGTCCAGAAACTCAACTATGCAACTACTGCCACCCCAAAAGCCATACATCCTAGTCACTATCCTCACCAGCTGAATCGGGTCCCAGACCTTCCTTCCTTGAGCCATTGACTTCCCCAAGTTTCACATGACCCAGTGATTGGTGAACACATCTAGGTCACATGCCTGTTTCCTCCCTGGACTGAATTTCCATGTAAAAGTTTTAGATATTTTGTTGTATCAATTAAATCACTCCATCTTCCCTACCCAGGACCCCCCAGAGGGACTGTCCAGGAGTTATTGGCTTAAATACAGAACCAATTATCCTGTGTGGACCCAGAGCATAGTTTTGGCCAGCCTGCAGAGTCAGAATTTTGGTCTGTATGAACCAAAAAACAAGATAGAAGGATGTCTTCCTTTCCAGAACCCTTCCAGCAGACAAGCTATTTTGTACAACTAACATATTGTAAGTTTCTAGAGACATGTTCTAAAATAAAAGCCATGTGAAAATGAAGTTAATGTGGCTAATAGTCAAAATATAAATTGCAAATGAGTTTATGACATTTCATAATTTTACGCTTATCCTAACTGAAAAGTAATTGAGATTTATCACTATCTCTTACATGAGACTTTAAGAAAAATAACATGCAGACAACAATGTCCAAAATTTTTTAGTTGATAATAAAGTTTCTTTGATATTCTTAATGTGTTTGGGTTTTTCACTCAAATACAGGCTATGGTCTTCACAAAAGGATTTTAAGACATTGTTCACTCATTCTAGAAACAAATTTAACTTTATCTAATACACTTATTAAGATAAAAATGCTTCTAATATTAAAAACCAGTTAAGCCACAGAAAACATTAAGAATGATCCAAAGGGATTGCATGCCATCTAGGCTAAGAATAAATGTCTGCTTTGGTTACTTAACACACTTATCTTTTGTAATTAATTTAACTTGGCAACTCAACATTTTTGCACCTGTCTAATGCATTTCTTGATATAAAGATAAAATTTTAAGGCTATTATCCATCAGTTTCTTACAAGTTTTTCTCCATATGGCAACAAATTGAAAGTGCTGTGCTTGTCAGAAGCTGTATGTGGTGTGTATTGAGAGCTATATATAGAAGTGGCCCTCAAGAACTTAGAAATGAAGGAAATAGATTGCTTCATGAAGAAAACTGTAAAATGAGCATAATTACCCTATCTTTGATGGGCAGATCCTCCTGCAAAAGAGACAATTTTCTGAGCCTTCAGAGCTATAATGTAAAGGTGATATTTACATATATACTTGTCAGATCAGCCAAGGAAACCTAGACAAAGAGAATCTGAGAGGGTAGTTTAGGGTCCCTCACAGCACACACAAAGGAGAGTTATAGGGAATAATATTGGTGGTATCCATCCCAACAGGTTTGTGATGAGAGGGAGTTTTAGGCATCATATTTTGAGTACCTTGGTCCCTATGGCAAAACTATGTCCATGGAGACATGGACACATCAGCCCTGATAGTAACAAACATTTGACTGATCTAATGACTGTTGTTTAAATTTCTGTGTTCACCTGGCAACCTTTTAATCACATGTAGCTTGACTACAGAGGGAGAATAAGCTCTTCATTCTGACTGTGGGTCTTCTATTTCCTATGACAATGACTCTCATTTGAAGTTAATAAATTCACATTCTGATATCTCCTTCAGTCTCCTGGGCGGCTTAGGTTTAATCAGTGTCACAAGACTTCTAGAAATTGACTGTTATTAGTGGCCTTTCCTTGAGCCCACTTGCAAATGCTGATCTAGCCAGAGATTTCTATGCTGGAAACTAAAACTAAGCCACCATAGCTACAATATTAGAAATCAAAAAAAGGTCTATAAGCAAAGTGAGAAACCATAATTTACTAAGAAGAAAAGAACCAGGGATGGCTGATATTGCGAGCTGGACTTCAGCATCCACCACCGGGTAGACGGCCCAATTATGTGAAACCTACAAATGAGCATCTTCTCAGAGCCTAGAACAGAGATGAATGTGGCCCAAGCAGCCTTTGAGGTGAAATATTCTTCCCCACATGTCTCTTAAGTTTATGGTGAACAAACTGTGTGTGTGAGAGAGACAGAGAGACAGAGACAGAGGTAGAGAGGAAGGGGGGTGGGAGGAAGTCCCTCAGTAGATTTTCCAGATGGCTGGCCTATAAATCAAACTAATACCAGTCTGAACTTTTCACTGTGGTGGCCAATGTGATAGATATCAATCACGCGATTAGGAAAAGGAGAGCAGAGTCAGGGTGCCTCCCCATACAGCTACATATCATATATCCTGAGCTTGACCCAATAGCATCCCAACATACGTATAATAGAGTATGTCCTGAGATTTGTCTAACTCCTCTGCCAGCATTGTTGCCTCCATTATGACCGCTATAGTGACTATTAACCTCTTTCCAATCTCCCAGACCTAGGAGGAGGACCGTGTTTCAATTTCAAGCCATCCATGAATAGAAATGCTCTCAAGGGCGCCTGGGTGGCTCAGATGGTTAAGAATCTGCCTTCGGCTTGGGTCATGATCCCAGGGTCTTGGGATCGAGCCCCACATCGGGCTCCTGGCTCAGCGGGGAGCCTGCTTCTCCCTCTGCCTCTCTCCCTGCTCATGCTCTCTCTCTCTATCTCTGTGTCTCAAATGAATAAATAAAAATCTTTAAAAAAAAAAAAAAGAAATGCTCTCAAGTGTGGATTCTGCTACAAGTCAGATAACAATTTTTTAGCTAACAATGACTGAGTGCTTAGTATGTTTCAATGGTTATGATAGTTTTAACTAGAACCACAGGGATGCAGCTGGGTAGAAGAGCACTTTTTTTAACAAGAGGGAACATAGTCTCCAGAAGAGAAAAAATGTTATGGAAAGATAAAATAAGAAATGTTTTAATTTGCATTTCTCTAAATGTGAATGGAATTGAACAGCTTTTCGTGTAATTAAAGGAAATTTTTATATCCTCTTTGTGAGTTGTCTGTTTCTATCTTTCCCACATTTTCTAGTGATTTTGATCTTCTTCCCCTCTATTTTTTATCTTTCTCTTTAAATAGACTTCATGTTTTAGAACAATTTTAGATTTACAGAAAACTTAAGAAGATAGCACAGAGTGTTCCATACACCCCATACCAAGTTTTCCCTATTATTAACATCTTATATTAGTATGGTACATTTCTGACAATCAGTGAGCCAATATTGATACATTATTAATAACTGAAGCCCATTGTTTATTCAGATGGTTTTAGTTTTTACCTAATGTCCTTTTTCTGTTCTAGGATGACATCCAGGGTACAACATAACATTTAGTTGTATATTTTCTTCGGCTCCTCTGAGCTGTGCAATTTGTCAGATTTTACTTGTTTTGGACGCCCTCGGCAATTTTGAAGAGTACTGGTCAGATATTTTATAGGTTGCCCCACTATTATAATTTGTCTTCTACTTGTTTGCTTGTTTTTCTTTCTTTTCTTTTTTTTTTTGTCTTCTATTTTACTCATAGGACTAGGGTTACAGCCTTTCTGGAGGAAGACCACACAGATAAAGTGTCATTCTCATAACATTGTATCAAGAGTGCATATTATCAGCAAATGATCTATGAATATTGACCTTGATTATCTGGCTGAGTTAGCCTTTGTCAGGTTTCTCCGTTGTAAAGTTACACTTTATTGCGCACTTTCTGTGGAGTACTCTTTAAGAGGAAGTCACTGTTCATAGCCTACACCTAAAGAGTGGGGAGTTATGCTACCCATCCTTGAGGGTGGAGTATCTACATAAATTGATGAGGAGAACAAAGGTAAAAAAAAAAAAAAAGGTAGTTTAAATTAAATCTCCTTATGACTTACAGCCCACTGATAGATACCTGAGACATGCAGAACATGACATTCCTCAAGGAGTTCATGGCTGCCTTAATACCTTAATGTTTCTATTTCATTAAAGACTAAAAGCAACTTTATCCTGACAATAGCTAAATCTTCAAGGTCCTGTAAGACCCTGCTTTCAGCATACAAAAATTCCTTAGAAAGTTACACTTTCTCTACCACTACTCACCAAACTGAAAATATATAATGAGCCTCCCTTCAGCCTGCAGGGGCAGCTCTTTCTGCCCACGGGTACTATCCCCGTAATATAATAAAAACACCTTTTTTGCACCTAAAACGTCTCAAGAATTCTTTCATAGCCATTCCATTCACAAACCCAAAACTTCCAAATTTCATAAATTATTTGGAATTCTTCTGCACAGATTTGTCTATTCTCTCCCATTTATTACTTTATTTAATCATTTACTTATTTCAGTATGGACTCAGATATTTATTTTATATTCTGAACTATAAACAATACTACTTTATTTTGTTGTTTAAATTATTCCAGCTTTGGCCATTAAAACCATCTGGGCATGCAGTGTGTTTTGGTTTTTTTTTTTGGAAGATTATTTAAACTACTAATTCAATATTTTTAGTAGTTATAGGACTGTTCATTATATATTTCATCTTTTAGTTTAAGGAACTTGTCCATTTTATCAAGGTATTGAATATATGTGTGTAGAGGTTTTTTGTGGTGATCCTCTATTATCTTTTCATTTCAGCAAGGTCTGTAAGTATCTCTTCTCTTAAATTCCTGATATTGGTAATTGGTGTCTTCTATTTTTCTTTGTCAGTCTTAGTACAGATTTATTAATTTTACTAATCTTTTTAAAGAAATAGCTTTTATTTTCATTGATTTTTCTCTATTGTCTTGTGTTTTCAATCTCACTCATTTCTTGTCTTAATGTTATTGTCTTATGTTATTATTTATTTCCTCATACTTGCTTTGAGTTATTTTGTTCTTTTTCTAGTTTCTTGAGAAGGAGGCTTTATTTATTTGAAGCTTTTTCCTATATAAATATTTAATACTATAAATTTCCCTCTAAGTACTGCTTTAGTGGTATCCCACAGATTTTGCTACATTGTATTTTCATTCAGTTCAACATTTTTTTATTCCCCTTGAGAATTATTCTTTGATGAATTTAGAAGTGTATTTTAAATTCCAAATGTTTAAAGATCTTCCTGTCATTTTTTCTTTTACGGATTTCTAGTTTAATTCCATTATGGCTAGAGGATGTATTTTGCATGACTTCCACTCTTTTACAGTTGTTCATATTGTTTTATGAGCCAGGATATGATTTTCTTGGCAAATGTTTGTGCACTTCAAAACAATGTGTATTCTGCCGTTGTCGGGTAGAGTGCTTTATCAATGGCAACTGGATTCTGTCAGTTGATAAGATTCAGGTTCCCTCTCTCCTTGATGATTTCCTTTCTACTAGGTATATTTTAATGATAAGAGAATGTTGAAATTTCTCCTTTTTTAGAAACAAAACTTCCAAATTATAGTTGGGCATTTTTCCGCCAAGCTTGAGGTCACATTATCTAGTTTCTTTGCAGTTGAGTGTGAACTCGTGATTAAGTTCTGGCAATGGGATATGAGCTGAAGTAATGTATGTCAAATGTATGTCAAAACGATGGAACTACCTTACTCTTATCCTTACCCTCTTAGTTGTCTGGAAAGAGGGGAAGAGCTAGAATAGAGCTATCTTCATCCCATAGAGGGAAACCACATGTTGAAGAGGGGAGAATAGCCTTGTACTACCCACCTCTGGATTATTATGTGAGAAAGAATTATACTTTTATTTAGCTTTAAGCCACTTTATTTTTTTAATTTAATTTAATTTTATTATCTTATGTTAGTCCCCATACAGTACATCATTAGTTTTTGATGTAGTGTTCCATGATTCATTGTCTTTCTTTCTTTCTTTATTTTTTAAGATTTTGTTTATTTGAGAGAGAGATCGTGAAAGCATGAGCAGGGGGGAGGGGCAGAGGGAGAAGCAGACTCCCTGCTGAGCAGGGAGCCCCGATGCAGGGCTAATTCCCAGGACCCTGAGATCATGACCTGAGGCAAAGGCAGATGCTTAACCGACTGAGCCACCCAGGTGCTGAAACCACTTTATTTTGAGGGGGTTTGTTACTGCTTATAAACTATCAGATACTAAAGAAATTTTTTTAAAGATGTATTTATTTATTTTACTCGAGAGACAGCGAGAGGGAGAAGCAGACGCCCCGCCAAGCAGGGAGCCCAACATGGGGCTCAACACCAGACCTGGGATCATGATCTGAGCTGAAGGCAGACGCTTAACTGACTGAGCCACCCAGGCACCCCCAGATACCAAAATTTTAACAAATAAATTGGATTTATATATTTCATCATGAATAAAAGTCAAAAATACAATTTCCAGTGAAAAGAAATAAGTTGCTGAATGGTTGATTAACAGGTTTATAGACATGAAAATGTGAAAGAGAAAGTTGCATTGTTTATATATAAGTAAAATTAAGAAAAGTATACACAGGAATGTTCCATTCAGTTTAAGAGATATATTTAGGGAAGAGGGCACTCAAGGGACTTTCTTATATTTTATTTGTTTCCAAAAATACCAAGCAAATATTACAAATTTTATAATTTGGCAGAACTGAGTGGTAAACATGTATATTCATGATAAATTTCTCTCAATTCATACAAATGTTTGAGACATTTCACAACTAAAAAATAATTTAAAATAAAAGACTTCATGGAGAAAGTATTATTTGCTTTGAAAGATATATAGGATTTATTTACACAGTCATATTTTATCAGTCTGTATTAGTTTCCTACTGTTACTATAATAAATTAACACAAAATTAGTGCCTTAAAACCACGCAAATTTATTATCTTACAATTTTGAAGGTCAGAAGCCCAATATAGGTCTGGACTAAAATAGAGATGTCAGCAGGGCTGTGTTTTTCTGAAGGCTCTAGGGGAAAATCCATTTTATTACCTTTTCCAACTTTTTTAGAGGCTGCCTGCATTCATTGGCTCATAGTCCCCTTCCATCATTAACGCCAGCAATAGTGGGTCATGTTTTGCTCAAGATGTGTTCTCTCTCTTTTGGACTCTTCGGCTTCCTTCGTCCCCGTTTAAGTACTGTGTTATTACATTAGTCTCACCTGGGATAATCTCTTCATCTTAAAGTCAGCTGAATCTTAATTTCGTCTGCAACCTTAATTCTCCCTTGCCATGTAGAATAACATATTCACAGGTTCTGGGGACTAGGACATGGACACCTTTGAGGAGCCATTATTCTGCCTACCACGGGGTCCATCATGTATTCTTTGTTTACAAGCAATAGAAATTATCTCTAACTTAAGCAGGTAGGGAATTTATTAGGTGGATAAAGGTTTAGCTAATAGAATTACAGAGAAGCTGAATAAGTTTGTGTTGGAAAAGATGTGAAATAGCAGCTTTAGATATCTAGAAAGTAGGAGATAATAGATAATCTTTAATAGACACTATTATCTTAATGAATCAGCTCCAACTATGTCTTATTCTTATGCTGCTCGAGATTCAAATTCCAAGGAAAGATAGAATCTGACTGGTTTACCTTGAGTAGTGTGTCCATTCCTTAGCCAGGGTTGGGATGAACATCTTGATTGAGGAACCCACCAAGATTGTATACAATGAGAGGAGGTTCTTCCCCAATAAAAAAATCTAGATATTATCAGAAGAAGGAGAAATAAATATTAGGCACACAAAACAGGAGATGCCCACTGTAGCAGGGAAAGGTAATAATTGCAGTGTCAGCTATGTTATTATAAAATCATGAAAAATTGTATGTTTTATGAAAAAATTTAGTTTGGAAGCTCCTGGGTCACGTTCGGTCAGTTGGGCATCCCACTCTTGATTTTGGCTCAGGTGATGATCTCAGGGATTGGGCCCTGAGTCGGGCTCCACACTCATCGGGGAGTCTGCTTGAGATTCTCTCCCCCTATCAAATAAATAAATAGAAAAAGTTTAGTTTATCTAGCATAGAACATGAAATTGCACTCACAAAATAACAACAGGAAAGTAGGCTCAGCTGTGTAGCACTGCCCCTGAGTGCACAAGTGAAAGATTTTACCTAGTGTCACAGGGAATATATAGCTATGGAATGTTTTAGGATTGAGGAATAATATGATTGAAACTAGTTAAGGAGGCTCAGGTTAATGGCTTTGGGAGCAAATGGAATAGGGAGTCAGATTCAGAGATACAGTTACGCCATTAACACTAAAGAACAAATCCTACCTAGTCATTTTTACTCTCTCTTGCATTAGAGGCTGAATTTCTAGTGAAAGACCACTCTGATTTCCTAGAAATCAATTTTTTTTTTCAGATCTTTGGAGAAGGATGCGAGATTCAAGATTTTCTGTGATGATACATCTAAAAACCCCTACACACAGATTCAGCATAATCTCCTGTAATAGCAACCAAAAAAGCAAGCATACACAACACCTTCTTTATCATTCTCTCCTCACTTTTGTCTATCAGATCCCATAATTATTTAGCTCATTATTCTACCTATCCAGTAACCATCTTCCCCAGTTATTTCGTAAAAGAATTACACATTCATCCTAACCACATCTTTAACTAGAATATGTTCCACATAAAATTAAAAATTATTTTCAAGGAAAGTAATGAAGTCACACATTTGAAGGTTGATGGTTAGGCTTTAAAAAGAGAAATTAGGGGCGCCTGGGTGGCTCAGATGGTTAAGCGTCTGCCTTCGGCTCAGGTCATGATCCCAGGGTCCTGGGATCGAGCCCTGCATCAGGCTCCCTGCTTGGCGGGGGGCCTGCTTCTCCCTCTCCCTCTGCTGTTCCCCCTACTTGTGCTGTCGTGCTCTCTCTGTCAAATAAATAAATAAAATCTTAAAAAAAAACTATTAAAAAGAGAAATTAGTAAAGTAAGTTGTTTGAAGGTCAAAAATGTTTGCAACTTACATACATGATGAAGAGAAAAAGAATTCCTGGTCAGAACTACTCAGGAATCCTAGAAGCAATGTGAAACTCATGCTGTGAATTTGAAAAGATATGTAAAGTATTAACAAGTACTATCAATGTACCATCATCATTGCCTAGAAATATTTTCCTCTTGCTTCTGAAACATCATCCATTTTTATCTGGATTATAACAGCTCCTCTTCTATCTCCCTTGTTTTTCTAGCCAGTGGAATCGATGAGTCATTTCACCATCTGGGCTAGAGGAAAGGGAGATGTATGGCTGCATAAAGCTGAATATTATCTGCGTAATGAAGGCCCTGCAGTCCAAAATATCTCTCTTTCTCAGTGTCCTCATCCACACTTAGTCTCTCTCCAAAACAAAATTAGGGGGTATTCTACAAGAGCAATTTCTGGATACTTACTCCCAGCTCTAAGTCAACATTTCCAAACTCTTGGTAATAGAAAGTCTATGCAACATTGACTTTTCCAAGGTTTGGTAATGGCTGAAAAGGTTGGATTAAATTAATTTAGCAAAATATATAGCACCATATTTTTTTGAACTGCCATTCGAAATTCTAAATAACACCACTCCCCCAAAGCAAGGTCAGCACTTGAAGAGGAAAATGCCAGTCTTTGCTTAGACGTAGAGGGTTGCTCAAATGCTGCATATTTTCAATTCATCCTGTGTGTGTGTGTATGTGTGTGTGTGTGTGTGTGTGTACTCTGCTAAATAGCAGGGTATAGTGGTGAACAAAGTAGACGTTTATCTTGTCTTCATGGAGTTTATAGATGAGTGGGATCAAACATATAGACTATATAAAATATATATGTATATATATCAAGGAATCCAAGACTTCTATTTAAAACATAATGGGGGCACCTGGGTGGCTCAGTCGGTTAAGCCTCCCACTCTCGGTTTTGGCTTGGGTCATGATCTCATAGTTGTGAGATGGAGTCCCAAGTCAGGGTCTGTGCTCAGTGTGTGCAGATTTTTTCTCCCCGCTCTCTCTCCCTCCCCCTCTGCTCCTACCCCCTTGCACTCTCTCCCCCTCTGAAATGAATACATAAAATCTTTCTAAAAATTAAAACATTACATGTCAATTATCAAATTTTGCTTCTGTAAGATTACTTTCTTTCCATAAAGAGTTAATGCAGGCCATATGGTTCATAGCTTTACACTGTTGTATTTTGTATGTATAGCCTTATGCTCTGTTTTCAATTTTTTAAAATATGGATAAGAATTTTGTAGAAGAAACAAACCTGCTAATAAAATAATAGCCTGAACACTGACAAGCATTGCTGAGGAAATGTGATAGAGGTTATGGTAAATCTGTTGATCAAGATATATGAGGTACAGTTGATGAAACTGGTAATGTTCAGTAATAAAAACAGATGATATAAGTGCATATAGAGTTTCAGAAATTTAGAGCTGAAAGGGATCTTATTAAGATAACTTAATCCAAATATTTCATTTTGTAAAAAGAATGATATGTTAACCTCTTTTAGGTTAAGGAACTAGTCAGTGGTAGAATCAGAATTACAACTGTTTTTCCTCCAATATTATTCCAAATTTCCTTGGCAGCTGATTTTCAATTTTGGTTTGAAATCAGCTGGTTACTGATTTAAGCACTAAATTATCTTCTTACACTTTACAATAACTCTTTAAGGTAGATGCTGTTATAATCCTCATTTTTCAGATGTAGAAAACAAGAATTAAAGAGGTTACTCAGCTACTAGGAAGCAAGGCCAGAATCAAATATTGGTCTGACCCCAGTAGTTAAAATAAAACTTCTAACTACTCTGCTCTGTTCTGAGTAACTAGAGTCATCAGATCTAGGTCTCATGGGTGGATGCTACAAGAAGGAAATTTTCATCTTATATAAGGAGGAAATTTCTAATATTCTACCTCTAAAAATTTAGAATTGAAATGAAACCTATTTCAGTGAGGTCCCCCCAATACTATAAATGTTGAAATGGATCTTAGGGAAGGACTTCCACGTCAGATAAGAAGCTGAACCAATTGGTGTCAACTCTTCCTTCTAAAGCTTCAGATTTTTTATCTTTTCACTAGTTGTGTGATAGTGTTGTAGATCTCAAAACCTATTTGTTCATTTTGCAACAACTAAACTTAGAAGAATATATTTTCTAAAGGTATCTAAACATTCACATTTCTAAAAGTTATACTGAATGTTGGTTCTGTACTCTGAAATGTCATTTCTTCTGAAGTATCTGTGTCAGTTCCCTTGGCTGACTCCAATCTCAACCTCTTTCTTGTTTGAGGAATTCCCTACTCTACAAATCTTTTTTTTTTTTTTTTAATTTTATTTATTTGACAGAGAGACAGCGAAAGAGGGAGCACAAGCAGGGGGAATGGGAGAGGGAGAAGCAGGCTTCCCGCAGAGCAGGGAGCCCGATGCGGGGCTTGATCCCAGGACCCTGGGATCATGACCTGAGCCGAAAGCAGACACTTAACGACTGAGCCACCCAGGCGTCCCCCTACTATAAAAATCTTAAGGGGAGGCAGAGCTTCCCATTATAGTCACAGAAAATGCTAGATACTTGCTTTCCTACTCTCTACTGGCACATGACTTGGGCTCAGTAGTCAGGTGCCCTCTCCGGGGACTTTGACTGAGAGGCTAGTAGTTGTAAAGAAGGAGTCAGGGAAGAATTAGTCTGGCAACAACAGCCAATTCTGAGTGGCAGAAGTGCCACAAGCTCCATTCAGTGCTGGTGTAGGCTGTATCATCCAGTGCTCAGTGGGGTCATAGCAGTGTCCTCACCAGGCTGGTTATGTAGCAGGTCTCAGGCTATGATTCTGCATGCCCAGCCTCTATTTGTTCCCACCAGTTTCCCAAGCTTGCTTCTCTAGTCTTCTCTACACGTCTCTATAGCTACCCAATATTTTTTCCATAATTTTCATTTTTTCTTTAATTAACCAGTTTTGGTCAATTACAATCTTAACTGATATAGACTCCATCATAAGGAAATAGGATTCATCACTTCCTGTTTAACTGTATAGTTTCTTTCTTTTACAAGTGTGAGACTCATTGAAACTGAATCTCTACTGTTTTTAGTCCTCTGTGCCAGGCAATACTAAGGGCATACCCAGGGTTATGATCCAGAGAACGTCCTCTAGGCTGGAATAATCTATTGTGTCACAGAGTATGTTCAAACCAGCATGTTATCTCCTCTTCCTCCTGAATCTACATGAAAGTAATATTAAAGAGATTTAAAAGTGTAAACCACAATTTATAAAGATAATGGGAGGAAGGGCATCAGCACATGTGAGATCTCAAAAATTTTTATAAAACAAAGATCAGATGGAGGAATTAACTGGAGCCAGGCAGAAAAAAAAGCTAAATACTCAAGAATACTTGGAAGAAGTTATTACAGCTGAGCTGGGAAATGAGCACACTTAAAGAACCTCAGAGATACTTGATATTTCAGAAAGCTAGGAATGAGTACTATGAAGAGCAGAAGATACAGAACTGAAGAAAGATCATTGAAAACTCTATGTAAGTGCTGAGCAATAGAAATATACTTTGAGCCACACTCATAATTTTAATATTATCGAAGCCAAATTAAAAAAATAAAAAGAAACCGTGAAATTAATGTTGATATGTTTTGATTAACCCAACATATCTAAAATATTATTTCAACATGTAATCAATGTAAAAAATCTAACAATTTTTGAGATATTTTCCTTTTTATTGAACTATATCTTTACAAGCTGATGTGTATTTTACACTTCTGTGCATCTTAATTCAGAAGAGCTTCAATGCAGGTGCTCAGTAGTCACGTGTATAATCCACAATGTAGTTCTATATGAAAGCTACAGAATGAAGAAAAATAAAATAGTCAAGTGTCTCTTCAAGACAAAAATTTAAATATGTTTTCATTCCCCTGAAGAAACTGGATGGGCCTGGATCAAAATTTTGGCATCTTAGTATTTATGATTCTCTCAGCAAAAGAGCTAGTGGCCCTTAAGGTGAGGTCTTCCCCTCAACAAGCCCCACTCCCTTTCACTGAACTTATAATTTACTTATTACTTTCAAATCAGAACACAAATCAAGGGTTATCATATATGTGAAGAAAGCTTGTGTTAAGAAAAGAATACTGATTTTAAAATACTGTAAATAACACTGAAGGAAACAGATACTTCAAAGAAAGGAAGGGAACTTTAAAAACAATAAAATAAACCTCTAATTAGAATCTTTAGGATCAGTAAGATGGCAGAATAGGAGTTTTCTATTATCACTCCCCCACAGAATGCTGATTTTTGACAACCGCACACAGATCAGAGTACCTTGGTGGGAGTCCAGGAGTCCAATGGAGACATTGGAGCAAAAAATCCAAGAATGTGATGTGTGTTCAAGAGGGTAAGAAGAACAGCTTCACTTTACCTGTGACATCCCTCCCCCAAGGTAGCACAGCTCAGGGCTGAGAGAGACCTGTTTAATCCACATTTTCTCCCATTGGGGAAAGTGAGACATAGTGAATGAGTACCTCTGAAAATGGAATATTATTTTGCATCAAAAAATATAGAAATCCTGCCATTTGTACAACATGGATGATCCTGGAGGACATTATTCTAAGTGAAATAAGCTAGATAAAGAAGGACAAATACTGCATGATCTCACTTGTATGTGGAAACTCAAAAAGTCAACTCATAGTAATAGAGAACAGGATGGTGGTTATTGGGGTGAAAGAATCAGGGTAAAAGTGTCATAAAGTACAAATTTTTAATTATATAAACAAGTTCTAGAGACCTAATGTACAGCATGGTGACTATAGTTGATAATCATTTATTATATACTTGAAATTTGCTGAGAGGGTATCAAAAAAAAGGAAGAAAGAAAAGGTAACTATGTGATGTGGTGTATATGTTAATAAGCTTGACTGTGGTAATCATTTTATAATGTGTATGTATAGCAAAATATCACATTGTATACCTTAAATATATATAATTTTATTTGTCGGTCATACTTCAATAAAACTGAGGAGGGGGAGAAACTTTGGAAAGATTCAAGAAAAGATGATTATATCCAAAAAAGTAAAAGCAGTATGGGGCCTAAGAAGGGAGAAAACTTAGAAATTAAAAATATGATAGCTGAAAAAATAATTCAATGGAAGGAATTAAGGATAAAGTTTAAGAACTCTAAGAAAGCTAGAGAAAAATAGTATGAAAGGGTGAGAGAAAAGAATTGGGAAGATATCTAAAAAGAGAAAAGAGAGGGGAGGAAATTAGTAATCTAATAATATAGAAAAATTTTCCAGGACTCAAAGATTTAGTTCTTTATACAGAAAAAATTTACTTAATGCCTAAACATATGAATCAGAATAGACCCACATTTAGAACAAATCGTTACAAAATTTTAGAACGAAAAAGATACAGAAAATGTGCTAAAAGCTTTCACAGAGAAAAAAGAGGTCACCTACTGTTATCATTCAAAATCAGTTTCAGAAAACTTAACACACTCTTGCAAGTTTAAGCAGCAAAAAAGATTTATTATATTCTACAAAATGGCTGGTAGAGCTGCTGAAATAGGCTCTAATTTGAGCATCCAAGAACGATCCCCCAAATCACACTGAAAAACTGGACCCCACCAAGAGAACTTCTGCCCTTGCCATCAGCCGAAAAACAGAGCATCAAGAGCTGTTCCGTGATTCAGGGAAACCATCACTGTAGTTCCCGCATCTGTAAGCCCAGGAGCAACAGGATCTAAGAAGTCAGGTTCTTAACTTTCCTGTTTCTCCAACGTGCAAAGCTATGTTGGAAGGTTGGAATGAAGGCTGAAGAAGCCAGTCTTTATTGTCCATCATAGTACAGCCCCACACTCTTTTCACGATTAAACTTTCACACAAAAACAGTTACCGTATAACTGTATTTAGTCTCTCTGGGGAAGGAGAGAACCAAAATCTGTATCAATCACCACACCCACTTCTCAGTCCTATGTTGATGCCCTGAAACCCAGTGGTTCTTAAATCCTAGCCCACGTGAGAATCACCCAGAGGGTTCACTAACTACAGTGCTGGGCCCCACTCCCAATATTTCTGACTCAGTAAGATTAGGATATCGCATGAAAATTTCCATTTAGTTCCCAGGGAATGCTGACTGATGCTGCTTGTGAGGTTTCAATAGTATGAGAACCACAGGTGTAACCCATAGAATAAATTATGTCACAGGCTGTAATTGGTTGAGTATAATTTCTTTTTTCAACTATCTATTTCATGTTCTTTTTTTCCCTCTCTTTTTTTTTAAATTTAAATTCAATTAATTGGGGCACCTGGATGGCTCAGTCATTAAGCGACTGCCTTTGGCTCAGGTCATGATCCTAAGGTCCTGGAATGGAACCCCGCCATCGGGCTCCCTGCTTCCCCCTCTGCCTGCCACTCCCTCTGCCTGTGCTCTCTCTCTCTCTATGTCAAATAAATAAATAAAATCTTTAAAATAAATAAATAAATAAATAAATTCATAATATAATGTATTATTTGTTTCAGGGGTACAGGTCTATGAGTCATCAGTCTTATATAATACCCAGCGCTCATTACAACACATACCCTCCCCAGTGTCCATCACCCAGTTACGCGGTCCCTCCACCCCCTTCCCCTCCAGCAACCTTCAGTTTGTCTCCTATGATTGAGGGTCTCTTATGGTTTGTCTCCCTCTCTGGTTTTGTCTTGTTTCATTTTCTTCCTCTTTTGTTCTCCTGCCTTCAACCAGGATGCAGCTGGTCGAAGTTCTTTATTTGGTGGAGTTTCGCAGCATAAACTTGGAACACATGATTGAAGATGGCTCCTCCTCTGCCAGCATGGGTCATTGAATCCCACTGTAAAGAAGGACCCCTCCCCCATCACCTCTCTCTATCTCACCACTAGGTGGACCTTATGTCTTCAGGAAATATACTTCCAGTGAGTGTTTTATAACAGTTTAGACTTTATCTGTTACATTATCTAGGGTTGCTTAATTAATACATGATTTTTTGTAACAAAATATTGTAAATATATGGCACTGACTTAGCAGTTGGTCAGTGAGTGGTGAAGCAACTGATTTCAGATGCTTGAAAGATGGAGATCCATGCTACTCAATGTCGAAGCATTTAGTTAAAAAACAGCTATTCCTGTGGTAATTTGGGAGGCAGATAAAGTGTCTTCAGTCTGTAACTCCAGGGGAAAAGTTTTGAAAACAGAATGTTAGAGGTGTATATTGTTGCTACTGACTGTTTAGCAAAGTATGAGATCAAAGAGATGAGCTCGGACAAGAAATGGGTGTATGCAAATAGAAATAAAATAGAGAAATTCCAGAAACTTTGGGGCTGCAAATGACTGGAAAAGTGGACTTCCACCAGACCCTAACCTGTAGATAAAAGACTAAGAAAAGTTTTGATCAACACAGGACAATAAAGACTAATCTTTAGGAAAAAAAATCCAGTTTAAGAGTATGGCTTTCTCACCCAAACCTGACAGTAGTCACCATTAAATTAAAAGAGAGGCATGGAGGTTAAGATGCAAAGAATTAACCCAGACTTGAGAATTAAATCTGGCACAGAACTTTGGGTATGGCTAATAAATCATAAAATTGCGTGGAAGAAAAATATCAGAACTTTTATTAAGATTTGGAAGGAATTCTACTGATAAAAAACTATAAGTCTAGACTAGAAAAGCATTTCCCTGTTCAAACTTTAAAACAACCATTTGGTGGACTTCTGGTTGCAACCACAATGAATTAACTTCCATCCGACTAACCTTCCCACTGAAAGCAATTGTAAAAACTGGGGAAACATGTAAAACAATTTTTTGAAGACATTGAAGAGTTACAAAGCAGGTAGGACTTGATAGCCTATGATTCTTGAGAGAAGTTAAACACAAGGTGAGCTTCACATTATTCTGGCTTTTTCCCTGAGAGTATACACCAAATTGTGGGTACCAAGGACTAGAGTTCAAGCAGAACGTGGTATTCTTAGTACATGGAGAAGACAGGAGGTCAGAGTACAAAGTTGCCAAAATGGCTGAACTATAGTGGAAAATCCCTAAGAGGAAGGAACTGCAAATAAGGAACCTCAAAACCTTCATATAAATTCCCTTTAAGTTGTTGGCTGATTCTTAAATGATGCAGGCAAAGAGCAAGAAACCCAGCAGAAAACAGTGACTGAGATTATAAAGAATGAAGCAGAGGTTTCAGTAGCCATACAGTTTGGGAGTCAAAAATAAGAATTTAAGTCCTGCGAAGAGATAGGGATCTTAGTAGATATCCCAGGTTTCCACTTGAGACCCCAACAAAGGCCACAGCCTAAGAGTCAGAACCACATCCTAGGCATAAGGTCTACATCCTAATAGTAAGGACAAAACCAGAGTAGTCTAACAGAGCCTAAAACCAAGCCTCCATAGGTTCAAGGTGACCTGCTGGTAGACCATGATCACTAATAACTAAACTATGTCCATGCTAGGCTAATAAAAAACCTCAGAAATCATTCACATTCTTTTCCTCCATGCTTCCTTTATTCTATCGGCTAGATGTTGGTACTCAAACTTTAAATGAAAGCTGTGTATTGAAGATGATAGAGCTCAGGTCCCTAAATGTAAAGCAGAGCTTCCCACCCATCCTACTGAATGGGCATTTAATAATAAGTAATCTTGTGTAGGTGCTATGGAGTCTTAAGGATTTTAGTTGTTTCAGTGGCTAGAGTATCTTAATATACCTAATATATATCTAATATAACCTCTCTATCCCCTCATTTAAATGTATGACATAGTTTTTATTATATCTGTTTTTTAGTTGAAGAAAATAAGGCTCAAGACAATTAAATGACCAACCTAAATAAAGGTCATTCAGTTCATAAATGACAAAGCTAAGATTAGATTTTCTATTTCTTCTTGAGTCAGTTTTTGTGGTTTGTGTCTTTCTAGACATTTGTCCATTTTTGTCAAGGTTTTCTAACTTGTTAGCCTACAAATGTTCTTAGTTTTCCCTTATAATTTTTTTTTTTTCAATTTCTGTAAGGCTAGTAGTAATGTCCCCTTTCATTCCTGGTTTTAGTAATTTGAGTATTCTCTCTTTTTTTCTTGTTCAATCTAGCTAAAGGTTTGTCAATTTTGTTGATCTTTTTGAAGAAACAACTTTTGATTTTGTTGAAAACCAGACATTTAAAAAAACATAATGTAGAAACTCTGGAAATCAGATTCTTCTTCCTCCCTGTGGTTTTTTTGTTCTTGCTGTTTGTTATAGTTACTTTTCATTTGTTCAGTGACTTTTCTGAACTACCTGCATGAGGTCTGTATTCTTTGTTGTGTGTGGCCATGAAAGATTCTGCTTGGTTAGCTTAGTGCTCAGCTTATGATTAGACAGATTTCCTTAAATGTCTGGAACCATTATGTCTTCCAGTGTTTATTGAAGGTCTGTGTGTGTTGGGCCACGGCATCAACACTAAGCCAGGCATTGCCGACTCTCTCTTAGCCTTCATTTCTGACTTTTACAGAGCCTCAAGGTCAGCCTCTGGTGAATGCTTCTGGCCTCCTTGGGTTTTTCCTGATCTTATGTACAGTTTAACACACCCCTGGGTATGTGGGGGGGTTTCTAATATGTGTGGGTTTCTAGATTCCTGTGAATATGTTGGAGTTTTTCAAAGCTCCTACAGACATTCTCCAACTTTTCAAGCTTTTTGGTTAATCTATTGTTTGTCCCAACTGTTCCCACTGCCTAAAGTGACTGGAAAGTTAATCGATTCCCTCTCATTCATTTTTTTTGACAAATGCTTCTGGGGTAAAGGCTTTTTGCACTGGTTTGGCTCTGAATCAAATCAAGTAAAGACAGCCTTGCAAGTGAGATCTTCTAGGGAACCACCAGTTAGGTGAAATTATTCTCTTAGAGTTAGGTTTTGAAAGCACTCCAATCTCATTCGGCCTCATTAGATGGCTGCCAGGCTGCTGGTTTTCACCATGATTGTGGGCTACTGTTTTTCAAAGCAACAGCCAAGCTGGAGCTGAAGGGATTGGGTTAAAACAAGTCAAAACATCACAAAAGCTTGCTGTTCTTTCTGAGAGATTCAGCTGTTTTCTTGAATAAATGCTTTCTGGATTGCTGCAAGCCTTTGGTTAATATCCAGAATTCAGAACAAGTTTATTCTGACAATTTTGCCAGTTTTCTCACTGCTTTAGTGGAGAAAAGAATTTTCAGAGGTCCTTATGCCTCCATTCTGCTGATGTCACTTTAAGACTATATAATTAAAACTCAGGCCCTCTCACTCCTTGATCAGTCAATCCTCTTTCTGTGATATCTGTGGTCATCAAACTTTACATGCATCAAAATCACCTGGAAGGCTCACTAAGCTACAGATTGCTGGGCTCCACACTTACAGTTTCCTATTCAGGACCTAACTGAGAATATGCATTTTTAAAAAGTTCCCGGGTAATACTGATGCTGTTGGTCTGGGGATCACTTTTTAAGAACCACTCTTTTACACCATACCTTCAACCCATTGCCTTAGGGAGTGCTTCTTAACTCTGGAATCAATAGTAATTATATGTATAAGCCAATAATACATATTATCATCTCTATATACACATAATAAAATAATACATAAGTTAATATGTATTTAGTACTTACAACATGGTAGGTATGATATGCTTTAGCTTTATTAGGTTTTTTAATCTACTCAATGACTCATGAGTAGACATTATTACTTTTCCCATATTTAAATTGGAAATCGAGGCCAGAGAGGTAAATAGATTGCCCAGAGGCATACAGCTATAAATGCAGGAATTATTATAAGAATATGGTCTGTTTGATTCTAGAATACAGGCTTTAGGCCTCCACAGTGTTTCCCAAAGAGTAACACGGTCACTTCTGATGCTTTGGATGACTTCAGTTGGGGAATGCATGCATGATTAAAAACAGTGACTCACATAGTGAGAAAGTGATTCCTATTTTAGCTCTATTTTTCTATCCTTTGATTACATCATGATAAAAATGCCATTTGCATGCTTGATCTTTAATGTGTTTGATGCTTGGTAACCTCCCCTTTTAACAGGCTCAGAGTTTAGGCTCAAAGACGTTAGTAGGCAATAGTTTGTAGCTATTATTTTAAAAATTGTATTGTCTACTTTTCTTACCGTTACTTTCAACCTAGGATAGATGATGGAGATTTTCCATCATAGTCTTTTTATAAAGTTTCCGTCTTAAAGAAATTGAAGAAAAAATACATTTATTTAAAGAAAATAATAAATAATACTGTTAGTATTATACACACACAGGTATGGTATGAAAAGATTGAAATTTGAGGGCGCCTGGGTGGCTCAGTTGGTTAAGCGACTGCCTTCGGCTCAGGTCATGATCCTGGAGTCCCTGCATCGAGTCCCGCATCGGGCTCCCTGCTCGGCAGGGAGCCTGCTTCACCCTCTGACCCTCCCCCCTCTCATGTGCTCTCTCTCTCTCTCTCTCATTCTCTCTGTCTTAAATAAATAAATAAAATCTTAAAAAAAAAAAAAAAAAGATTTTTAAAAAAAAAAAAAAAAGAAAAGATTGAAATTTGAGAAACCCTGCCCTAACAAGCATGTTAGTATATCCAATTGGATCAATACGCAACATCCGAAAGGGAGATTAGGGAAGTCTGATTAAAGTACGAATTATCTTTTAAAGAGGGAGAGACTTGGATGGAAAAGAGCCACAGCTTCTAGAGCAACATGTGTAAAGTAGAGAAACATCAAGTGAGAAACGGTTTCTTGGTAAGAAATGTACTACAAGGGTGGGCTGAAACTTAGATTTGATTTCACAAAATGTCTATAGCAAATTCTCGTAACTGAAGTTCCCATAGTAAATTTTGGATAATTTGCTTTAATCAAAAGGAAAAAAAAGGTCTCGGTTCACTAGCAGATTTTGCAGTTGCCAGGGACAGCACAAGAAGTGGGGCGCTTAAATCTTGGGGGTGGGACGCGATAAATATATCCTGGGCACTGGGCGTGTAAGTGGAAGGAGTTGAGGGGGTTGGGGAATAAGGTGGGAGGAGAGCAGGACTGTAATCAGAGAAGCAGACATGTTCAGGATGGGGAGAAAAAAGGACATGTGGGGGACGAAGAAACAATTTAGCATCACTGACATGATTAGTAAACTGTTACTCGTGTTTAAATTAAGCAAGATGTCCAGGGACTACAGCTGTTGTATTTATTTTGGTTGCATGTGATGGGAGCTGTTACTTCTTGGCTTGACAGCCGATTAGCCTCTAGATGCAAACTGGAAGGTTCTGGTCAGCCCAGGGCTATAGAGAGGAAACGCAGGCATTCCCCTATCCCCCGCCCCAAGAGAATATGAAACGAGGATGCAAGGGTCTCACTGCAGGGAGGGAGGGGAAAAGGCACTAGATAGTGCATAGAGTCAGGGTGGGCAAACGTGCCCTTCTATTTTTTTCTTGTCCCACCCATATCTGAACTGCAACGGATTGAGCTTTATGCCAGGAGACCTTAACCTTGTTAGTCAGGTTTCCAGTCGAGTTAGGATTGATTTTAATGCCTCCATTTTGGTTGTTGCTTTGGGATTTCTGAAAAAGTCTAGCTGCGCCAGCCCTTCTCTTAGTTCTCCACACCCCCTTCCCTTTCCCTGAGACCCCGCCTTTTCTCCCAGCCCAAACCACAAAAGGCCGTGCTGTTCCAGCCCCAGCGCGGTGCCCCGCCCCCTGCCCGAACGTCGCAGTGCTGCAGGGAAAAGAGGTGGGCCCAGACGGGCCGGGGTTGGGGGGAGTGTAGCTTCATCCTTCCGCTCTCCGGCCAATGGGTGAAGTCCTTCTGAGCCAGAAGGGGGTCCGGGGAGTAGACACAGTCCAAGTATATTTCCCTTTTTCTGCCACGTCCCAACCATTGACGTGAGCCCACTCCTCGGGTTCCGATTGGATAGGTGGATTTTTCCCGCAGAGGCCCTTTGAGTCTATTGGTCGGTGTTGCTCGGGGGCGGGGCTTGCGTGTCCTCCTCCTTCGCCTCTACCGCGGCGCTAGGGGCGGGACGCGCCGCCGCCGCCGCCTCTGCTTCCGCCGCCGCCGCCGCCGCCTGCCGCTGCGCGTTCCGCGGGGGAGGAGTCGGAGGCGGAGAAGAAGGCGGTGGTGGCGGGTGGAGGATCGAGCGCTGTTCTCGCTCCGGAGCCGCTGCACAGTTCGGTGAGGGGATTTTTTTTTTTTTTTTTAATCTAGCTTGTTCTGATGTCAGGAATGTGAGGGTCGGGGCGAGGAGATTGCTGCCTTCACCCCCTCCATTTCTTAATTTCTGTCCTCGAGAAGGAACAGGGCCTGTCCCTGCCCGCTGCGCCGGCCATGGTGGGTGGGGTTGATGGCTGTGAGAGGCCTTCTTCGCCTCCTGGGCCCGGTCCAACCCGGACCTGAGGCCACGCTCGAGTCCGTGGCCGCCGCGCCCGCTCCCCCCAGCGAATGGCATCGATAGATCTGGGGGTCTCCACCGGCCGCTCTTCCCTGCTGCCTCTTCTGCTGTCCTTGGTGCCTTGGCCAAGGACCCCGCTATCTTTCTCCCGACACTGGAGGCTGTATGAGTGTGACCCCACCAAAACCTCACAGCCGCCTTCTCTGCCCATTTCCAGTCATCCCGCATAGAGCTGATCCATCTTACGCCACAGGCCTGCAGCCCCCCTCCCTCTCGAAACCTTCCGTTGCGGTCGCTCTCCTGGCTGTATTTGCATTTTTCCCGATTGTCACCGAGCCTTGGGCACGCAGACACCCTGTACAAACCATAGCAATCGCTCTTCTCCCGATATTAGCACCATTGCATCAATGCTTCTGCCGGTTAGCGATGTCAGGTCAGAGCACTCTGGTAGAGCCACCTTCAGTTTGGGCCTCCCTGAGATTACTGCTTGTTAATCATTTTGCGCACATTCAAAATGGTGAGTTTTAAAGTCGCCCAGACCAAGTTGAAGAAAAAGGGAGGAGGTAAAATACTCTTTTTGCAAGGAGGAAGAATCTGTTTAGGAGACTCCTCTCTCCAGGCGTAAAATTTTTTTGCGTATGCATGGACGCTGCTTTGAGTCTGCTGGTTCTGTGAAGTTCACGTTTTTTAAAAAAAAAGGCTTACTGTATTGTTATTTTTATCATGACCTATTTGGTCAGTTAAATTTCCTTAAAATGGCAGCCACCTCTGCTGAAGACTACACATCATTTGAAGAGTATGTAAATAAGTATGAAGATAATAAACGTTTTAACTATTTTTTTAGTTTTTTGTCTCCTGGAATTCATGTCATTTTTATATGAAATAAGTTTAAGTTTTGAAAATTAACCACAGACATGCAAGCTTGATGTAAAACTTAACAATATAGAAAAAGGACTATTAGGTAAAATGTGAACATTTCTCATCCTCCAGTCCTACTCCAGTGTCTAAAGTTAACCATTTACTGTGCATCTTTATAAATGTGTTTTTAAACACACATACATACATGCGAAGTTGGGTTTTGGGGGGGCGGAGAGGAATACCAAACACATTGGTATATCACTTGTTTCTTTCTCTTGTTTATATGTCTTGCACATCTTTATTTGTTATATATAGATCTCTCTGATACTTTATAAAGGTTAAGTAGGATTTCATGAGTTTGAATGAGCTATAATTATTTAACCTTCTAATGAAAGACATTTAGGGGTTTTTTGCTATCACAGATAATGCTTTATTTGAAGCCAACTTTTTAATTTGATTAGTTTTTAATTACAAACCTTAAATCTTAAAAAATTTTTAAAAAATCAAACATTTTGGAGGAATGTTAAGGTAAAAAGTGAAGCTCCCACTTCCCCTTCTAATTCTACCTTTATTTTTAAAGTGAATTGTTAGGGAAACTTCCTCTTTTGATTATTTTTGGCGCATGGATTCCTACAAATGGAATTGCTGGGTTAAATGGTATGCATATTTTAAATTTTGATAACCATTTCTTCCTCTTTTCAGAATTATTCTTGACTGTTTCTTATGCATTTCTTCTCCAGATAAACTTTAGACTCAGCTTAAAAGTCAAATAAAAAATCCTTAGGTTTTGGGGCACCTGGGTGGCTCAGTTGGTTAAGGGACTTCCTTCAGCTCAGGTCATGGTTCCAGGGTCCTGGTCCATCTTACGCCACAGGCCTGCAGCCCCTCATTGGGCTCCCCACTTGGCGGGAAGCCTGCTTCTCCCTCTCTCACTCCCCCTGGTTGTGTTCCCTCTCTCTCTCTCTCTGTCAATTAAATAAATAAATAGAATCTTAAAAAAAAAAAATCCTTAGGTTTTTTTGAATGATGTTATATTGAAATTTTAGATTAATTGGGGCAAACTGACCTTTATGATACTGAGTCTTTCTCCTCACATCTGTATGCATATATGGTATGTCTTTCCCTTTTATTCACGTCTTGCTTTATATTCTTAGGCAAAGTTTTATAGTTGTTGTTGTTTTTTTATCTTCGCCCATATGTATGGCATTCCTTCCTAGTACTTCTAGCTGTCTTATGATTGGATTTGCTCTGGTGGATGGAAACTTTCAGTAACATTTTCTCTCTCTCTCTTTCTGGTTATAGGAAAACTTTTGTGTTTTTTCTGTTTATCATGTATCTAATCACTTGAGCTGGTGATTATCTGAAAGTATTCAAGCTTTCTGGCTTTCTTTTCATTTTTTATAACTTACGTGTTTTCCTCATTGCTTTGGCTAGTATACTAACTATATAATTTGGAATAATAGTAGTGATAGCTAAAAATGTGTTGTTTCTGACTTTGAAGAATGCTTCTGATGTTTTAGCATCAATTATGATGTTTGCTGAAACTTTCTGATAAATGGAGAATATTAAGTTAAAATATTTTCTATTCTTGGTTTTCTAAGATGAGTTTTTGTTCTCTTTTATTTCTGATGACACTTTTAAAAACCATAAGTGGGTATTGAATTTTATTGATGTTTTTGACTTTTTAGTGGTTATAAGGGCATCACCAATATTCCCTGGTTAAAATTTTCCCAAGAGAGCTCCATTTTAAAGAATCAACTTTATTGAGGATAATTTACATACAATAAAATGTGTGTATTTAAAATACACAATTAAGTATGTTTTGACAAATATGTACATCCCTGTCACCACCACCACATTCAAGAGTAGAATGTTTTCATTATTACAGTCAAGATATAGAATATATCTGTCATTCCCAAAAGTTCCCTTTTGCCCTGTACAGTGACATTTATACCCCTCAGCCCCATGAAACCATTGTCCTCTCCTTCTCACTATAAATTGGTTTCATTTGTTCTAGAATATAAATGTGATTACATAATAAATACTCTTTTGCACTTAGCTTTTTTCTCTCAGCATGATGTCTCTGACAATCGTACATGCTTTTGTGTGTTTAACTGATCATAACTTTTTGTTGTTGAGAAGTAGTCCATGGTATTGATTTACCACTATTTGCTGACCATTTCACCTATTTATAGATATATGGATTGTTTCCAGTTTGGGGCTGTTATTGATAAAGCTGCTATGAACATTCATTCATGAAGTTTTGTGTGAAACACAGATTTTTGTTCTCTTGGGTAAATACCTAGAAATGGATTTGTTGCATTGTATGGTAAATGAATGTTTAAATATGAAAACCTGCCACACTCCTGTTTTACAGTTCCAGTTGCTCTATACCCTCATCAACACTTGGTTATTTCAGTCTTTTTAATTTTAGCCTTTCTAGTGAGTATGTAGTAGTATCATACTTTAATTTTAATTTGCATTTATCTGATGATTAAGGACACTGAAAATTTTCTGTTGGTCATTTGTGCGTATTCCTTTGTGAAGTATCTGTTCAAATCTTTTTTTTTTTTTTTAAAGATTTTATTTATCTGAGAGAGAGAATGGGAGACAGCGTGAGAGGGGAAGGGTCAGAGGGAGAAGCAGACCCCCCGCTGAGCAGGGAGCCTGATGTGGGACTCGATCCCGGGACTCCAGAATCATGACCTGAGCCGAAGGCAGGTGCTTAACCAACTGAGCCACCCAGGCGCCCCGTATCTGTTCAAATCTTTTGCCCATTTTTAAACATTAGGTTGTTTGTCTCATTGAGCTGTAAGAATACTTTATTTTTGTGTAAGTCCTTTGACCCACACAGACACATACGTACACAGTGCAGTCTAAGGCTTACCTTTTTATTTTTCCAAACTTTTCAAAATAGAGGAGCTTTTCATTTTGATTAAATTCAGGGGCACCTGGGTGGCACAGTCCCTTAAGCGTCTAGCTCTTGGTTTCGGCTCAGGTTGAGATCTCGTGGTCAGGCAATCCAGCCCCTCATTGGGCTCTGCGCTCAGCCAGGAGTCTTGCTGGAGATTCTCTCTCTCCCTATTCCTCTCCCGCTCCAATTTGTGCTCCTCTTTCTTTCTCTCTCTCAAATAAATAAATAAATCTTTAAAAAAAATAAATCCAGGGGCGCCTGGGTGGCTCAGTCGCTGGGTGTCTGCCTTCGGCCCAGGTCATGATCTCAGGGTCCTGGGATCGAGTCCCACATCAGGCTCTCTTCCCAGCGGGGAGCCTGCTTCTTTCTCGCCCACTCCCCCTGCTTGTGTTCCCTCTCTTGCTGTCTCTCTGTCAAATAAATAAATTTTAAAAAATAAAATAATTTTATCGGGCGCCTGGGTGGCTCAGTTGGTTAAGCAACTGCCTTCGGCTCAGGTCATGATCCTGGAGTCCCGGGATCGAGTCCCGCATCGGACTCCCTGCTCAGCGGGGAGTCTGCTTCTCCCTCTGACCCTCCCCCTCTCATGCTATCTGTCTCCCATTCTCTCTCTCAGATAAATAAATAAAAAATCTTTAAAAAAAAAATAAAATAAAATAAAATAATTTTAAAAATTTAAAAAATAAATTCAGTTCATCAGTTTTCCTTTTATGATTTGTGTTTGTGTTCTGAGTTTGCTCAATGCAAAGTTGTGGAGATCCTCTCTTATCTATTCTTCCACAGGTTTTATAGTTTTGGCTTTTATGACAAGGTGTATCATGCATTTTGAGTTAATTTTTGTATGTGGTGTGAGAAGAACTAAGGCGCATTTTCTCAATTCTAGCACCATTTGTTAGGAACATTTTCCTTTCCTTATTGAATTAACTTAGTAAAAAATCAGTTGACCATATACGTATGAGTCTATTTCTGGACTAACCCCTTGATCTGTGTACATACCATTTTGCCAGTACCACATTGTCATGATTAGTTTGTTGCTTTATAGTAAGTCTTGAAATCAGGTAGTGCAGGTACTCCAGCTTCACTCTTTTTTTTTTTTTTTTGGAGTATTTACTTTTTTGTTGTTGTTTTGAAGTTTTTATTTGAATTCCAGTTAGTTAACATACAGTGTAATAATTAGTTCCAGGTATACAATATAGTGATTCAACACTTACATACATCACCTGGTGCTCATCACAAGTGCACTCCTTAATCCCCATCACCTGTTTAACCCATCCCCTCCCCCCCTCCTTTCTGATAACCATCAGTTTGTTGTCTATATTTAATGGTCTGTTTCTTGGTTTGCTTCTCTCTCTTTTTTTTCGTCCCTTTACTTGTTTGTTTTGTTTCTTAAATTCTACATATGAGTGAAATCATGTGGTATTTGTCTTTCTCTGACTGACTTACTATTTTTCAAAATCATTCTGGCTATTCTAGTTTCTTTGCTTTATATAAGATTTTTTAGAAGTGACTTATTGGTTTTAGTCTTTCATTATTGTATAATAGGGCCTTTTATCAAGTTATTATTATATATTAAGTATCATTTTGTATATATTATATATTACCATATTAAGTATACGAGGTCTTTTATCAAGTTAAAGATGTTCCTATTCTGTTCCTTGATGGGAATTTTTATCAAATGGACATTAAGTTTTACTGTATTTATTGAGATGATCATATGGTTTATCTTCTTTGGTCTGTTAATAAGATGAATTACATTGCTTTATTTTCAGATGTTGAAGCAACTTTGCATTCTCTAGATAAACCTCATTTGGTCACGATGTATTATCATTTTTATAAATTTGTAGATTGGATTTAACTCATAGTTTGTTGAGTACTTTTTTTTATTTATGTTCACGAAGGATGCTTTTTCATGTAATTTTTTGTATTAGGATCATGCTGGTCTCATAGAGTTTGGAAGTGTTTCTTCCTCTTATATTTTCTGAAAAATTTCAGATGAGTGGTATTTGTTTCATAAATTTTTGTTAGAATTTGCAAGCTAACACATCTTGGCCCAGAGTTTTCTTTTTGAAGGGTTTTAAAGGATAAATTCAATTACTTTAATAGGTATAAGATGATCAGGGTTATCTACTTCTTGAAAGCTTTTGGTTTTTGACTGCATGAATCACTTAATATGTGAGTGTTAGTGGTTTGTGTTTTTGAAGGAGTTTGTTTCATCTATTCATCATCATAGAGTTGTTTATTATCCTTTTAGTGTCTGTAGCTACTGTAGTGATGTCTTTTCATTTATTCCGCATGTTGGCAATGTGTCCTCTCTTGTCTTTATTAGTTTGTGTCCAGGTTAATCAATTTTATTAATTTTTGCAAAGATCCAGTTTTTTTGTTTTATTGCATAAAAAAAAAAACGCTTTTTCAGTTTCATTGATTTTTGGTCTTTACTATTTGTTTTTGTATGCTTTGGGTTTAAATCCATTCTGTTAGGAATTCTTAAGGTATAAGCTTGGGCCATTGCTTTGAGACCCATCTTTTCCTTCTAAACACTACTTTAGATGTCTCCCAAAATTTTGTTATGTTGATATTTTCTAAATTCTTTTTTTAAAAGATTTTGTTTATTTATTTGACAGAGAGAGACACGGTGAGAGGGAACACAAGCAGGGGGAGTGGGAGAGGGAGAAGCAGGCTTCCCGCTGAGCAGAGAGCCCCATGTGTGACTCGATCCCAGGACCCTGGGATCATGACCTGAGCTGAAGGCAGATGCTTAACAAGTAGTCGAGTCATCCAGGTGCCCCGATATTTTCTAAATTCTTATGTGACTTTCACTTTGACCCATGATTGGAAGTACATTGTTTAATTTCCAAATATTTGGTGATTTTGCCTATGTCTTTCTGTAATTGATTTCTCTGTTTAATTTTTTTTGTAGGCAGATAACATACTTTGTATAATTTTCTTTAAGTTCTTTGAAGTTTGTTTTACGGCCCAGAATATGGTCATTCTTGGTAAATGTTCCATATGTACTTCAAAATAATGTGTATTTTGCTCCTTTTGGGTGGAGCATTCTGTTGTGTTTCATAGTAAATTTTATATTTTACATTAAGTATTCTGTAGTTGTCAGGTCAAGTTGCCTGATGGAGATTATTAGGTTGTCTGTTTCCTTACTGAGGGTTTCTCTACTTGTTTTGTTGATCATTGCAAGAAGAGTTGAACTCTCCAAGTATAATTGTGGATTTGTCTATTTTTTCTTTCCTAACAATTTTTGCTTCATGAATTTTGAACCTCTGTTGTTAGGTGCATATATATTTAGGACTGTTTGGTCTTCTTAGTAAATTGACTCCTTTATCATTATATAATATGCCTCCTTATTTCTGACAGTATTCCTTCTTCTGCAGTCTGCTTTATCTGATGTTCGTATCTCCACTCTCTCTTTCTTTTTGGTTATGTTTGCATGATAAATCCTTTTACTTTACATCTATGCCTTTATATTTAAAGTAGTTTTGGTATAGACAACCCATTTTTGTTTTTTTTTAATCCATCCTGACAGCCTGGCTTTTTAATTAGGTTGTTTAGATTGTTTATGTTTAATGTAATTATTAATGTGATTGGATTTAAATTTACCATCTTAGTAGTTGTTTTTTATTTAACCTATCTACTGAATGTTCTATATTTTTATCTTCATTATTAGCTCACTACTTATACTTATTTTGCCTCTTTAAAACTCTTAATACTGGTTCCTCTGTGATTTGTATTACACATCTTTAATTCCACTCTATATTCAGGCAGTGTTATACAACTTTTTATATAGTGTCAGAGCTCCTCAACAGTCTATTACCAATTTCTTCTTAACTATTTTTTGCACTATTTTTGTCACATATATTATTTTTACATATGCCATAAGCTCATAATACATTGCTACTATGTTTGCTTTAGACTGCATTGTCCATCATGTCACTAGCCAGTGTGACTATTTAATTTGAATTTAGAGTAGTTAGTATTAAGTTTAAATTAATTTCCTCTGTACTAGCCATTTTTAAAGCGCTTAGTAGCCACGTGTAGCTTTTAGCTTTCAGATAGAACTGTGTGAGATAGAACGTTTCCATCATCTCAGAAAGTTTGGACAGTGAATGCTACTTCACACACATCTGTTTTGAAGTAATTAAAAATAAGGAAAAATATATTTTACATTTTCTATATATTCTACATTCACTTAAAGTGAAGATAATTTAAAGTTCCACATTTCTTTGTAGAATCAAATGTCTGTTTTGTACTCTTTCTGTAGTTCAGGTCTACTGGTAACATCTCTTGGGTTGGCTATAATGTACTCCTGTTTTTTTGTTTTTTGTTTTGCAAAGTACTTTGCAGGTATAGAATTCTTTGTTCACAGTGTTTTTCTTACATTAAAGATGCCATATATATTGCTTTCTTGCATGGTTTCTGATGAGAAGTCAGTTGTAATTCATTCCTCTGTCTGCATTAAAAATGTTTCCTTAATGTTCAGTTTTCATAGCAGGTTGAAAAGGATTTGTCTCGTGGTGTGCATGTATTCTATTTATAGGGCTTTTTGTGAGTGGTTGTTGAGCTTTTCTTAGATTTAAGGTTTGATCTCTTAAATCATATTTGGAAATTTCTCTTCTAATAGTTCTTCTGCACCACTTTCTCTTCTTGTGAGAATCCCATTACATAGATGGTAGTTCATTTGATATAGTCCTACAATTCTTGGAGGCTCTTTTTTGTGTCCTCCCCACACTTTTTTTTTTTTTTTAATTGTATTTCAGTTTGGGTAATTTTTCATGACCTGTCTTGAAGTTCATTTGTACTTTCCCTCCCTCGTCCTTTGATGAGCCCATAAAATGCTTCTTTTTTTTTTTTTTTTTTTGGTCGCTGTTAATGTGTCTTTTATTTCTTGCATTTGCATTTCCAGCTCTTGAAATCCTTGATTTATTTTCTAATTCTATTCCAGAAGTAAATTCTTTTTTCTTTACTCCTCCCCTAGCCACAATGGAGGACAGTGATTGGTGTCCTTCTGTCAGTAGAGTAAGGGTTTTTTCCCCCATATGGGTGAAGGGCCCAGGTAGGATTTTACTCTTTTCTTTTGTTGGCAGACAGTACCTTCCTTCCACTCTGGAAGATGCCTCTTTAATCTTCAGCCTGGTTCCCAGTTTTTTCAGCACGCATGGATAAGAGCCTGTGAGTGGATGCCAACTTTCTGTGTTTCTGCAATTCTCAGAGATTTTGTACTCTAATCCAACCCACACTTTGTCTTTACCTGTAATATAATTACCTGAGATGAGAAAATTTAAAACACTCTTTAGGAAAGATAAAGTATCGTGAGCTTCTAGGAAATAACATTCAGAATATAGGAAGGGTGCATTTTGTAATTTCAAGGGGAACCATTGAAAGATTGGTACTAAAAGTTATATCAAACAAACTAGTAGGTGAAATAAAATGGAATAGTAAAAAAAAAAAAAAAAAATTTTTTTTTTTTGACCAGTACTAAAGTCAAGAAAGGAAGGATAAAGGAACAAAGAACAAATGAGAAAGATGATACTTAAACTCATCTATATTAGTAATTATGTTAAATGTAAATGGATTAAGCACTTCAATGGAAGTACAAATATTGTTAGGCCTTATAAGTAAGACCCACCTATATTCTGCTTATAAAAAACACTTTAAATGCAAAAATACAAATAAGATGAAAGTAAAAAGAACTGAGTATTGTCTGCAAACACCAAAGGAAAGCTGATGTGGCTATATTAATCTTGTACAAAATAGATGTAGGGCAAGATATATTATAAGAAGTAAAGAGGAATATGTTCTAATAAGTGGGTCAATTCATCAAGAAGACATAATAATTTTAAATGTGTGTACCTAATAATACAGCTTTTGAATGTAGAAGCTAACATAACTAACAGGAAAGACGTATATGTATTCATAGCTGAGATTTTAAATATACATTTAAAGTAACTGATAGAACAGTTATATAAAAAAATCAGTAAAGGAATGTAATTGAATGACATGATTAATCAACTTGACATAATTGACATTTATACAACATCATATCTAACAATTGAAGACTACACCTTTAAGTGCACTTGGGACAGTTGACAAAATAATTCTTAAAGAAGTATCACATTTGAGATGGACATTATGTAGTGCATGTTTTCTGATCATTGTGGAATTAATTACAGTTCAGTAACAGAAAAATAACTAGAAGGGCCCCATATGTTTGGAAGTTAAGCAAGACATTTCTAAATACTGCATTAATCAAAAACGAAGTCACAATAGAAATTAGAAAACATTTCAATCTGAAAAACAACAAAAATGTTGCACCAGAACTTATGGAGTGGAACTGACGCAGTACTTTGAGAGAACTTTGTCGTTTTTTATGCATATATTGGTAAAGAAAAAAGATGAAAAATTATTAGTCTAAGCTTGTAACTGAAGGGAACAACAAATCAAACCCAAAGAAACTAGAAAGAAGGAATTAGTATATATAAAAAAGTAGAAATTAAGGAACTACAAATGTTTTACAGTTTGTTGAGAAGACTTTTTAAAAATAATAAATCTGTAATGAACTGATGAAGAAAAAATGGGAAAAGACACAAGTTACCAATACCAGGAATGTAAAAGGAGGCATTAATACAGATCTTATGGATATTAAACTGTTAATAAGGGGAAATTATGAACTTTATATTAATGTTTGATAAGTGAGTGAAAGATCATAAGCCTTGAAAAACACAACTTACCAAAACTGACATGGGAAATGGAAAATGAATTGCCTAATGTCTATTAAACAAGTTGACTTTATAAAAACTTTTCTACAAAACCCCAGGTCCAGATGGCTTCACTGGTAAATTCTAAACAATTAGGTAAGATAAACTGCCACTTTTACACAAATTCTTCAAGAAAAAAATAAGCATCACCCCCAATATTTTATGATTTTAGCATAATCTTGATAGGAAAAACTGACAAGAGCGTGACAAAAAGGGGGAAATTATAGGCCAGTATTTATCATGAACGTAGATAATGAAATAATCCAGTGATACATAGAAAGGATAATATAGATCACAAATTTGTTCCAGGAATGCAAGGTTGGTTTAATGTTTTTAAAATTAATCAGTGTAGTTCATCTCTTTAGTAGAACAGTATAGAGAAACAATAGGATCATTTCTGTAGATATGGAGAAATCATTTGACAAAGTTCAACATCCATTCATGGTAAAAATCCTTATCAACTTAGCAGTAGAAGGATATATCCTTAACTTCCTAAAGAATATCAGAAAATGGGGGTGCCTGGGTGGCTCAGTTGGTTAAACATCTGCCTTTGGCTCAAGTCATGATCTCAGGGGCCTGAGATGGAGCTCTGTGTCAGGCTCCTTGCTCAGCAGGGAGTTGGCTTCTCCCTCTGCCCCTCCTCTCCCTGTTTGTGCATGCTCTCTCTCTCTCTCTCAAATAAATCTTTAAGAAAAAGTATCAGAAAATGTACAGTTAACATCATACTCAATGAAAAGCCTTGTTTCATCTCCAGTATCTTTCCTTCTATTTAATTATATCATTATACATGTTATACAAGGCCAGTATACACGTTATACAAGGCCAGTATACAAAAATTGTAAGTTGTATACTAGCAGCCAAAAATGTGTAGATTAAAATTAGAAAAGTATCTTTAGAATAGCATCAAGGAGCGCCTGGGTGGCTCAGTTGGTTAAGCATCTGCCTTTGGCTCAGATCATGATCCCAGGACATCGGGCTCCTTGCTCAGCAGGGGTCTGCTTCTCCCTCTCCCTCTGTGCTCGTTCTCTCTCAAGTAAATACATATTTATTTATTTTATTTTTTATTTTAATTTTTTTTTAAAGATTTTATTTATTTATTTGACAGAGAGACAGCGAGAGAGGGAACACAAGCAGGGGGAGTAGGAGGGGGAGAAGCAGGTTTCCCGCCGAGCAGGGAGCCCGATGCGGGGCTCGATCCCAGGACCCTGGGATCATGACCTGAGCAGAAGGCAGATGCTCAACGACCAAGCCACCCAGGGGCCCCACATAAATAGATATTAAAAAAAAAAAAAAAGAATAACATCAAAATATAATCTATCTAAGAATAAATATAATAAAAATTAGGGAAACTTCTATACTAAAAATGATAAAACAGTGCTCAAACATTTTATTTTTAAAGATTTATTTATTTTAGAGAGAGAAAGGAAGAGTGTGGGGGTGGAGGGGCAGAGGGAGAGGGAGAAAGAATCTCAAGCAGTCTCCCTATGCTGAGCACAGAGCCTGACTCGGCTCGATTGCTCTCAACCCTTAGGTCTTGACCTGAGCCGTAGTCAAGGGTCAGATGCTTAACTGACTGAGCCACCCAGGTGCTCCCAGAGACATTTTAAAATACTTAAATAATAGAGAAATATTCCATCTTTATGTAGTAGGAAACTCAATGTTGTTACCATGTCAGTTTCCCTCAAGTTGAGCTATGGGTTCAAAACAGTATGAAAATCCCAGAATTTTTTTTTTCTTTGATCAAATGGATTCCAGAATTTATATCAAAATGTAAATGTCTCAGAAGTCAAGACTTACTATGAATTTACAGTCATTAAAACAGTGTGTATTAGAACAAGGTAGATAAAAAGATCAATGTAAGAATATGAGTGTCTAGAAATAGCCCTTCATATAAACCATTCTTGGTTTATGACAAAAGCTCCACTGAAATTAAAGAAGAGAATGCATTTACTTTTAATAAATTGTATTAGATAAACTGGATATCCACATGGTAATAAAATAAACCTTGATTTATACCTGGTGCTATCTTCAAAAGTTTGAGTTTGATCATAGATCTAAATGTAAAAGCTAAAATTATGAAGCTTGTAGAGGGAAAACCTAGATGAATATCCTTATCACCTTTGCAAAAATTTCTTAAATAGAACATAAAATCGATAAATTAGACTGCATAAAATTAAGAATTTCTGTTTTTCAATATATCATTAAGAAAGGAAAAGGTAAGCCACAGACTGTAAGAATATTTGCAATAAGTAAATCCAGCAAAGGACTTGTATCCAGAAAATATACGTAAATTACAAATCAAAAAGAAAAAGGCAAAAAACTCAGTTTTTAAAAACATGCAAAAAAGTGATCAGATTCTTTATAAAAGATATACGAAAGGCCGGTGTGCACAGGTAAAGTTGCTCCACATTACTATTCATCAAGGAAATGTCACCATCATACTCCTACCAGAATGGCCAGACTTGTTGCTGAAGATACGAAACAACTGATACTATTATATATTGCTAATGAGAATGAAAATTGTTTCAGCCACTTTGGAAAACTGGTAGCAACTGTTAGAGGTAAACATAGCCCTGTACTGTGACCCAGTAATTCCAGGTCATACTACCCAAGAAAGGTAAAAAATATGTATAAGAATATTTATAACAACATGAATGAATCCCAGAAACATTGTGTTCAGCGAAAGTAGACAGACACAAAAAGTTCGTATGTATGATTCCACTTGTGTAGTTTAAAACAGGAAAAACTAATATGGGGTAGCAGTCCAGAAAGTGGTTGCCTATGGATTGAGAGAAGTTTAATGAGTTGGAAGGGGTAAGAGAGAACCTTCTGAAATGATGGTAATGTTTTATATCTTGATCTAGGTAGTAGTTATGCAGATGTATAACATAAGAAAACATTCATTGAACTATAATGTATGCTCAAGAGTTTTGTACTTTCTTTAAATAGTTCTTCAACAAATGATTGCAGAGAAAAGGAAAATACTTGCAAAGTTTTTATCATGAAAATTTCTAAGTGAGTTTCTATGGAGTACAAGGAAACCACATTTATACTTCTTGCGTCAACATTTTGCCATGCTTGTTTCTTTGTTTCTCCAAACCCACTCATATAAGCTCTTTTTTTTTGTAGTTAACACATATACAAGTGTCTAAATATCACAGGTATATTAATTTGTTCTGAACACATTTTGTGAATTTTTATCATCAAATGAAATTTGCTACATTTGGTATGCATAACATTGGATTTTCTAGTTTCCTTTTTTCCTGTACTTTTCTTTTCTTGGCTCATTGACATGGAAATAAACCTATATTGTTTCTTTATTTGTAACTGATTTGACTTGGCATCCCAGAGGAGGGTGGGTTGAGCAGGGCCCTTCTTAGTTGTGCCACATCTGAATCAGATCTTCCTATCTAAATGAGAGGTAAATTTGAGGAATATTCTTCGTTCTATTTTTTAATGGATTGGTATTTTATTCTTCCATCTCCAGTTTGTCTTTGACTTTAATCTTTTAATTCCCCCTTCGCCAGTTATATTTCCAGTAAACCATAGAAAATATTGTTCTAGTGTGTTGGCTATATGCTCATTTAATTCTTTCTTCACAGATTTCTTTCTTTGGGTAGTCTTTTAAAAAATAGCCTTTTGTAGCAGTTACTTATTTTAAAGATTTATTTGAGAGCGAGAGAGTGCTCACGCAAGAGAATGAGAGAGAGCGCACACAAGTAGGGGGCTGAGAGGATGGGGGGAGGGGCAGACGGAGAGGGAGAAGCAGACTCCCTGCATAGCCGGGAGCCTGACATGCAGCTCCATTTTGTAACAAATTTTTAAACAATTTTTTAAACCATTGGTGAGATAGAGGCTTTGCCGTAAGTTGGAAATACAGTATTTTATCTACTTAAATATAAAAATTTTGGATTATCTTAAAGGTCTGTTTCTGATTACATATATTTTATATTTTTAGTGAAATTTTCACTCTATCAGTGCTGAGTTTGTTAAAGCTCTTAAAATAATTTACAGAAAAGTTGTCCCGAAAGATAATATTTAAGTAAGTTTAGCCTTTTATCAGATTATCTCTTTGTGTTACTAGGGATAGTAAACCCATTTGATCTCAGAAGTTTAACAGTTATACTTTTAAAATTTCTCTCTGATTTATCTATTATTGTCATTTCTACAATTGTTCATTTACGGAATTTAGTAGTCATACCCTGGAAGTTTTCTTCTGTAGCAGCCTGTAACTTCGAAGTCCAGTGGCTGATAGTACATTATTTGATTTGCTGCAATTGATTTTATTAATGTGTCTACTTGTTTATAGTAGTATATAGGAATAATACCACCTTAGTCCTTATTTACTGTGTATCTAGTAGTAGTTTGTTTAGTGGAATATTTTGCAGTTGCCTATATGTAAAAGCAGCCTTTGTGCTTGTGCCTAGGAGATATGAAAAATCTAGAGATAGATTGAAAAGAACCTGTAAGTATAAGAAATAATTTAAGACCAAGCTTAGATTGTTATTCAAAGTAGGTACTTTATTATAATCTCTTGGAATATTTACTTTGTCTTCGCAGCTAAAAATAGAAAGATGAGATAATGTTAGTAAATTAAGTTAAGGGGCGCCTGAGTGGCTCAGTCAGTTAGGCGTCTGCCTTCAGCTCGGGTCGTGATCCTGGGGTCCTGGGATTGAGCCCTGTGTCGGGTTCTCCGCTCAGCGGGGAGTCTGCTTCTCCCTCTGTGATCTCTCTCGCTCTTGCTCTCTCTCAAATAAATAAAATCTTTAAGTTAAAATGTAATTGGTTCCAACATATACAAAATAGCTTTCTAGCAGTATTTGTCAGTCTGTCATAAATTCATTTTGTCATAAAGTTTGTATTATTGAATTTATAACTTGTTTGATAATAATTACCAAAATTTTGTTAAATAATTATTTTACTGAAAGGAAATGCAGGCTATATAATTTTAGAAGTTTGTTTTATGAGGAATTTTAAGAAACATTTTTAGGGCATTTTATAGGCATTTTTATAAAGGCAAATATGAGAGAATATAAAACAAATTTTCCAGTGGGCTTGAAAGAGTAATGAAGACTTTGCCCTTCAAATAGTTGGATTAAGTTGTGTTTGTTTCTCAACTTACTTTCCTATTTCTAGGAAAGATAGTTTAACAATGGTTATTTATAGGCAGCCTACTAAATGGGAAAAAATAGTTGCAAATTATATATCTGATAAAGGCTTGGTATCCAAAATATATTAGGAATTCATACAACTCAACAGCAAAAAACCAATCCAATTAGGAAATGGGCAGAGGATATGAGCAGACATTTTTCTAAAGACAGCATACAGATGGGCAACAGGTACATGAAAAGATGCTCCACATCATTAATCAGAGAAATGCAAATCAGAACCACAATGAGATAGCAACTCACGTCTGTTAGAATGGCTTTTATCAAAAAGACAAGACCTAGCAAGTGTTAGGGGGGATATGAAAAGAAAAAAACCCTTTTCCACTCTTGGGGAGAATGTAAACTGGTGCAGCCACTATGGAAGACAGAATGGAGGTTTCTCAAAAAATTAAAAATAGAAACTACCATATGATTCAGGTATTCTACTTCTGGGTGTTTATCTGAGGAAAACAAAGATACTAACTTGAGAAGATATATACACCCCCATATTCTTAGCAGCATTATTTACAATGGCCAAGACATGGAAACAACCTAAGTGTCTATTGATTGATGAATGGATAAGGAAGATGTGGTATAAAGCCAGGGAATGCAGAGGTTTGCTGGCATTCACCAGAAGCTAGAAGTGCGAAAGGTTTCTCCTCTAGAGCCTTTGGGAGGAGATATGGCCCTATTGACACCTTGATTCTGGACCTTTAATTTCCAGAACTGTGAGAGAATGTTTTATGCAAAGAAAGAAAAGAAGAAAAGAGGAAGGGATTTTCCTGGGGAAGAAAAAAGATGCAGTGTGTCTGTGTACAATGGAGTATTATTCAGCCATAAAAAAAAAAAAAAATGAAATCCTGCCATTTGCAACAATATGGATAGACCTTGAGGGCATTATACTTAACTGAAATAAGCCCAGATAGAGAAAGACAAATACTGTAGGATCTCATATGTGGAATCAGTAAAAAAGCTCATAGATACAGAGAAAAGATTGGTGGTTGCCAGAGGTGGTAGTGGGAGGCAGGCAGAATGGGTGAAGAGGGGCAAAAGGTACAAACTTTTCAGTTACAAAATAAGTCATGGGAAATGTAATGTACAACATAGTGTCTGTAGTTAATAATACCATATTGTATATTTGAAGGTTGCTACAGTACATCTTAAAAGTTCTCATCATAAGAAAAAGAATTTTGTTACTATTTATGGTGATAGATGTTAACTAGATTTACTTTGATGATCATTTAGCACTATGTACAAATACCGAATCATTATGTTGTATACCCCATACTAATATGTCACTTATACCTCTGTTTTGTTTGTTTGTTTTTAAGTGAGTCATTTTTGGCTTGCAGCAAATAGGTCACAGGGGTATAGATCCAAGCTTTTAGTTGAAACTGTTCTGGAAGTTCAGCTGATTTCTCCTTCCCTTTGCCTAAAACTTCGCTTAAGTCAGCTAGATTCAAATTCTAAAAGTAAGTGTTCCTGATGGCAGTAGCTATGTAGTGAGTATTTGTTAGAGGCTAGGTAGAATAAAGGAGCTAAGCAGCAGGTCTGACACTGCCCGCCAACAAAACACCACTGTAATTCATTTTGATACTGTCAGCCCTAGCATGGCACTTCCTATGCTGAGAATAAGCAGATCTTTTAAAAGGGAGAAAATATACTTTCATGAGTTGGCATTAGAAAATCTTTGTTCTAGTAATAGGTAGAAGTATAAGAAAATCCAGTATCTAAGTGCACATAATTTAAATTATTTGTGTTTGCTATTTATTGCAGGATAATTTGTTATGCTTTAATAGACGTACTAGCTCTGATCATTTATATCTCATAGTTTCTGAGTCAGAAATTCAGGAGCACCCTGGCTGGGTGGTTTGTCTCAAGGTCTCTCATGAGGTTGCAGTCAAGATATAGGTTGGGACCGCAGTCATCTGAAGACTTGATTGGGGCTTAAGGCGCTGCCTCCTAGGTGGTTCATTCACATGGCTGTTACCAGAAGACCTCAGTTCCTTCTGGCTGTTGGCAGGAACTGCCAGTTCCTCAACATGTGGACCTTAGGATTACTTGAATGATCTCCTGATAGAGCAGCTTGCTTCTCCCAGAGAGAGTGAGCTGAGAGAGAGCAAGGAGGAAGCCACAATGCCTTTTATGCCCTAATCTTGTACCTTATATGTTGTCACTACTATCACATTGTCTTCAGTAGAAACAAGTCACTAAGTACAACCCACACTGAAGTGGTGCAGATTCGTCTCTGCTTTTTGAAGAAGTATCAAAGAATTTGTAGAACAGAATTGTTTGTTCTTTCATCCATTTGTTCAGCAGCCATTTAAATACATACTATGTTAGACAGTGTATTAGAAGCAGTGCATTAATAGTGCATTCAAGTAAAAATAAAACAAGGCCTTTGTCTTTAAAATCACCACTCTTTAAATTCTGCTGTGGGAGGTGTGTATTCCATACCCATGCTTTCCGTTGTATTCTTTTGAAGGTTGTTTTTATTGTCTCGCTGTAGCTGCTGGCATATCTATCCTAGTTGAAATGATAAAGTGATGACTGCTAGGTTGATAGGATCTAGAATTAATACTTTGCTGATTCACTCCTTTAATTCTTAGACAGCAACATATGTATATAGTTTGCTTTATTTCTTACCTTAGTAAGAAATATGTAAAAGTCCCAAAGCATTTGAATTGAATAATTGTCACAAGTAGAGAGGAATCATATGTTACTTATTACGTGATTAGTACAAGGAGCAAGAGACTAATTCAGCAAAGCAAACATCTCTTCAGAAAGAACTCAGACTGAAGGTTTCTCATTCACTTGAGATACAAATTCATTTCTTGTTATTCATCCTCTCTCCTCCCTGTTCTGCCTTTTTTTTTCTTTTTTATACTTTTTTACTTGGAAATGAGATAACACTGTTGTAGATACTTGACTAGAGCTGGCCTTAGGTGAAATAAAAATAATTAGTATCTACAGAGAGATTCTATTCTACATTTTATTCATAAGGCATGAGGCACTTTTGAAAATAATAAACGAAGCAGAGGACAAGAAAGTACAAGAAATTTAAAAGATTATAACAGAGAATACTGAAAGGCTGGAAGTAAAAGTGGATGAAGTTTGCCATTTCATAGAGTGAAAATAAGAAAGAAAAGTTTGCAGACAAAGGATTAATCTAGGTAGGCCAAATACAGAGAAAATAGGAATTTTGAAAAAGGAATCTTTGAGACAAATTGACACAAGTCTTTAAAACAGCCCAATCAGGGCTGTGTAGGAGAAATTTTAAAATGGCCTGCGCCTTAAAAAGTCCTTGTGGCATTATAAAATATCACTTATTAAGAGGATATCCTAATATTCCAGGGAGAAAAATTGGTTTACTTACCAAAAAATGAGAAATAAATGGGCAGAATAGGATGCCATATGCAACATGGGATGTTGGAAAACAATGTCTCTCAGAGTTTGGAAAAAATGGTTTTGTCTTGTGCTATACCTAAAGCGTGAGGGAGAGATGAAAATTCAGGCATGCAAGGACCTGAATTTTACCTCCTTACGTAAAATTTCTGAAACAGTTGTTTGATCTAGTAAAGACAGACACACACACGCACACAAGAATATGGGATTCAAATCAGTGGACTTAACTCAGAAGTACAATCAAAAGATATCAGAGCCAGGGTCATAGGCCTTGAAAACAAGTAGACTTAAGTTTAGATGAGGATATTGGAGGGTTCAGAAGAGAATATCTTTAGGAAGCAATTGGAATCACATTAAAGACAGATTTTTAAGAGGTGCTTGGGTGGCTTAGTCGGTTAAGTGTCCAGCATGGTTAAGTGTCTGTGATCTCAGCTCAGGTCTTGATCTCAGGGTCATGAGTTAAAGCCCTGAGTTGGGCTCCATGCTGGGTGTGGAGCTTACTTAAAAAAAAAAAAAAAAACAGGGGCGCCTGGGTGGCTCAGTCGTTAAGCATCTGCCTTCGGCTCAGGTCATGATCTCAGGGTCCTTGGATCGAGCCCCGCATCAGGCTCTCTGCTCCACGGAAAGCCTGCTTCTCCCTCTCCCACTCCCCCTGCTTGTGTTCCCTCTCTCCCTGTGTCTGTCTCTGTCAAATAAATAAAATCTTAAAAAAAAGAAATCTTAAAAAACAAAAAACAAAAACAAAACCAGCCTATTATTCAGAAACAGTGATTTTCAGTGTTTTGTACGCTTTCCAGTTCCAGTTCCTTTTCTCTCACTATCTCTTTACAACATTCTGATCAGGCTTTATATCCACCATTCTACCAGCGGTGCCCTTGTCAGGATCTTCAGTATCCTCCATGTTACTAAGTTCAGCGGCCAGTTATAGATCCTCCTCATACTTTATCTCTTAGCAGCATTTGGCACAGTGGATCAGTTCTTCTGTCTGAGGTACTTTCTTCATTTGGCATCCACACCCCTGGATTTTCCTTTTCTCTCATTGGCCTCTGTCAATTTTTCTGTTATTTCTTTTTTCCTAAAGGCCTCTTCATGTTGGATCATCTCAGGACTCTTTTTTTCCTTCTCCAAGTACACTTAGATGTCCTGTCCAAGTTCACGCCTTTTTGAATATTGTTTATATACTGGTAACTCCCAAATTATACTGGCAACTCAACATTCTTTAGTCAACTCCAGGCTCCTATTTAACATTTCTACTTGAATGTCTGATAGATGCCTCAAATTTAACACATCTAAAACTAAACTGAAGATATTTTCTCCAAACCCACTTCTTCCACAAATTTTCCTACTTCAGTTAATGGTAACTCTTACATTTCTAGTTGCTCAGGCTATAAAACTTAGAATCAACCTTGACTCCTTATCTTATTTTATAACCCGTATCAGAAAATTTTGTTGACACTACTTTCACAATTTATTCAGAATCTGGCCATTTCTCACCACCTCTATTTTTACCCTGGTTTAAACTACTGTCATCTCTTGGCAGTATGATTTCGATAGCTCTGCGACGAGGCTCCTTGCCTTTGGCCTTCTTCCCCTTCAGTCTATTGAAAACAGTAGCCAGAGTGTTCCTTCCTCTTAAAACAGAAGTTAGGTAGTATCTATTTTGCGTTCAGAACTCTTCAGTGGTTTTCCAGCTCACTCAGAATAAAACCTACATTTCTTGCATTATCCTATAAGGGCCTATGTGATCTCTTCCACCTCACCCTCCACCCACCCACCCTAATTAATTTTCTTACCTCATCTGTTTTTTTTCTCTCTTGTTCATTCCATCCCAGACTTCGTGCTGTGATCGCTTCTGGAAGTTCTCACCTCAGGAACTTCATTTTCTTCTGCCTGAGATGTTCTTTCTGTAGATTTACACATGGCTCTCTCCCTCACAAGGTGTTTGCTCAGATGATCCCTTCTCAGTGAGGTTTCCCCTAACCACCCTGTTTCTCGTTGTATACCCTCAGCAACTCTTCAGTCTCTGTTTTATTTTGCTCCACAGTATGTTTTGTCTAACATACATTTATTTACTTCTTGTTTTGTTTAGTGTCTGTACCACATACTGTAGTTTTAGGAGGGCAGGAATATTGTCCACTTTGTTCGTTATCATATCCTCAGCTCTGGAAATAATGCCTGGAACATAGTGAAAAAAGCTTTAGTCTAAAGAAAAGACTTGGGGTAAAATACTCGTGAACTTAAATCCGTGGTCATGCTTTACAGTTGCCGTGTACTGTACTGTGAATATGTGAAGATTCAAGTTATTTCAGATCATTTTTCTTAGTATTAAAACAGTATTAATTAGAGCTTATGTTTTTGCCAGTGTGGGAAGATTTTTTTTTTTTTTTGCTATTATTTACCCTTTAGTTGTTGCTTACAGTCTGACTTGGTTCAGATATATTAGAGGATCACAATCTGTTGCTGAATTTATAATTTATGTTGGAGAATGTTTGTGTGTACTCTTATGTATGTTAATATATAGTTATCTATGGCTAGAGAGAGAACATACGCGGTTAAGCTCATTTGCAGAACTCTCATCTTCTAATAAGTGTTAGGCAATTAGCAGTAGCTCCATTGTTTAAGTAAATAAGATGTTTAAATAGAAATGTAAGCCCTTACCACACTTTTAAAAAAAGCACAGGTTGCAACTTTTGAAATAGTATATGTCTTAATTTCAAAACAAAAGAAGGTCTTTTTATATTTGTTACATGATAATAAAATATTTAGTTTTTCTAATTTAAAATAGGTTCTTATTTGGGATTAAAATACCTGAATGATAAATTGACTGTAAAAAATATCATTATTTACACCCATTAATTTTTAATTGTTATAAACTATTATACATTTTAAAAATAAAATCTGTACTCTTAGGGTTAATTTCTTTTAACAGTGCCAGGGCTAAAGGAACTCTACCACTTTGTGGAGAAGCAAAGAGAGCATAGTGTAGTAGACTCCCAGATATTTTGGTTACATACCTCAGTAAACATTTCTTCCAATACACTTGCTTATTTACTTTTAAATTATATATGTGTTGTTATCATTGTCAGTCTTAAGGATGATAAATACTTACAACAAGGTTTTTCAAGAGGAGATGTAAATTTTCAAATAGCCATCTTGATAGTTGTAAGGTTTTTTGATGGACTTGTCAGATCAGATTGTATTTTTCTGATATTACAGGGCTAATGAAGAGCTTCAGTAGGAGGAGTATTAGTTTTGCCATTTTTGTTTTGTGTTTTGCATTATTATTTTGTTTAATCCATGGTTTCTTTGTAGGAATCTTCTGCAGCTTATTCATTGTGTGAGTAAAAACTAAATCACATCCATAATTGCACTGAACTGGGCACACGAAAACTGCCATATATGTCACAGTATACTGAAAAAGAGCCAGCAGGTAAGCAAAGTGTCTTTGTCAGTTCCTCTACATTGAGGACTTTGTATTTTTCTCTCTAGATACCTTGAATACTGTACATGACTTGGGATCATGGTCTTATTTAAGGCCATTTTTGATCAATATACTGAATATTTGTAAAGCTTAATTTCTAATTTTTGATATGAAAATAAGTATAAATAAAAATTCTTATTTTCCTTCCGTACCCCCTTGGCTGCTATTGTGCTTTCCATTTTGGAGACTTTTCCTTTGGAGTTGTTAAGGGTACTGGTTCTGGAGTCATACTATTCAGTTACTGGACAGTTACTAAATACTGAATTTTAACTTTAATTTTTTTGATCTTTAAAATGAAGTACAGTATCTACCTCATAAGTTTGTTGAGGGGATTAAAAAACATAATGTAAAACTTGATAACTGCATGTTAGAAATACATATATGTTTTTCATTTGTGCTTGGAAGCAATTTTATTTCTTATTTTAATGCAATAAAACAAAAATATGTAATTGTTCCATTAATTGTTTCATATACTGTGAGAAAATATTTTATTTAGTTCTTGTATAATATATGTAAAATCTAATTGACTAAAGAAATTTAAACTTTTTATATATGGCGTGGTAATGTTCTTAGTTAAAGGTGCTACTGTTTACTACTATATATCCTTTAGCCATCAGAACTTAGTATTAAAGTTGTTCAAATGTTGATGGCTTTTGCTACCACAGTGTATGCCATTGGTAGTTTTGGAAGGTGAGGTAGCATGTCTTTGACTTGGCTCATTGCTGTTTTCTTTTGGAGAATTTTATCTGACCCTATTATTTGGGATATGTTTTATTATGGTTCAGTTGGTTCTTTATGATAGTACAGATGCCAGTTAAAGAAGTTAGCTATTACTTTGGATAGGAATGCATTCACTTTTAATGTAATTGAAACCATCATTTCATGTGCTAGTAATTCAACAAATAAGTATTAGCAGTTATACATGAGGTACTTTACTTAGATCATTTGGAGGATCATTGTCCAGTCCTTAATGAGCTTTTGCAATATGGCATATGAATTTGGCATATGAAAAATTGTTTTTAGTAGGTTACATCATAAAAATCTAAAATACCTTAAAGGTATCAAACTTTAAAAGCTATTTTTTGGGGTAAAGAGGCACATAACTCTCATAGTATTTCATGTTTACTTTTCAAGTATGTTTTACAGTATTAGTAAGGTGTACTGGATATTCAGTAGCATATGATCTGGCAAGTAATAGCATATATGTTGAAATACTACCCTACTGGTCACCAGAATAAAAGTCATTGTATGCCTCTCTTATTTTTAACTGTGTTCTTCAGCAATGGATCAAGAATCCAGCAAGGCTGCCTGGCCCAAACCAGCAGGAGGATATCAGACAATCACAGGCAGGAGATACGGAAGAAGACATGCATATGTCAGTTTTAAACCATGTATGACCAGGCATGAAAGAAGTTTAGGTCGGGCTGGTGATGACTATGAAGTGTTGGAACTAGATGATGTTCCAAAGGAAAATTCCTCAGGTGTGCAACATGGGATTATATAAGAGCTATTAATAAGCATGTAGGAATTGATCTTGTAATATTTGAAATTATGTGTGGGTTTTATGTATCTATGAATACAAATGTACATTTCCTATCAAGAAATTCTATTTTGATATTCTAATTGAATTTAATATGCATACTATATACCTTTAAACATAGAAGAAAATAGAACACAGCCAGTTGTTAAAATATAACTACATTGCCATGGCAGTGATTACCTTATCACATCTTTCAGCCAGTGGAGATCTTCATCTTTCAGTCAAAAAACTTTTTAATGTGAACTGAATATATTTTTCTTGCATATTATGTTTAATAGCTTTTTTGTTTTAATTGTATCTCCAAATAATTTAGCTTGGCTAATTTGATTTTTTAAAATGATTTTATGAAATACATACGTCAAGTAATAGTTATTTAAGTAAAATTTCTTAATTATTCAGTGGTTTGGGAAAGTATTTTGCAGGTATCCCTGTACTGTAATTACACATCTTTGGACTAGAGTGTGGTCGTCTTCTTATCCTGAGCAAATTTGATAATTCTAGATTATTTTTACTGTCAATTTATAAACAAGAGTCTAAATTATTAGCTAATAAGTTCATTCTGTTAAAGAAGCCTTTCTGTGATATGACGAGACTGCTCTTTAGTTATTTATAATTTATAAATTTTTGTCCCAACAAAACAAGATATTTTCAAACAGAACTCAAATATCTTCATTTTTTTGTTATTACATTTGTGGTAATAAAAGGTAGTCAAGCTTAAAGTGATTTATAGAATAGATATGATTTTATTCTTGTCTCAAGATTATGACAAACTATGGCAAAGAGATTAAACTTGTTGACTTTTTTTGTTGTTTTGTAGTCATAGCTGTAGCATATCTAAAGTTAACTTATTATTACAGATGTATTATAAAAAATCTGTTTTGGGGATAGAAATCTAATATTTTATATCTGGAGACTGAGATATAATCTTCTGAATTGACATCAAACACAATAAAGTTTCATTTCTGTTAGATCTATAACCTGTTCTTTTATCTATCAAAAGTACTATTGAAGTTTTTTTTACCTGCCCATAATAAAAGAAGTTAAGTTTGAATTGTGCACCCTAACAACTGGGAGGGCAGATTGGTTACCCTATGACTTGACTTATGCCTCTCCTGTTAAATGTCTTTTACGGAATGTTTTAGGTATCAGGATTTAGGTGAAAAACCTCCAAGAGACATCTGAGGGAGAGGATATTGAGGGGCTATACAATGGCTTAAATGAACTCATAGGGTTACCAGTGTGCCCTCTCGGTTAAGGGAGGGAGCATAGAGGTACCTGCCAGAGGAATTCACTCGTATTCAAGTGCATAATAATTGGCATAATTTCTACTTAAGTAGTCATTATTAAATAAAATTATATCTAATGTCTCCAAATGTGTTTTCTTTGTTCTCTATGAAGATTCCAGTCCATCGGATCAAATTCATTCTTCTTTACCCAACGACACTTTATTTGAAAAAAGTGAAACAGAAATTCCCATTTGTGATACAACATTGAATCAAACCATTGAGAGCAGTCCATCCTTTGCTGCAGTACATCATAGTGAGGAGGGCAGGGAGACTTTAGGAAGCAGTACAGATCTTCATAATCACTCTGAGGGAGAATATACTACAGAAGCTTGCAATGCTTCAAGTGTACAAAATGGAATTTCATTGGTTCAGACTGACTCTTACGATCCAGATGGCACACATGGAGAGGCCAGTGACCGTCTTCAGCTTTCTGCAGAAGTTATGGAAGGTGGTGGATATCAGGAAGCATTGGGCAATACAATATTTGAATTGGCAAATGGAGAGGTAGAGGCATACACTGGTCTTTCACCACCAGTTCCCTCTTTCAACTGTGAAATAAGGGATGAATTTGAAGAGTTAGATTCAGCACCTTTAGTCAAAAGTTCTACTGGTGATACTGAGTTTGTCAGTCAGAACAATCAGGAATTTCAGAGGTCCTCTTCTGAAGATGAAGTTGTTAGAAAGGAACAACAAAATGATACTAGCCAGGAGAGTCAGGGAGAAAATGCAGCTGAAGATGCAGTGTGTACTCCCGGGCATATCTGCAGTGAACAAAATACTAGTGATAAGGCCAAGAACCAGGGAAATTTTCCTGAACAGGTAGTGAGGCCCAAAGTTAGAAAACTGATAAGTTCAAGCCAGGTGGACCAAGAAACAGGTTTTAATAGGCATGAGGCTAAACAAAGAAGTGTTCAGAGATGGAGGGAGGCTTTGGAAGTTGAGGAAAATGGCTCAGATGACCTCTTAATAAAATGTGATGACTACGATGGAGAACATGACTGCATGTTCTTGGATCCACCTTACTCAAGAGTTACGCACAGGGAAACAGAACATAACCAAATAACAGCGGAAAGTGGAGCCACAGCAGGAAGGCAAGAAGTGGTGGATAACACCTTTTGGAATGGCTGTGGAGATTATTACCAACTGTATGACAAGGATGAAGATAGGTAAGATTTCGTGCTTTGTCAGATTGTGTAACAAGCAAAGTGGTTTATTTCGAGTAACCATGATGTTTGATGGTTGGGCTCTATGACGTGGTCAGGGAATTAGGTATTTTGACTGGCCAAATATTCTTATTTTCTGAGTGCTAACCACACTTGCAAACTACTGCTTAGTTATTTACAGAAACTTTCTTTGGGGCATTTCAGGAGTTTATAGAAACTGTAAGTTCAGATAATGGTTATTAGTTATTACAGAAGGATAGAGATACTAATTATTTCAGTTCATAGTATTTCATTTAACAAAATGCAAGGTAAGCATTTATCATATTTTTAAAAAAATTCTGTGTTAATCCATCTGGGGCTTAAAAAGTGACTCAGATTACAGAAAATTTTGATAATGTTTTATTAACTTTGCCAATATTTATTAATGTCACCTGTTTCTCTGTTCTTCTTTTTGCTCTTTTTATCTTTAGGTTTATTTTTTACCTATTTTTATGTAGCATTTGATTTTTGGTCACAGCTCAATGTGGTATATATTATTATTTCCCCCACTTATAGACCTAGAAACTGAAGTACAGGCGAGTTAACTTCCCAGAGTAACAAAGCTAGTAAATTTTGGAGCTGGAATATGCATTTCTACTTATTGCCCAATCCAAATGGATATTCTCAAAAAAACATACAACTTTTCTTTCTTTCTTTCTTTCTTTCTTTCTTTCTTTCTTTCTTTCTTTCTTTTCTTTCTTTCTTTCTTTCTTTCTTTTTTTTTTTAAAGAGGGAGAGAGAGAGACACAGAGCATGAGTGGGGTGAGGGGGGTGGGGGTGGGGAAGGGCAGAAGGACAGGAGGAAAGAATCTTAAGCAGGCTTCATGCCCAGCGCAGAGCCAGACTTGGGGCTTAAACTTAACAACCCTGAGATCATGACCTGAACCAAATTCAAAAGTCAGATGTTCAACCGACTGAGCCACCCAGGTGCCTCACAGCTTTTCTTAGAATAGGCATTCTGGTTCTGGTTCCTGTATATAGAATTCCCCCCCACCCCCAAACTGTAAGACCATAGAAAGAAGAGAGAAATGGAAAATTTCTTTTGTCCAGCTTCTGACTTTTCATTACCCCAGAGCCCAGGCTTTCACATGTCCTTTTGAGCTAGTTGAAGCCAACCTTGCTCAGTTACAGTACAGTTTCAAGATCTTACTAACTTGTAGAAATAACGGTTACTTTTTTTTTAACTAGAAAGTACTACAAAGGAAGAAATTTTTCCTTTTAAATATGAATACATTTTATATATTTTATTTCATGTCATAAAATTAATAAAATATATTGGGTTTTTTTTGGACATACGGATAAAGCTTCTATAATACAATGTAAGTGATTTGTAGAAATAGTTGAAATATAATTTCTACTACTATCTTGAAGTTTGTAAACTTCAAGGGTTAGCAGACAATATTTATATGACCTTCTGTTTTTTAAGCTTAAGGGTAAAATTAGTTAACCTTTGCCTAACTTATTTCTGTTTTTTCAGTTTAGTTTCACAATCTTTTATGCAAAATCCACAGAATTCTTAAAATGGAAATTGACAGGAAAACCTGAATTGGTGTTAACTTACTTGATGCAGATCTGGATCTGAACTAACATGAGGCCTTTTTCTGAAGCATTCCTAACATTTTGCTGTAGAAATATGAAAGTGTTTGATTACTGAGTTTTTGGGTTGGGTTGGACCCCACTGGGAATTGTTAAGTAGTATTTCTAAATCTTAGGGGAAAAAATCTGAATTTCAAAACATACCCCTAAGATTTTTGGATTGGATTGTGAAACTTTACTATACCTCTAGGTTACTATTAAAAAATAATAATAATAACATCAACTTACCTTCTTAGATAATTTGTCTTTTTGAAAGTATGAGGGTTGTGTTTTTACCCCAGTTACATTTTTGCTTTCTTGAAGAAAATAATTTAAGTTGGCCATGCCTTCATCTTTGGAGACACACTAATCAAAAATAAAAACCTCTTTTTTTTTTTATTCTCCTTGCTTTTTATAGTCAGGCCTAATGTCATCTAATAAAATTGATGAAACTTTTGCATTGTTATCAACCTCAAAAGTAGTTTTCTTGGTTTAAATTGATTTTTGTGTGTGTGTCATTAGTATTAGTGTTTTATTTACCTAGAATGACTATGGACTTTGAATGGTTATAGGGTGTTGTCTTAGTATGTTTAATTATAATTTGTTTCCTTAAGTGATGTGTCAGTATTCTAAATAATGATAGATTTTTTACAAATAGAATATACAGAGAAAGAAAACACAGTTAATAGAAACTTCTTTTTCTTTCACTTTTTAATAATATATTGATTTATAGAACCTGAAGTTGGGTTGTGCTTAAAAGATGGAACTAATTTTGGAGCAGTCTTTAAGACGCATTGAAATGCCAGAAACACTTGGGGTTGTTTTTTTTGTTTGTTTAAGACTACCATCACAGAATAAGTTCTCAAGGATAATGGTTTTACCTAGGATTCCACTCATTTTTGCCATCTGTAAGCCTTGAGATAGGTTTAGGACCAGATTGCAATAGTCTGGACAGATTGCGGAGTATTTCTATTTCTATGCTGTTTCCAGTTCCTCTGCCCTCAACTCCCTGCAAAGGATCACAGTTGCCAGAATGTCTTTTGATATGCTGTCAGATAAAGGTTGAAATTTAATAACCATACATTCCTACTTAGTTTCATTTTGCCACTTGTTCATCTACTTGATGTTTTGCTGTAGTCCTGTTGAGTTCTGATAATAGCATACTGGAGAAATGGGGAAACACAGTGACTGTACAGTAAGTATCTTGAGAAAGAAAGTATAAATACCCTTTGCTTTGAATCTTTGAGATTCTTTTTGAGTTTGCTTTATAAAACCTAAAGATGCTGTACTTGAAAATTTTTCTTGTCATGTTTATATTATAATAGCTACAAATAGAACCCTCTTATCCAGAACTTAACTAAAATCATTTTTAGTTATAGGAATTTTGGCCACTTTTTAAAAACATAGTTCAAAAAAAATACATAGTTCATATATTCTTTAAAAGTGAAAAGTATTTGAATGAATGCATGATCTATTTCCTCCCTGAAAACTTTTAAGTGATCACTTAATCATATCTGAAACATTACACTCTATGGAATAAGCATCACAGCTGGTAGAATTGCTCTGAGCTGTTTGACAGGAACCCAACACCACCTAAATTAGAGTTGCGAGGGGAATTTTAATAGGCAGTGTGTAATTACCAGACTTGGAATTAGACCAAAGAGCTAAGGTTAACATCCTGCTCTTTTGAAATATACCCTGAGAATTTTAATAACTGTTTCATGACAAGATCTTGAGTTTAAAAGAACCTTTTAACCATGCCAGCACATTTTCACCTTGGGTCTAAGTGAAGGAAGAGGCATGCCACCCACTGACCATTTCTTAGAGCACTTGAGGTTTCAGAGTTTTTCTGTCCCTAAGCCTTGACATTGCTTAAAAAGTTAAAACAAAAACAAAAACACCTTACCTAAGATAAAAATGTCGGGACAGCATTTTTGTTGATGATGATGTTGGGAAAATAAAAGGAATATCAGCTATTTAGTTGATTTCAGTTTGTTATATTCAAAAAGGATTTATTGAAATCTTCTTAAGTGTCAGATTTTATGCCAGGTACACTGTAAATGCGAATAATGATCCCTGTTCCCTTGGTGTTCAGCAGCCTTATGAGGAAGATAAAACAAAGGTAATTATCATGAGACTAAATCAAGCTCCTTGCAGAAGGAGCTCCTCTGATATCCCTGTGTCCCAACAAATAAAGCATCTATGAGCAGCCAGCAAAGATCCTAAAGCATATGCTGTAACATTTTAGCAAACCTTTTAATCTTATTTCCAAGTTCGTAAAAGTTTAGAAGGAGTAAATAGGGATAAAGAGCTTTGTTCTTCAGGCACATTAGGGAGTTACAGATGACAATATTCTGATATTTAGGCAAAAGACTGGAAAGTTGTAAAAGGCAGGCACAATTCAGAACCATCTGGGCCTTATTTACTAAAGTAAGCAGCCTTACAGATTTGGACAACTACCATTTGTATCAGTGTATTACAACATAGTTCATTGTTACCGGTAAAATGCCCCAGACTGCTTAGATTATGTTCAGTGTACTGTCTGAAGATGATACGTCTTAACATAGTTTCCATCCAGAGTATTTTCAATAAAATTCGGAAAGTGTTTTTGATCCTCAGCTAGTCAGATGACAAAATTATCCAAAATTTCACTTTTCTTGAGGCTCCTCTATAGTTCAGTTTTTATGGATGTGATAAATGCCAGGGAAGACTAACAAACCAGTTCTTTGGGGAATTTAAGGAGTAAGATTGCTTATGGATGCTTATACTTCTGTATCTTATTTCTATCTAAGATTCGTACTACGCAAATTATCTTATTTGTCTAGAAATCACATGTAATTTAATTCTATATGTGAAAAAAGTGTTTTTGGTTCACAATTGAATGTGTAAAATGTAACATTCAAGTTAACAGTTGTCTGCTTTTGAATATAGCTCTAAATGCTAACGGGAGACAATACTAATGAAAGACCATATGAAAATCAAAGTGGTACTTAGGTTTCATTTTGAGAATTTAAAATGTTTAACTCAAATATTTGCTTTTATATTCAAGTACAGATGGGTCCTCACTATTCCACAATTGTTTTGTGTCCTATTTGTTCTGTTGCTTATTCTACTTGAAAAGTTATTTTTAAATCTTTTCTCTCTCTGCTTTTAGTTCCATACACTCCTGTCACTCTTAGTAAATAACTTTGTTTCTTGCTTTCCTGGAGATAGTAAAATAATTAAATCTGAACTTTCTTGTTTTCCTTTCTCCATATTGCAACATGTTAGTATCCTTTCCTATTTTGAATTTTTTCTTCAATAAAGAGAGGTGAGTAGTCTCATTCTGTGTCTATAGTCATATCTGACACCTGACTTTATTATTCTTAGACCAAAGTTGCTTCCCTCCACCTCATTCTGTAATTTTTCTAAATCCTGAGGGGAAACCTTCACTTGATCTTGCTTTTCCTTTAACCACTTGCCTGTTTGTTTTCTCTTCACCTGAATTTTCAGAATAAATATTCCATACCCACTGTTTCTATACCGCCACTCTGCACTTTTAAATGCCTTGAAATCTAACTCCCAGTATTATTTCTATATTCTCTGATGTGAACAGTGACCTCTTCTTTCTCACATCCAGTTGACTTTTCTTGGTACCTTTTTTTTTTTTTTTTTTTTTTTTTTTTTTACTTTAGTGCTTCTGTTGAGCAGTTTGTTCACCCTTTCCTGTTCTGTGATTTCTCTTCCATTGACCTATGTTTGGTTTTTCTTTGCTATGTCTTCTCTGAACCTCAGGGGTCTGCAAACTTTTTTCAAAGGGTGACCAGATAGTAAATATTTTAGGCTTTGTGGACCAAAAGGCAAAATCAAGGATATTATATAGGTACTTATATAACCATTTAAAAATGCAAAAAAACCCCAAACAAACAAACAAAAAACCAAAAACAAACAAAAAGCAAAAGACATTCTTAGCTTCCAGGCCATTAAAAAACAGACAGGTGGCCAGATTTGGCTAATGGGTCAGGGCATAGTTTGCTGACCCCTGGTATAAAGAGAGACTAAGACTAAAGCAGATTGGGTGACCAGGAGGCTGATCTTGACATTCAGTAAGACAAACCAAGAGTTCAGAGTAGATTTTCTTCAATAGAGAAAAGAGGAAAATGGTGGTGTGCTGGTTGGAAATCCAGTTGAAATATCTAAGCAGACAGCTTATATAATAAAGTAACTATCCCCCTTTACTAAATGTTTAGCATCTTCCAAAAATTGTTCTAAACATTTTATCTACAGTATTCACTTAAACATCTTCATAAACCTGAAAAGGAAATACAGTATTTGAGTAAAAAAAAAAAAAAAAGAAAGTTGTTAAAAAAAAAGATTTGCTAACAGTTACTGATGCCTTATTATTTACCAGGCACTGTTACAATGTTTTGTAGGTATTAATTCATTTACTAATATGAACTCAGTGAGTTATTAGGTACTGTTACTAAATTCACCTGATGTGTGAGGTGATAAAGGCACAGAAAGGTTAACTAACTTTTTCACAACTAATAAGTGGTGGGTTCAAATCCAAGCAGACGGACTCCAGAACCTGTTTTCTCAACTACTGTACCTTAAGACACAGCATTAATGTATGACTGCAGCAAAAATTGTGAGGGCAGTAGGCAAATGGCTTAATTTTGTGAAATACTGCTTTAGTAAAAAAGTGAAGGATTTGGAGTAATATTATGTATGGACTATTTGATATAAATTGAAGCAATAGTGATATTTAAAATGCATCTTTTAAGTGAGGGGATGGAATGAGGTTAAATTTAGGGACACCAACTAATAATTGACTGTCTAGGTCTAGGTTTGGAGAAAAATACTGGAGCCAGGGTTTTTAGGAGAAATGGAAAAAAAGACATTTTACAGAAAGAATGGAAAGTAAAAAGGACTTAAACATAGGAGTTTGTGAGGGGTCAAATATATGTGATTTTCGGCTTGCGAGCAGGGAAATACTGTTAGCAGATAGAAAATCAAGAAGAGACTTATCTGTCAGATAAGTTTTGTTTTATAAAAAGGAGGGTGAAAATCTAAAACTGTCTGGAGGGCTATGTGGTCAGGGCTAGTGATATATATTTAAAAGTTACCTACTTAGGGGTGAGGATTATATATAATGAGTAATAATGATACAGGGTGGCGGGGATCTGCAGATTTTTTTCCTAAAGGGCCAGATAGTATATATTTTAGATTTTGCTGACTAAGAGGCAGAATTAAAAATAAACTTGTAAAGAAAAGAAAAAACACATTTTTAATCCAGAGACCATAAGAAAAACAGGTAACGGGGCCAAATTTGGCCAAAAGGCTGAATTTACCAATCTGTGACATAGGCTTTATATTGACTATTGATCATAGGCATTCTTTTTATATTAAAATTTGGAAATAGTCCATCAATTATTTCACTAAGTTAAAAAAAATTCAAGGGGCGCCTGGGTGGCTCAGTTGGTTAAGCGACTGCCTTCGGCTCAGGTCATGATCCTGGAGTCCCTGGATCGAGTCCCACATCGGGCTCCCTGCTCGGCAGGGAGTCTGCTTCTCCCTCTGACCCTCCCCCCTCTCATGTGCTCGCTCTCTCTCATTCTCTCTCTCTCAAATAAATAAATAAAATCTTTAAAAAAAAAAAAAAAAAAATTCAGAGGTTTTTAGGTATTGTTTTTCTGGACAGGATCATAGAATGTTTAAAATATGAGGTTTTCTTTTAAATAAGTAAAGTTGCCACAAATTAATAAAGAAAGCTTAGCCTAATTGTGAATGACATACAAAAATTGGAGCTGGTAATACAGCTTTAAATTTGAGAGGCTTCCTAGTCAAGGAAACTTAGTTCAGAAAATCTTTTAAAACTATTTTCTGTTAGATTTTTACACTGGCACAAATCTAGAAATGATTTACTTGATCTTAGATTATTTTTGGGGTTACAGAAAATTTTACAAAATAAAAGCAATCAGGGTCTATCCAACTGAAGGAACACCTCTTACTTGCTATACCAGACCTATATAGCATTCCTTCTCTAGAATGTTTGTGCCCTGCTGCCCGTCATTTACTAAAGATTGGAAGTTGATTTTATTTTTTTACCTCTAACTTCTCAGAGCTTACATTAGCGCTCCTCTTTCTTAATAGCATCTTGATCTCTTGGGTTCATCTGCCTATAGAAGGAGGAACTCATTAACTAGTCTAGTTAATATATCATTAATAATATAACCATTAGTAATATATCATCATAAAGAAAAGTTATTTCTTACTAATTATCACTTCTTTCAGAAACAAACTAAAATTTATTAATATTTTTTTTTGTTTTTCAAAAATCAAGGCACAAAGGGAAATCTTTAAGGGGATTCTTGACCAGAATGGTTGGTATCATTGGAAGGGGCATTTAAGATTTATTTTCACCATTAATACGTACAAGATAACTGAAATTTAAAGAGTAGTTAAATGTAACCAAATTAACCAAAGTTAAATATAACCAAAAGTCATTTTCTGAGGTTCTTCATTAACCCTTTTATCATACCTTTGGTTCCTTATCTACATATTCTCTTGCATTGAAATTTATTTTGTGTTCACAGTCCTACCAAAGGACTTCAGTAAAGATTAGTCAGTGCAGCTTTTTATGAATTTGAATCTCCTTTCATTTTAAAGTCTTTTGTAAGAAAAGGAAGGAAAAAAATGGTTAAGCTTTTAAAACATGGTTAATAGTGGAAATTTATTCATAGAGGATATGTCCCCAGTTGTCAGTATGTAATTAGAAAGTTGTTTTGGGGTGGCTCAGTCGTTAAGCATCTGCCTTCGGCTCAGGTCATGATCCTGGTCCTGGGATGGAGTCCTGCATTGGGCTCCCTGCTCCGCGGGAAGCCTGCTTCTCCCTCCCCCACTCCCCCGCTTGTGTTCCCTCTCTTGCAGTGTCTCTCTCTGTCAAATAAATAAATAAAAATCTTAAAAAAAAAAAAATTGTTTTAGTTGGGTCGGATGAGTAATAAATCCATTATTATTTATTTCAGAAAGCATTTAATTTATGATTACCAAATTATATTTAAAATTTTATTTAGAAATAGGTTTAAAAACTAAAGAACCTAGGGCGCCTGGGTGGCTCAGTCGTTAAGCGTCTGCCTTCGGCTCAGGTCATGATCCCAGGGTCTTGGGATCGAGTCCCACATCGGGCTCCCTGCTCGGCAGGAAGCCTGCTTCTCCCTCTCCCACTCCCCCTGCTTGTGTTCCTGCTCTCGCTATCTCTCACTCTGTCAAATAAGTAAATAAAATCTTTAAAAAAACAAAAAAAACCCAAAAAAACTAAAGAACCTATATCTAAACACCATGGAATTACTTACTTTAGTGAAGAAAATAATAAATTGATATTCTATAACTTGCCATATGCTTTATTCATCTGAAAAAGTTACATTCTGCTGAATGTATTTATTTATGTATATACTTTTAAAATATTTTTTTAAATTGACTTGGCACCCGATGAAGCATGTGTGGCATCAGTCGTCCACTGTATACTCTGATGCCTCCAAATGACAAATGCACAAATAGTGACAGTTATTGTATTTCTGTTCTGAATTTGCAGTTCAGAATGCAGTGATGGAGAATGGTCTGCCTCTTTGCCTCATCGGTTTTCTGGTACAGAAAAAGATCAGTCGTCAAGTGATGAAAGCTGGGAAACTTTGCCAGGAAAAGATGAGAATGAACCTGAACTACAGAGTGATAGCAGTGGTCCTGAAGAAGAAAACCAAGAATTGTCTCTACAGGAAGGGTATGTTTAACAGTGAGATGTATTATTTTTATGTGTATTGTCCAAGAATGGTATCCATCACATTCATATGTTGGGTATGCTGTTAACTACATGTACAAGCCCTATGTAGGACCATTAATCCTACTGATTTTTTTTTTCATTATACTTTTGGTATTTTGCAAAGAACAATTAGATTGAAAATTCTGGTAATTTCATTATCTTCTCTTGAGATATAGTATATATTTCCACTTTGCATTAAAGAAAACTTGGGCATTTAAAAGATTGTTTTGGTTGAGTTAGATGTGAGTGAATTAGCGCTGCTTTTGCTCTACATTGGAGGCGATGGCAGGGGAAGGACAGCCGCAAGAGGGAACTCAGCGATTTATTCACAGAAATGGAGAAAGTTACAGAAGTGGAAGTCTTAGTATTTCTGTCTAATTGCATCCAGTGAGACCTCTGAAATCAGTGATTCCTGGTAAATGCCTTTGTCTTTTCCTAACTTTCATGGGAATGCTCTAGTTCCAGGGGTTGTCAGACTGAACACTGTGAAGGGGTGGATAGTAAATATTTTCAGCTTTGTGTGCCAGTCTCTATTGCAGCTACTCAACTCCCATGTTGTGGTGTAAAAGTAGCCATAGACAATATGTAAATGAACGGGTGTGGCTGTCTTCCAGCAAAATTTTATTAATAAAAACAGGTGGCAGGCTGGAAATAACCCATGGGCATGGTTTATAACCCTTGTTCTAATATTTCCCAAGTAAGAATGATTCTGGCTTTTAGTTTGATTTACACACATACACACACACATTTTTTTTTTTTCTAAATCACACTAAGGAAATATCCCCATTATTATTTTATGGGTTTCTAGCAAAAATGTTTGTCAAATTTTATTACAGTGTTTTTAGCATCAATGGAAATGATCGTAGTGATTTTTCACCTTTGACCTAATGATCATGAGGAATTATTTTGTTACTAGATTTTCTAATAGTTACCCTGTCTTCTTGAAATAAACAAACATTATCACATAGTCATAGTTTGTTGTTTCAGTGAGCTGCTGGATTCTGTTTGCTAATATTTGACATAGGATTTTATTTTTTTTATTTTTTTTTACTGACATAGGATTTTTATGTTGAGAGGCATAAGTGCGATTGTCTCTTTTTTTGGTCTGGATAAGTGTGATACTTGCTTTGCTAAAACAATGTGTATGCTTTTTTTTAGCCCTTTGATGTTTAGCTTATTTATTCCTTTAAAGGTTGTTTAAATATTTTACTTAAATAGCTTATTCTTTTAAAGGTTGTCAGTATTTTCTTGTGAAACCTAGGTTTGTGTTTTATTGTGAGGTAGTACCTGTTAATTTAAATGTTTTTTCTGATAACTGGTTCTAATTTTTAGCCTTTCATGGAATCTATTTTGGTAGATACATTTTCATAACTTTCAGCTTGGACTACCATTAACATTTGTACTTCTCAAAAGGTATAAATTTCCAACTTGAGATGAATTCCATAAGGAATAAAATATATTAGAAAATCTGTAAAGAAAGAAATTTACAAACATAATTGTTTTGACAGTGATTGAAAATGGTGGTCTTTTTCTCTTCTGATTTTATGTTTGAGCTTCTTGAATCACTGTTACTTAGTTTACAAAGTATTATTAAATTTTTCATATGTAATTTGTGATAGTAATTATTCATTCAACAAATATTTATTGAGCATTTAATGAGTACCAAGCATTGTGCTGGATCCTGGAATTAAATGAGCAAGACAAACTAAGATTCCAGTTTGAAGCTTACATTGTGGTGGGAGAGGCAGGTATTAAGCAAAATACAAACTTGATGAATTATAAACTGTGATGATTACTGTGAAGGAAGGAAAACCCTCATATGATAGAAAGTAACTGGTAGGGACCTACATTAATTAGAGTGGCCAGGGAGTACTCTCAGGAACTGACTTTTGAGCTGGGATCTAAAAGATAAGAATTCTTGGTTGAGGAAGAGCTTTCTGGGCAAAAGGAAAGATAAGAGCAGAGGTATTAAAAAGGAAAGGGTTTGATATGTATGGAGGTAGTGGGGCCGAAGTCAATGAGTGAAAAGAAGAGTGGTAGGAGATGAAGTGGGCAGGTACCAAACTATGCAGGATATATAGCATCTGGAATTTATTCATAGAGCAGGGAGATTTTAAGTGGAGAGTTAATTGCTTAATTGATCTGACACAGATTTTTAAAAGATTCACTCTAGTTGCTTTGTCTCTGGAGATTGAATTAGAAAGGTATTGAAGTACAAAAGAGAAGAAAGTTGGGCGAGGCGGTTGGACTAGGGGATGGTAGTGAGGATTAAAAAACGTAAACAGGTTTGAGAATATTTTTGAGTTATAAATAATAGGAGGGACTGAGTGTGAGATGAGGGAGAGTGAGGAATCAGTTATGGCTGGGTTTTTTGGTTTGAACAGTGGGTAGTTACTGTCATTGACTGAGATGGGAATGTCTGGGGGGAGGAATGGGAAGTAAGAACTCTTTTTGGAAGTTTTAAGTGCCATTTAGACATGCAGTGTAGATGATAAGTAGATGCTTGAATATTTAACTTTTAAGTTTAATGGAAATATCCCAGATTATAGTTAGATATAGAAATATATGAGTATAAACAGGAACATTTGTGGAAATCATCAGTTACTTGCATTGATACCATACAATAATAAAGCCCAGTAATTCATTTAAAAAAAATAAAAGTGAGGGGTGATGGGGACAGAACTAAAACACAGGACACCAGTAGTATTTTAGTTGAAAGGGGAAGATCGAAGTTGAAGTGTATTGTTTGGTTCCGAATTAACTTTTGACATAAGTTAAATTTGTATAGTAAAATTTCAAGGATAACCAGCAAAAAAAGAATATTGACTATATGTATTGGAAACCTGTAGACGAGGAAAAAAGGAATTAAGACATGGAAAAAGAATATTAAAAGTCAATCCAAATAAAAGTAAAGAAAGGAAAAAATCATTAAAAAGAGGGAAAAAAGGGGTGAAAGTAAGATGGAACAAATCCTGTAACAAATATAAATTGCCTAATCTGCTTGTAAAAGTCAAAGCTTCAGATCAGTTGGATTTATCTTTTTAAAGTTGAATGCTTTTTACAAAAGATACACTTAAAGCCTAGGTGTACAGACAGATTGAAAGTAAAAGGATAGACAATGATATTTCAGGCAAATATAAAACAAAAATGGAACAGTTAAATTAACATTAGCAAAGTAGACTTAAAGACAAAAAAGCATTATTGGAGAGAATGAGAAGGTCAGTATGTAGTAAAGTCCAGTTTACCAGTAAAATGTAGCAGTTTTAAGCTTGAATGCACCTAATAAAATAGACTCAAAATATGTAAATCAAAATTTAACCAAACTAGAGAATATTTACAAATTAACTGTCATATTGGGAGATTTTTAAATACCTTTCTCAATTACCTATAATTCATGAATATAAGAAATTCATCATCTTTAACAGATTTGAATAACTCATTTAAGCATGGTTTAATGAACACCCCACCCTGTGGAATACACAAACACAAAAAACTGAGCATTATAGGCTACAAAGCACAGATTAACACATTTCAAAGAATCAGTATCCTGAAGACTATATTCTCTGACCGCAATGCAGTTAACTTAGAAATAAATAACAAAAATATGAAAAATTTAAAAATCCATACATTTTAAATTGTTCATCCTTTTAAAAAACCAGTAGGACAAAAAAGAAATTATAATTGAAGTCTAAAATGCTCTCTACTTACCGATAATGAGAATACCACCACAATTAAAATTTGAGGGATGCAGTGAAATTGGTAAAGGGAAATTTATCTTTCTAAGATAGAAAAGAAGTTGGAAAAGAAGAAAACCTGAACATGGGGGACTACACATTTAACTTAAAATAGAAAAGGAATCTTAAAGAAAATAAGGAAATAAGAATTAGAATTAGGAAAGATAAGAGCAAAACTCAGTAAGTTAGAAAACAGTTATGATAGAAAGGATCAAAGAAATCAGAAGGTGATACTTTGAAAAGATTAAGAAAAATAGATAATCCAGTTGGATAGTGAACAAGAAAATAAAGACAAGGCACAAGTAAATAATACTGAAATACAAAAGTGTAGACAGCCACAAATACAATAAAGATTGAATACAGTAAGAAGAGTACTGTGAATTTTGTACCAGTAAATTTGAAAACTTAGAAGAAATTGACAAATTCCCAGGAAAAAAAATTTCACCAAAACTATGGAAGCCTGAATAATATTATAAATATTACAGATACGTAATCAGTAGTTTAAAATCTTACTGTGGAGAAAACAACTAATCCAGATGGTTTTAGAGCTAAATTCTCTTAAACTAAACTTTCAAGGATCATGTCATTCCACTCTGCAAGAGAAGAAAAAGAGCTGTTTCTCCAAATCATTCTAAAAGGCCAGTGTAACCCTAATACCAAAAGAGTATGTGAAGGAAAATATAAACCTATGTCTTTCATTGGGCCCCTGGGTGGCTCAGTTGGTTAAGCGTCTGCCTTCAGCTCAGGTCATGATCCCAGGGTCCTGGGTTGGGCTTCTTGCTCAGCAGGGAGCCTGCTTCTTCCTCTCCCGCTCTCCCTGCTTATGCTCTCTCTCTGTCAAATAGATAAAATCTTCAAATAAAAAAAACTATGTCTTTCATTAAATGTATGTCAGAATCCCAAACAGAATTGGAAATCTGAATTTTTAAGTATATATTTTTTGAAGGTAAAACTCAATTACCAATCTGAGTTAATTCCAGAAATGTAAAGGTGTTTTAATGTAGAATACCTGTAAATGTCATTCACCACATTAACAGAATACAGGAGAAAATTCATATGATAGATTCTGTAGATATAGGAAAAAAATCACTTAGTAATGTTCAATACCTCAACATGATAAAAACGTAGAAACTAGGATCAGAACAGAATTTCTTTGACCTGATAAAAGGTATCTACAAAAAAAAAATCAGTAGTAATCATTTTCAATAATGAAGAATTAAACCCTCCCCCCTTAAAATCAAGAGCAAGACAAGGGTGCTCATACCACCATTTCAGCAGCCATCGTAGTAGAGGTCTTGGTGGGAATGATATGATATGAAAATAATAAAGGACAAAAGACATAAAAAGAAGAGGAACTGAAAATGAAAAGGAAAGAAACTAGTAGAATATATTTATAGAATATAAATTGTTAATGTGCGGGATATAAAGAACTCCTAGAAATCAGGAAGAAAAACTGACCGTCTAATTGCAAAATACTCAAAATACTGAGCAGATAATTCACTGAAGAGGAAATATTAATGGTGAGTAAAAATATCAAAAGGTACTTAGATCATTAGTAATCAAGGGAGTATACATTAAGATCACAAGGAGGTATCATTTTTTACCTACCCATTAGATTAGCAAACACTAGGAGATTTGATAATATCAGGTGTTTTGGAGGATATAAATGCTTGTTGAGGTGTGAAGTAAGTCACATGCACTGAAATTTGTAATAATTTTAACATTTGCATGGTAGACTATCAGCTGTATCACTTTTTAAGTGTATACTCTGGAGAAACTTCCCCATGTGGCCCAGGAGTTGTGTACAAGAATGTTCGTCACAGTATTTTTCATGAAAGCTATAAAACTGGATATTACCCAAATATTCATAGGAGAAAAGTTAGTGGTATATTCATACATGGAGTATATACAGCAGTGGGAATGCGTCAGCCACACTTACATGCAAAAACATGAATGAATCTTAGAGATATGTTGCTGAATGAAAACAGCTGTTTCTGGAAAAATAATGTGTATGATATCTGTTTCACAAAGCTTAAAAGCAAGCAGAACTTAAATATCTTGTTTAAGTATACAAAACTAGTAAAAATTGTTTCAAAAAACAATGGAATGACAGTGGCATCCAGAGAGTACTTTTCCCTGGAGGGCAAGGCCAAGGGGATAAGATAGGTGCGGTGCATAAGGTGTTTGCTAGTCAGTGATAATATTCTAGTTCCTGGTTTGGGTGGTGGGTTTATGAATGTTAAATAGAATATGCTTTATAACTTAAATAGATGGTATATATTTTACATTTGGGGGGAAAAAGAAATTAAAAAATAAAGGGAATTGAAGGTGAGAGAGTAGAGACAGTCACCATACCTAATTCTTCACAAAGGGAAGGAGCCACAGGTGGATGTTGGGCCTAGGAAAATGTCCTCACCCCCCAAAACTTGGAAGCATGATTATTTGCTTATAGAATGTTGCAGAGGAGAATAACTGACTAATAATTAGAGGAAAGATAAAGTGAAGTTCTTGAGAAGATGAGAAGGGTTAGGATCCACATCTAAGGAGAGGGCCTTTAGGAACAGAGACTTCCATTGTAACTAATGGGAAGGTAGTAGGTAGGTACAAGTGTAGGTAAGTCCGTAGGTTCTCTAGTGGGAAGAAAAGATGAGTTGGTGACTTCAGTATTCTTGTTGTTACTAGATATTGAGTGGGGAGGATAGGACGATTGTGAAATTGAAAGAAAGAAGAAAAGGTGGGAAATAGGCTTTCAGAAAGCTAGACAACAAACTTATTAGGTAAACATTGAATAATTGCTGGACAGTATTGAAATTAGTATTTTAAAGTAGTATTTTTTAATTTAAATTAGTATCTCACACTTGTGTATTTTTCTTTTAAGTTTTTCCTGCTGTTTTGGTGACTTTACAAACTTTTTACATAAATATTCTTAAAATGTTTTAATAAAAATTTAATATTTTGCTTTTCCTGTTAACACTGAATTTATTAGAATAAACAGTTCTTCAAATGAGGTGCTGGGTTCCATCTTTTGTGACTGGATGACATGGAACAGGGTACCATTGATTTTATAAGCTGTAATTCTTTTTGAAGTTTTTTTGATTTTTATTTTGAATTTCACTTACTCTCCTTTGTACTTTAATTCCAAAATAGGGATTTGAAATCTTAAAAAATTTGCTCTACAATTAGAATTATTAAAAATGAGCTTATCCCTCAAGCTTAGCAACTACTTAACATGTGTCTTGACTTATAAAATGAAAACCAGTTAATTAAATACCAGTTAATTAGGAATGCTTATTATGTTGTCCAGGATTTTATGAAGTTTCTTATAATATAGATTATTTCATGAAAGCCTCAGCCCTTTAAAATGTTGGCACTAACCCAAAGGTTGAAATTTTGTGCTGCAAATAATGGATACTCAAATTGCTGATCAGTTAGCTAAAAGAAACCACTCAGAATATAAAATCAGAGTAGTTAGTATTTTAGAGGTTTTATTTGACTTGTCTGACTTTCATTTTCTTCATTTCTCAGAAAATTCTATGATGCATGGTTATATAATAGCATATTCTAAAACTTTTTAATGAAAATTTCTTTAAAATATTCCATATTGGCTTATTAATATATCTTGATAATTTTAATATTGCTATTCACGTGTTATTAAATTTAGTTTCTTTTATTGAAGAATGGGGATCTTTAATCATATATCATAAAGGGAACATCAGTCTGTCTATCTGAAGATTTGAGTTAAAGCAGAGCCTGTAGTCAAGAGATTTGATGATGCTGATGGTCTTCTAGGATTTTCACTGGGAGTAGGTTGTGGAGGTACATTTTGAAGCATTTTCCGCTTCCCCTCGTGGCAGCAGCATTCATTTCCTCCATGCTGTGCTGGAAGTGCTCAAAAGGAAAGGACAACTTGGCAATTTCCCTTCCCAGTTGAAATACCTGGGACTTCAGTGGTGGTTGTGGTAGGCACAGGCTTCCACATCTTCCATCTACTGGAATCCTTTTTTAGAATTGACCATTTGGACACATGATTAGATAATATGTCTTTTTAAATCTCATAAATTACTGTGTAACATGATAATGGCATTTTATTAATTTTTGAATTACCAAAATGAAGAAAGGACATTGAAGGTCTAAATTTTTGTGAATATGTTACATATGGTATGTCTGGCATGTGTGTAAATGTGTAGGTATAAGGAGAGAGAGAGAAGACTGAGATACTGCTTTAAATATTTTCAGGGTTTCTGAAGCATTTAAACTTACCTTATATGCTTACATTCCCATGAGGATATTTGTTTTGTTAGCTCACAATATGAAAGATACTTTTGACCCTGTTGTTCAGAATCTTTTTTTCTTCTTTTTTTTTGTAAAGAGCAAAATTCCTTTTGTTACAATATCAAGCCAACTCTGGCCCAGCACAGTGCCACTCTTCTAGCCTGGTAAATTATGTGTTAAATGGTATGAAATGATGTGAACTTTAGGTAATTAATTGAAAGTGTATACCATATACTACTTATTTTCTATTTCTATGACTATATTATTATGAGTAATTAAAGACAGAATCAAATGTTAAAGCAAAATATGTAGCCAAGAATTCCTTATATAAAGAGTATTAATGATGTGTTATAAATTATTTATATTCAGAATAATTTATTTTAGTTTTATTCTTTGAATTAAAAAAACATATTTATTTCTTATACTGAATCATTTTCACCAGTATATCTAAGTTTTATGTTCTAAATCTGAGTACAGAGTACTGAGTCATTTTGATGTGTGTATAATAGGAAAAAGAAAAGCATTTCTTATAGGAGTACATTAGAAATAACAAAAATTTCCAAGGGCTATTCCAGGCTTAATCCCCAAATTATTTGTTTTTTAAGATTGTTTTTCAAGGATTTATTGTTAACATTTGCAACACAAATAGAAAGAGTACCTATTGAGTGCTAAGCACTTATTGCAAAGGGGTGAAGCTACAATGATGAGAGACAGCACTATATGCCTTTGGAAAGCTCCCAGTCTGGGAGGAGACAGGTGAGTCACCAGAAAGGTTATAAAACAGTATGGTGAGTGCTTTCATAAAGATATAAGCAAAGAACTGTTGCTTAGGAATTTTTGATCTTGTATTTTAAATCCATTTTGGGTTTTGTTTTTCATTGGACCTAATTATGATGCATGAAAAGAAAATATCCGCTATCTTTATATATTAGATATTAAACCTTCAACAAATTAAGCGTGTTTTGTTATGCTAATTTCTCTGATTTTATTAGACGATATTAGATACTGAATCTTATAAACCTGTTATTTTTGAAGTGTTGCTTAGGATCTGAGATTAAAGAAACATTTATGGGTTTAGGTGTATAAAGAGATACTATTTCTGTGTCTTTAAAATGTGTTGATTCTTATATGTGGGCATCATCTACATCTCTTTCATAAATGTTTTTATCCCCAAGGTTAAATTTGCATATTAGAATGAATAGAATTCTGATTAGAAGTGCTCTTGAAATATATGTTATTGCATAATATTTTTTCTTCTTAAAATCCAAACTAAAATTCATCTTTGTCAGAGCTATGCTCTAATAATTAACCTCCTTTTGATATACTAAACAGTATTTTCTGTTAAATAAAATAAATATAAATAAGAAAATTCTACCAGTATAATTCTCTTAGTTATAAATTCATAAAGTACCTTTGGTTCAGTCATTGCAGCCTTGATTTAGTTGCTCATGTATTATAATTAATTCTTCTTAGTTTGATCTTTGTGTCCATACTTCTGGTGTTTTGACTTTTCTTTAATGTGTAAGTTGTGTAATTTAATAGTCTTGTCTGTGGCTTCTAGGTTTTACATCATACTTACAATGACACTGAGATTTTTGTAAAAATTTCTCTCATGATTCTCCCAGTACTTTTATTGTTTTAGAAGTGGTGGTGGGGTGCACATGCATTTTTAAAATGTAGACTTGGAATTTGTTAATGGGTAAATAACGACATAGAAATTTAACCTCCTTCCCTCTAGGTGAATACTCAGTTGTCCTAATATCATTTACTGAATAATTCTTTTTTCTGTTGTTTTGAAATGCTGCTTTTTTCTTTTCCTTGTTTGTCTGTCCCTGTTTCTGTGAGCTTATTTTTAGTAGGAGAAAGACTAACATTAAACAAGAAAATGATAAGTAGAAATAAGTAGAAGTAAGTTCTATAATGAAAATAAGCAGAGTTATGTGGTGACTGGACAGCTACTTAAAATGAGTGGTTAAGATAGGCCTTTCTGAGGAGCTGACACTGACTTTGACCTGAATATCAAGGAGAGGGAATAGCTGTGCAAAAATCTGGTGAAAGAACATTTCAAGTAGAGGAAATGGCCCCAAGGTGGAAATGCTCTCCATGTGTTCCAAAGGTAGAAGGAATAATAGGAATAAGGGGAAGAGTGGTGAGAGGTAACAGTTGGAGAAGGCGGCCAAGGAGAAAGCATGTATGGTGTAGGGATTTGTCAGCCAGGCTGAAGAATTTGGACTTTAACTGTGAAGGGAAACTACTCAAGAGCAGTGTTTATTTTATTTTATTTTATTTTATTTATTTATTTGAGAGCGTACATGACCAGAAGTGAGGATGTGGGGGTGTGGGGAGGGGGAGAGAGAGAGAATCTTAAGCAGGTTCCACGAGGAGCCCAATGTGGGGCTCAGTCTCACAATCCTGAGATCTTGACCTGAGATGAAATCAACAGTCAGACACTTAACTGACTAAGCCGTGCAGGCACCCTCAAGAGCAGTGTTTAAAAATTAAAATTGTCTGGAATGAATTTTTCTTATTTTTCTTCTGCACGAAGAGGAAATGTAGAACATAGGTAATTTGTATGTCAAATAAATAGGTCCTTATGGAGGGCACTGGGTGTTATACACAAACAATGAATCATGGAACACTACATCAAAAACTAATGATGTGATGTATGGTGACTAACATAACATAATAAAATAAAATAAAAATAGGTCCTTATGTAATTGGGAGCCATTTCTACATACATATGACCTTATAGCAAATTTGCTTACCTTTTAAATAACTTTATAGTTAAAGAGATCAGACTTTTAGAATCATATAAGTACCAGGAGTTTAGAACTCAGTAATCTATTTGCACTAAATAGAACTCTTTTTAGAGAATAATTTTGTGATGTGTTTTAAAATAATATTTTTTTCTTCCCTTAAAATGTTTGTATTAGGGAACAGACATCCTTGGAAGAGGGAGAAATTCCTTGGTTACAGTACAATGAAGTCAATGAAAGCAGCAGTGATGAGGGAAATGAGCCTGCCAATGAATTTGCACAGCCAGAAGCTTTCATGCTGGATGGTAACAATAACCTTGAGGATGACTCCAGTGTGAGTGAAGACTTGGATGTGGACTGGAGGTATGTAACACAGTGTTATTACCATGGTTAATTGTTCATTGAATAGAATTTGTTCATGATTCTAAATTTTGAAAACTGTATCTCGGATCTCTCAGAAGTGTTCTCATTTGCCCATCTGTCAGTCTTCCTCTTCAGAGCTCATTCTGGATGCCACTTCCTACATAGATTCCCTCCTACTTACTCCAGGCAGTGACCTCTTTTCCTCTTTGACCTTTGGCTCTCTTGAAGCCCACCTTATATCCTAGTTATTTATAAACTCATGGTTTGAGGTTTCCAACTTTTAATTTAGCTATATATGCTAAATATAGCCCTTCATATAATCTTTCAAAAAAAAAAAAGAGTCCTTAATAAATCTACTTGAAGAATTTCAAAACCTGTGATTAAATCAGAAGAATCATAAGAATATAGTTATCCTTCTCTGAATGCAAAATACAGAAAATATAATTGTATCTTCCCAGAAATGCTGACAGTATTCAGTTTACTTTATGCTGACAAAGAATAATGAATTTCAAATAAAAGAAGCCTATAAATTAAGTGGATTATAGAATTGTTATGTCTCATGATATAATGGTCAGAATTTAATTGTTTTGGTTTATAGTTAGATTTATCTTTCAAATGTGTAGCAGACCTCCGGAAGCAGCTAGTTAACTGAGATGTAGAGAGGATATACGGTCCAACTGATCTCTTCTTGTTACTTTTTCTGGAGAAAATATGGCTTGGTACTATTTGTTTCTATATCTACACAGATGTATTTTTAAGAATTTGTTTTGTTTTTCTCTAGTTAAAATTCCATTACAGAAAATTTAGAAGAATAAAGATAAGAAAAACTTATTCATATCCCCTGATAACTGCAGATTTCTGGAACTTATGTTTTTGAGTTCTCCTTTGTATCTTCTCTGTCTCTTTCTGTGTGTGTAGCTACTTCTTTGTGCTTCTCCACATTGTTCCAGATATGAAACTCAGCATCTCCTTGAAATCCTCCTTACCGTTTCCTATTCTCACTTCCCAAGGGGAAAAAAGTTGTATGTGCAAAGCAGACTTTAAATTGACCATTTTGTGGAAGTAGGAAGTGGTGTTTCATCACAGCCACACAAACAGTCTGTAATTCCATCTTAAACATTGCTGGCTCCAAAACCCATGTTCTGGTTTCCCAAACTTTTTGGAAAAGCAGTGGCTCCCCTGGTCCTGGTCTTGCTGATCTTGGTGCTCCTATCTCTTCTCTCCTCTCTCTGTCTGCCTGTTACCCTCTTTCTGAACTCCTTGTTAAGCTGCTGTCTTCTGTCTCCATTATGCAAAGTCATTCCTCATAATGCTCAGCAGATGACAGAATTGTCGATTTAGTTAGCATCATCTGTGCATGTTGGGAGGCAGTTATGGTTTAATATGAAGAAATATTTTCTTTTGCACATTTTCAAAATTTTATGAAAATAATTTTTTACAGCTCCATTATGTAGATGCTCTAGTCTGTAGTTGCACTAAAATTTAATTGATCATTTCCCCACTGAAATAGTGCAGTGAACCTTTCTGCTCATATAACTTGTTCTGTACTTCAGGTTATGTCCTTAGGGCGTTTAATAGAGGTGACATTACTGAGATAAGTGGTATTTATTAAGATCTTGATATATATTTCTAAATAACTTTCAAAAAAGGTTGTACCACATAAAAATTTGAAATAATTGTGGTCTTTCTTGAATATAATTTTTAAACTTGAAAACTTTATTTTTGGTTCTAATTCATTGATGATGTCTCTGGACATGGCTGTTGTGTTAAGATTTTAGAGATGTTGCTGATTGTTCCCAAATTTGGGAAGCGTCAAAGTAGTTGTTTTTTTTTAATACGGAAAGCATTTTAGCATTGATCTTTAAGACAGAATTTTGAAGGTTACTATTTTGAATTTTCTGTAGATACGGCATCATCTCATTATTTGCTTATGTGGTACTATATTAATTTATGTGGCAGTCGCTACAGGTTGATAAAGTAAAAATATGATTTGATTTTCAGATTAAAATAACGTCATTTTGACAGCTAAAAAGCCATGGCAAACAGCAGCAATTCTTATCTCTAAAGCCAAAATTTAACATACTTTTTTTGTTGTTTCACCACAACTTAAAAAAAGTTGAAGCTTTTTGATTCTTTATTTTAGTTTAAAAGAAAACAAAAAATTATCTATCAAAGTTTATTTATTTGTTTTGATGATGTCACAGAAGTGTTGTAGAATACCCGGAGAGTATTTTATAAACTAGTGTCGTGGGAGTTGATTTTGGATTTAGACAAATCCCAACTGTACCATTTATTTATTTTTGGGTAAGTACTTGACCTCTCTATTTTCCTGTAAGAAACTGGGGTTATAATTATTAACCTAATATGATTGTGGGAAATTAATTCCCTGTGGATATGACCATGAATTTTTTAAACAAGTTTGAAATTACTTCAAACGTACAGAAAAGTGGCAAAAATAATACAAAGAATTTTCATATATTCTTCACTAATATTTCCTAGATGTTAACAATTACCACATTTGTATTATCATTCTCTCTTTCCTTTCTTTTTCTTTATTTATGGTATTTTTTTTCCCCACCATTTATGAGTAAGTTGCAAACAAGGTGCCTCTTTACCCGTAGTCTAGAATGAAGTCCTGAAGAACAAGAACATTTTCTTATATAAGAAAGTAAAATCTTCAAAATCAGGAAGTTAACACTGATAACAATACTATTCTCTAATCTACAGACATTATTCAAATGTCTATAGTTGTCCTACTAATGAATGCCATTAGAGAATTTTTTTCTAGTCCAACTGAGACCACTCATTGTTCTTGCTTAACATGTTTCTTTAATCACTTTTAATCTGGAACATTTCCTCAGTTTTTGTCTTTCATAACCTTGGCATTTTTGAAAAGTATAGGCCATTTATTTTGTAGAATGTCTCTTAGTTTAGATTTGATGTTATGATTAGATTCAAGTTACAGATTTTCAGCAGGAACACATAGAAATGATATTTTGTTTTTCTTAGTTCATATCAGAAGGCGCGTAATGCCAAATTGTCCCATTACTGGTGATTTTAATTCTGATCAATTGGTTAAGGTGTTATCTTTCAGATTTCTTCACTATACAGTTGCCATATTTTTAGACAAATAATAAGCATCTAGTGGGAAAATACTTTGAGACTATGTAAATAACCTGTTTCTTCTCAAACTATCAAACTTCCATCTACTAGTTTTATTATCATTAGTGATTTTTTTGTCTGAAACACATTACCATGGTGATTGCCAGATGGATGATATTAGAATTTTTAATATTAGCTGGTTATTTTGCAGTGACCAAATTTACAAGCAGATACTCTGCTTTGAATGTCTAGCTTAGTTTAGTCTAGAGAAGAAAAGAATAGGAGATGGTTGACTCTAACCATTTGAAGTTTTGTGGACATAGTTTGTGTTGCTTCAGCAGGCAGAACTAGAGCACTTACTTCACATAAGTCAGACTTCTGACAGGGCTCTTCCACACTGGCAGGTACCATCCCAGAAAGCAGTGTCTCTTCCACATGGAGGAACTGGTTCTGTTTCTTGAATGCCTGCTCTGGTGCCATCTCTGTGCCAGGCATGTGTAGGCATCATGCATCGACTCATTTAAGTTTTTTTTTTTTTTTTTAAAGATTTTATTTATTCATTTGAGACACAGAGATACGGGGAGAGAGAGAGAGCATGAGCAGGGGGAGACAGAGGGAGAGGGAGAAGCAGGCTCCCTGCTGAGCAGAAAGCCCGATGCGGGGCTCGATCCCAGGACCCTGGAATCATGACCTGAGCCGAAGGCAGACGCCTAACCATCTGAGCCACCCAAGTGCCCCTAATTTGTTTTATAGATGAAGAAACAGAGTAACAGTTAAATACATTTTTCACATTGTTTAACTATGACTCGGTTAAATGTGGAGTTAAATCCCTGTTTTATGACTCCGGGGCTCTTCCTCTTTGCACTGTATCTCACTGCTAGGTGAAGGAGTTCTAGTGTTGCAAGGGAGGTTGGATTCACTAATTTGTAGTTTAAATTTTAATTTTAAAATCTGTGGTTATATGAGAATGTTCCTTTGTACTATGTGGTGTCTGCTAATTGTTACATACTACTGAGCTTTAATCTTCCTAAGAATACTTTTGTATATTTTGGCAATAGATTTGTAATTTTAATGATAGCACAAAAGTTGACTTCAAAATTGTTTTGAGCTAGTTTGTATAACCGGATGTTCCTGACTGTACTCGACTTCTCATAGGAACACAATTCAACAGAAATTTGCCTTTAGTTAGACAAAATAAGCTCAGTTTTGGAGATACTGGTTTTGAGGTGGTGAGAGTTAATCGAGGTAAAGTGCCCCACAGAAAACTAAAAACCTACAGGTCAAGAGCTGAAGAATGTTTGGAATTAGGTGGAGGTTTAGGAATTAACTTACAGAGAGGATAACTGAGGAAATGGACTTGAATATAATTTCCAAGGAGGCAAGATTAGAAAGAAGAGGACTGAGGACATACTATGGTTTCCAAATTTTGAAGTATGTGGTTATTTCCAAGACTAGAGGAAAATGAGGAATCTATGGCTGTCTAGGGGTGGAGGAAGGAGATTAGGACAGAATAAAACTTATTTTCTTCAAGGGGATTACAGTCCTTTAGTAAAAAAAATAATAATAATAAAAATGAACACTTAAGAGCTAAATATTTTTCAATCTGAATAATGATGGAGGAGGCCTACTTCTCAAGAGAATAGAAAGACTTGAGAAAATAAAATATTTTTAGGGCCTAAGTAATTAAGCAGTACAAAAGGTGAGAGAAGAAAAAGAGGCTTTGACTAATGGTAGAATTGAAATAAATGCAGTAATTGTCTTTACCATGTTCTCATGTAAATTTGGGTTGGCACTCAAACGAACAGAAGGGGAAATATATGGGAAAGAATTAGGAGGGAAAAAGTACTACCTTTATCCCAGCCCTAAGTAATCCCGAGTTAGAACTAGAATCATAAGAATTTTCCTATGAATGTGTCGTGAGTATGGCAGCTTCCTGGGCGAGGTAGTAGTATCCTAACTATGCTTAGTATTTCACTTTTCTGTTGTGTCCTTCCTGCCCCTCACCACACAAAATTTATATTAAAATATTTTATCATTAAAATATTTAACATTTTCTGCTTGTACTGTGTTTATTGGTTTATTGGTAATTGCTAATATAATTATGTCTTCATAAAGATTTCCCAAATCATGGTTGTTGTGTTTTTTTTTTTTCCTCAGCCTGTTTGACGGCTTTGCAGATGGACTAGGAGTTGCTGAAGCGATTTCTTATGTGGATCCTCAGTTCCTCACCTACATGGCACTGGAAGAACGCTTAGCCCAGGCTATGGAGGTATTTTAGTGACTCTCTCTAATGCCCATATATATAAGTTGGTTATATATATGGTTACTTTAAAATGCAAAATTATAAAAATTAAAGGTTTTTTTTAACTGCTTTTAAGAAGAGTGAATAATTTTTCATCAATAACATTGACTGAATAGTGATTGCCACTAGTATATGTATATAAATTATTCTAGACGTTCTGCCAATTTGCCTAGAATTTGCAGTATTTCCTAGTTAGTGTGGAATAGAAAATCTTTTGCTTACATTTAGAAAATGCACTTTTCCTTTATTGAATTATCTGGGTCTGTAAATCTGAGTATTTTTTATATACACACACAGGTGTATTTATGAAATGAAATTGAAGATCTCTAAGGATATATTACAAATCACTTTTCTTTTTTTTTTGTCCTCATGGCTTCTAAATACTACCTTGCTGCTTAACGAAGTTAGACATTTTACTCCCATTATCTCCATATACATAATACTTTTGAATAAGTGTGGCACGAAGTTTTGTCTCGCCTTCTTTTCCTTATTTGACTAAAACACAAGTGCTTACTTGTATTTGCCTAAGGTCAGAAGTCCAAACTTTTCATGTTTGGGAACATCCACTGCACTAGTGGATTTCATTATTAGACGTCTTTTCTTGAAGTTATATTTCTTTTTTTTTTTTTTTTTTTAAAGATTTTATTTATTTATTTGACAGAGAGAGACACAGTGAGAGAGGGAACACAAGCAGGGGGAGTGGGAGAGGGAGAAGCAGGCTTCCCGCTATGCAGGGAGCCCGATGCGGGGCTCGATCCCAGGACCCTGGGATCATGACCTGAGCCGAAGGCAGACACTTAACGACTGAGCCACCCAGGCGCCCCTCTTGAAGTTATATTTCTGAAATGATTTCCAAAGTAGAAAAATAACTGAATGAGTCAAAAGTAAGAGAACAAAAATGAATGAGAGAACTTTCAGGGACATTATAACAGCATTTTATCTTGAAATTTTCTGGGTTAGAAAGTCCAGTTTAGATTCATAAATTAGACAGTAGGTAGGTAGGTAGGTAGAACGACCTATCTGTCTACACATACACACACTTAAGGTAGCTTTGCTTTGACATCACTTTTTTTACATGTGTGTAATCTTCCATGGAGAACTTTGATCAGTTATATGCTTTGTTTGGTGTATCTTTTTTTTAAAGTAACCATAGCAGCAATACTGTATACTAGGAGAAAAGTCAGAAAGAACATCATAAGACAATACACTCCTTGCCTTACTAAATTCCGACACATGAAATAGTGACACAGTGTGATAGCTTGTATCAGACATATAATATATAAAGATGAAGGATCACTAACTTCCTTGAGTTCAATTAAATTTTAAGTGACCACAATGGAATATATACATCCTAGAGTCTGGTTTCACAGTGCTTACACAGTTTTTCCCATTAGTATGCTAGTGGTTTATGATCTCCTACAGTATAGAGATATCTTTAAAAAGAAATTTTGAGAATTAAAATAGAAGTTTCATTATTTGTTACCAGTAGGAAATGTGACATTTGATTGGCTTCTAGCAGAAAGATTGGTCGGGTGGGTGGGGTATGTCATACTGTGTAAAGGCACTAGCAGAGTGGGCAAAACTTAGAGTCCCCGCAGTGTTGGCTGCTGCTCTTCGGGAACCCAGTGACAGGTCATTCTGACCCATCTATCCTCCTGCATCTAACTAATGGGCTGCTAAGTGTCTCCTTTCACTACAGCTTAGCAGCTTCCTCAGATTTAGTGCTCTGCTTTATTTTATTTGAATTCAGTTAACAATCGGTACAGTTCCATCTTCTTATCACTCTCTAGAAATCTACTTTTCTGTGCTAGTATTCAGTTATTCAATCATTTTGAAAAATGAAGCTGAAATAATTTATAATATTTAACAACGTTCTTTAAATGAAACAAAAACAACTAATAAGACAAACTGTATGCTTTTGTTTGTTTTTTTCTCAAGCAGCCTGATCTCTTTGCAGCACTGGTTGTTTTCATTTCTATTATTTTCCTAATACCAGACTGATCTGTTTTTCCAGATAGAGGCTTTTGGTGAAAATATTGACAATAAACATTTGCCTCATATCTTGTTTCAAATTTGAATACGAACAGGACAAAATATTTAAGATCTTTAACTGTTTGATACAATGATAATAAAGCTTTTTACTCCGAACCAGTTTTGAAAAAAATACTTCCCTTTGCACATTTATGTTGACATCTAAAATTTTTTAGCATAAACCCTAAACAATATTGTTTACCCTGTCATACCTCTTTGCAATAAAAACATGTTCAAGAATTTAAATATAGGGGCGCCTGGGTGGCTCAGATGGTTAAGCGTCTGCCTTCAGCTCAGGTCATGATCCTGGGGTCCTGGGATCGAGCCCCACATCGGGCTCCTGGCTCAGCAAAGAGCCTGCTTCTCCCTCTCCCTCTGCCTCTCTCCCTGCTCATGCTCTCTCTCTCTCTCTCTGTATTTCTGTATCTCAAATGAATAAATAAAAATCTTAAAAAAAAAAAAGAATTTAAATATAAAAAAATTGACTTAGAGTTAAAATTGTTTGTAGCATCCAGTTAATAAAAACAAATTTATAAATGTTGATAAATATTGAAACATAAAGTAAAATTTGACCAGAAATGTATTTCTTAATGAGATAGAGGGAGACTTTTTTCCTTCCTTATTATGTTTATGAGTGAATTCTGTTTATTCCTAAAATGAGATATAGCTCAACATCAATTTTGTTTTTCATCTTTATGAATGTAAGCTTGAGAAACCTTGTTCACATAATAAATTGATGGGGATGGAAGGAGTTTACCATAGCAATGTCACTTAGTTTTTCTGAGATATTTGCCAAAATCACATCAACTTGACAGATTGTCTAGATCCTCCAATTTTTTTTGAAAGCAGATGACTGGAACCTATCTACAAAAATGTTACTCAGTCATTACTTCAGTTTGACCCCAGTATTTCAGATTGTCCCTTTGATTGGGTAAGAAGTATGCTTTTATTTATAAAGTGAGGAAAAGGTTAATATAAAAAGGAATATGGTAACTGAGAACCAGCATGGTACTTTGATGCAGGTACATTTTTAGGCAGATCAGTTTGAGGAAAGGTTATAAAAGAAAGTTAACTGGATTGAAATTGAGTCTCTTAAGACTCTCCTTGCCCATGGACCTCTGGAAAGTCTTTACACACTTACAGAGCACCTCATATACACTGGGTTATCGGCTTTAGGAAAGTAGTACATGAGGTAAGAGCATGCGCTTTTGAGTTAGATAGATTCATTTAGGCTCTGTGACCTTGTACCGTTCATTTAACCTCCATAAGTTTCAGGTCCTTATCTACAAATTGGGAATAATAAAATTCACCTTATGGATCATTGTGACATTATGTTAAAGCACTTAGTAAAATAGCTGGTGCAGTGTAAGCTCTCAATAAATGGCTGTATTGAAAGATCAGATCAGTCAAACAGGTGGTAATCATCTAGCAAATCTGGTTCAGTGATATTCAAAATCAGTATTAAATCACTTGTTATAAATCTTCATTCTTCCAAAGCTAAATTTTGTTTTATTCTTTAAAAACTAAATTTTGTACTGACAAAAGATTATGCTACTTTAAACCTAAGTATATTCCAGTTGTGCTATTTAGTCCATCTTGTTGTCTTTCTAACACTTGGACTAACTTATGAAAATATACTGCCTGAGGTATAGATAGATTTTTGTATTTTTATGGATTTTCATAGCAGTGTTTTTAAATCAGTCTCTCTTACTCTTGTTGCTTATAAGTGACTCCAGATCACCTTAAGTATTTGTCAGTACCAAGCCAATAAATTATTTTTACATATGTGAAATTCCAGGTATGTATTAGCACTGCAAATGTGCAGATAATCATCAGAAAGGAATAATGAACCTATTGAGACAAACATGTATCAAAGCGTAAGTATCCTACCAAAAATGGAACTTGCTATAAATAGTATCCCCCCCCTTTTTTTAATATGTGGTATTAGATGAATTCTTACAGTCTGTCTTGAGACTGTACACAGGGAATTGGAGGAGATTCGTGATTATAGTTATATGAGGAAGAAGGGACAAGTAATAGGCTATTACTTTACATTTTCTGTTTCCTGATGGGAAAGTTTAAAGAATTGTTAACTATAATTGGGGGATTAGAGTAACAAGGATTTACTTAGTAAGGAATAAAGATATTTCTAAAGAATATAGAAAAAGCACATATAAGGAATGGCCACCACATGTCAGGCTCAGATCGCCTAAGAAAGAATCCCCACTCCACTCCAGGGCTGGGATTCACACTTTGATGGAGACGGCACAGCTGTGGCTTGCTGAGTGGCAGAGAAGTCACTGTAGTGCTGCACTGGCAGAACTTGCTGGAAATCAGCCCTGGGGTGCTGCCGGGGAAAGTTATTTATAGGGAGATGTCTAACTGGAAGCACTGTGCTGCAGAATTGTCCAGGGTGGATGCTGGGGGAAGCTGCTGGCCACCGAGCGCTGCTGGCAGCATGCATTACAAGAGCTAGATGCTGGAGAAGCTGTGGGTATTGCAGAAGTCTGCTGCTGGAGAAAACCACGCATGCCATGGAAGCCTATGTCAAGCAGGCACACTGGGATGAGAAGCAAAGCCGTTTTCCTTCTGCAGTGTCTCTGCAGCGTCTTCGATGAACAAAGTTTAATTAACGTTGTGACAGCTATCAGAGGAAAATACTTAAATAGCCCAAATCCATTCTCACAGAGCTGGCAAAAACAGTGAATTTGGATTTGAGGAGCAGTAATTGATAACTGGAGAACCATATACACCTGTATATGGGAACTGGATCCCATATACACCTTTCTACACACATTTGAACTCCCTTCAACAGCAATGCGACTATTCCACCTAATGAGATATAGCTATTCTTAAAATGAAGTTTTCACCCTTTCTCAAGAATGAGCAGATGAACAGACTCCCAAGGGTCATTATATCCATCACTAAATATTAATTACTCTACAAATTCAGTCAGGCACACTGAATATTCTCTTACATAAAGATTAAATTGTAAAGTTAACCGCTATATGAAATAAAAATGGGAAGGAGAGAGAAGAAGAAAATGGTTAGCAGATACAAGTAAACACATAACAAGCAGAAAATATGCAAAACCTACTAGTCCTTGTTTTTATATTTGGTCACAGGCTATAATTGATAGCTGTGGTTTCCTTCTTCGGGAACCCATTCCATGTTTTCTTGCCTTCGGCAAGAATCTCAGCTGGTTAGGATTCTTTACTTGGTGGAGTGACCCGAACCTACATTCCTGAAGAGTATGTGTTCTCAGTCATCCTGCCCTTTTTTTTGGATATTGTCATTTTCTGATAACTTCACTGTTGGGCATAGATGTAATACGAGATGTACACTCCAAGCGAGATTATCACAGGATTCTCAAGTTGAGGAAAGCTGGTCTGTGGAGGGTACGTAGAAGCGCTATTGAAAAAAGGAGGCTCTGAGTGACTTGGGAATTCAAAATAGTCTGTTTCCTCTGAGTCCAACCAGATGTTCCCATTTTAAGTATCAGAATCCTGATTGAACCAATCAGTGACACAACTTTTGAGAAACTTGACAAGACAGAATTAAACTCTCCTTTTCATTCAGCAGTTCACACAATTATATTTTGTGTTTGATTTTCAGAGATAAGATGTTCTAGGGCTATCATGGAAACTGTGGTTCTTATACAGTACCTGGCTCTGAGAGTTAATGGGCCCGGGTTTGTCTTTTTACCTTCGGATGTGAGCAGGGGCACTCTAAAGGATCCCATCCCACATTAGATTTTATAGTCGTCATTATTGCCATAAGGTCAAGTGCGGCAGGCACCTGGGCTCCCAAGACACATGTATTACTTTGCACTTCATTGCAATGGATCGCAGTGGTAGTTTGATTGTGATTAATGTGATTATTTGTAATCAGGCTTTGGATTGATAACATTCCATTCCTGTTGGCCAGGAGCAGGAATAGCAGCTTTACGGAATAATCTTAGGACTGAGGTAGAGCACACACACCCCACCCCAACCTCCGCCCCGGGCTGAGATCCAGACTGTTGGGGAGGGCACAGCCATGGCTCTTGGAGAAGTGCTTGTGCGACTCTGCTGGCAGTACTTGCTGGAAATCTGCCCTCTGGAGTGCTAGAGAAACTGTTTATAGGGAGGTGACTAACTGGAAGCACACCGCTGCAAAGCCACCCAAGATAGGTGCCAGGGGAAGCTGCTGGCTACCTTACACTGCATTGGTCGGGCTCTGGAGAAATGGCATGTGCTTTTGGAGCCAGGCGCTGGAGAAGCCACTCACACTAGAGGAGCCTCGTGCTGGAGAAGTCATCTGTGATGCAGAAGCCCACGATAGGGAACCCTTAACAATGCTACTAGGGCCTGGCCAGCAAGCCCACTAGAACCAAGAAGCAAAGTCCTTCTGTGAGAGCTCTCTAGAGCCCTCTACTGACAAAACCTAAGGTCATGCTGGCCAACAAGAGAAAAATATTCAAAAGGCCCAGATCTGTTTTAACAGAACAGAAATGAAAGGTGAATTTGGAGCTATGAGTCAGTAATTCCTTTTCTGGCACACCGTTTTTCTTTTTGCAGTCTCTGCAAATTCAGAGTCAAATTAGTGTTCAGTATTATTAACTATATTTACTAAGTCTTATGATGAACCTTTTTTGCTTTCTCCTTTTTTAGTTCTGACTTTGCTTAGGCCTTGGCCCTAGCCTCTATTGTAAGTCATCTCAAATCCTTTTTGGAAAGACAGAATTCATTGTGAGATTATCTGGGCTAAATCCTGAAGAGTATACCAAAGGTTACGTCTGCCATCCAAGAGAGGGCAATGTTAACCGTCAGGCAGAATCCTCCTCCTACATGGGAGGCCCAGTTTGCTTTTTATTGTGGTAACATACACATAATGTAAAATTTATCCCTCTAACCATTATTGAGTGTACAGTTAAGTAGCGTTAAGTACATAGTAAACAGTAACTCCCTACTCCCTCCTCTCCCCAACCCATGGCAACCACCATTCTACTTTACGTCTCTGTGAGTTTTACTACTTTAGGTACCTCATTTAAGTGGAATCATACTGTATTTATCCTTCTGTGACTAGTTCATTTCACTTAGCGAATGCTTTAGAGGTTCATCTGTATTGTGGCATGTGTCAGAATTTCCTTTTGAAAGCTGAATAATATTTCATTGTATGTATATACCACATTTTTCTCAGCTTTATTGAGGTATAAGTGACATATAACATTGTGTAAGTTTAAGGTATACAGAGTGTTGGTTTGATACACTTACATAGAGCAAAATGATTATCACTTTGGGTTAGTTAACACCTCCATCACCTCACATAATTTCCATTTCTTTCTTGTGGTAAGAACATTTAAGACTTTTACTCTCAGAAACTTTCAGGTATATAATATAGTATTGTTAATTATATCATCATGTTATACATTAGATCCCCAGAATTTATTCGTCTTATAACTGGAAGTGTGTACCCTTTGGCCACCATCTCCCCGCTTCCCCTACTCCTCACCATTCTGCTCTGTTTCTGTGCGTTCAGGTTTTTCAGATTCCACATGTAAGTTACGTGATACGGTACTTAGGTTCTCTGTCTGACTTACTTCACTTAGGATTTTTTTTTTCCTTTCTTACGGCTGAATAATATTCCAGTGTGTATATATAGGTACCTCATCTTTATCCATTCATCCGTTGATGGACACTTAGGTTGTTTCTCTGTCTTGGCTATTGTGAATAATACTGCAGTGAACATAAGAGTGCAGATACCTCTTCAAGATCCTGATTTCATTTTCTTTAGGTATATACTCAGAAGTGAAATTGTTGGATCATATGGTAGTCCTATTAATTTTTGGAGGAACTTTTATACTGTTGTCTGTACCAGTTTACATTCCCACCAACAGTCCCCAAGGGGTTCCCTTATCTCCACATCTTTGCCAACACTTGGCTGTTTCTTCTCTTTTTGGTGATAGCCATTGTAACAGTTGTGAAGTGATACCTCATTGTGATTTTGATTTGCATTTCTTTGATGATTAGTGATGTTGAGCATCTTTGCATGTACTTATTCATTTGTATGTCGTCTTTGGGAAAATGTTCATTTTCTCTACCCATTTTTAAATTTTTTTTTTTTTTTTACTGAGTTGTATGAGTTCCTTATATGTTTCAGATATCAATGCCTTATCAGATACATGATTTGCAAATATTTTCCTCCACTCTAGTTTAGCTTTTCATTTTGTTAATGGTTTCTTTTGTCATGCAGAGCTTTTTAATTTAATGTAGTCCACTTATTTTTGTTATTGTTGCTGTGCTTTTGTTGTCATACCCAAAAAATCATTGGCAAGCTCAGTGTCAAGCACCAGTGTTTTCTTCTAGAAATTTTATGGTTTCAGGTCTTATGTTTAAGTCCTTAATCCATTTGGAGTTAATTTTTGTGAGTGGTGTTAAGGTAGAGGTCCAGTTTCATGCATGCAATTATCCTTCTGCATGTGATGATCTGGTTTTTCCAGTATCATTTATTGAAGACAGTATCCTTTCCCAGTGAATATTCCTGGCTCCCTTGTCAAAAATGTTAATTGTCCATATATGCCAGGATTTATTTCTGGGTTCTTGATTCTGTTCCACTGGTCTGTGTGTCTGTTTTTATGCCAGTACCAAATTGTTTTTGATTACTACAGTTTTGTAGCACAGTTTGAAATCAGAAAGTGATGCCTCCAGCTTTGTTCTTTGCTTTGGCCATTCAGGGTCTTTAGTGGTTCCATACAGATTTTAGGATTTTTTTCTATTTCTCTGAAAAATGCCATTGAAATTTTGATAGGAATTGCATTAAATCTGTAGATTGCTTTGGGTAGTATGGACATTTTAATTTTTCCAGTTCCTTAACATGGAATATCTTTCCATTATATCTTCAGTCTCCTACATCTTTCAATTTTCAGTAAACAGAATCTTTGACCTTCTTGGTTAAGTTTATTCCTAAGTATTTTATTGCTTTTGATGCATTGTGATTGGAATTGTTTTCTTTATCTCTTTTTCGGATACTTCATTGTTAATGTGTAGAAACACAACTGATTTCTATATCTTGATTTTGTACCATACAGCTTCCCTGAATTTGTTGATTAGTCCTAACAGCTTTTTGGTGGAGTCCTTAGGATTTTCTGTATAAAAGATGACATCTGCAGACAAATACACCTTTCCAATTTGGATGCTTTTTATTCCTTTTCTTGCCTGATTGCTCTGGCTAGGACTTTCAGTACTGTGTTGAATAGGAGTGGTGAGAGTGGGCGTTCTTGATCTTAAAAGCTTTCAGCCTCTCACTGTTGCTTATGATACTAGCTCTTGTCTTGTCATATATGGGTCCTTAATTATGTTGAGGTACATTTCTTCTATACCTAATTTGTTGAGAGCTTTTATCATGAAAGAAGGATGTTTTGTCAAATGTTTTTTTCTGTATATATTAAGATGATCATATGATTTTTATCTCTTATTCTATAAATGTGGTATATCACATTTATTGATTTGCATATGTTGCAGCCTTTCTTGCATCCAGGGATAAATCCCACTTAATTGTGGTGTATGATCCTTTTCATGTGCTATTGAGTTCAGCTTGCTAGTATTTAGTTGAGGATTTTTACGTCTATGTTCATCAGGGTTATTGGGCTGTAATTTTCTTTCTTATGTCCTAATCTGACTTTGGCATCAAGATAATGCTGGCTTCAAAAAATGAGTTTGAGACCTTGGAAAGGATTGGCTTTAATTCTTTAAATGTTTGATAGGATTTTCCAGGGAAACCATCTGATCCTGGGCTTTTCTTTGTTGGGAAATTTTTGAGTACTGATTGAATAGTCTTACTTATGTTAGTCTGTTCAGATTTTCTATTTCTTCTTGATGTCAGCATGTTGTGTATGTTTCTAGGAGTCTATCCATTTCTTGTGGGTTATCCAATCTGTTGGTGTATAATTATTCATGGTAGTCTCCTATGATCCTTTATTTTTGTAGTGTCAGTTGTAACCTCTCTTCTTTCATTTCTCATTTTATTTGAGTCTTTTCTTTTTTAGTCTAACTAAAAGATTTATCATTTTGGTGTGTTTTTTTTTTTTTCCAAAAGACCAGTTCTTAGTTTTGATATTTTATATTATTTTTCTGATTTCTATTTAATTTATTTCTGCTCTAGTATTTGTTATTTCTTTCTGCCAACTTTTGACTTTGTTTTTCTTCTTTTTCTCTTTCCTTAAAGTGTAAAGTTAGGTTGTTTATTTGAGATTTTTTTTTTTTAATGTAGGCATTTATTACTATAAACTTCCCTCTCAGAACTGCTTTTGCTTCATCCTATACGTTTTGACATGTTTCCATTTGCTTTTGTTTCAAGATATTTTTTTATTTCTTCTTTTACCCATTGGTCATTCAGGAGTGTGTTGTTTAATTTTCACATATTTATAAATTTTCCCATTTTCTTTCTATTGTTGATTTTTTTGTTTCTTGCCATTTTGGTCAGAAAGAGAGTTGGTATGATTTCAGTCTTCTTTAATTTGCTAAGACTTGTTTTGTAACCTGTCATATGATCTATCCTGGAGAATGTTTTGTGTGCACTGGAGAAGAATGTGTAGTCTGTTGCTATTATATGGAATTTTCTGTATATTCTTAGATCTGTTTTATCTAAAGTATACTTCAGGTCTGATGTTTTCTTTTTCATTTTCTGTCTGGGTGATCCATTCTTTAAAGTGAGGTATTAAAGTCCCCTACTATTATTTATTGTTGTATAATCTCACTTCAGATCTGCTTTTATTTGCTTAATATACTTAGGTTCTCTATTGTTGGGTGCATGTTTGTCATTACTATATCCTCTTGATGAATTGACCCTTTATCATTAAAAAATAACCTTCTTTGTCACTTGTTACCACTTTTGGCCTGAAGTCTATTTTTTCTGATACAAGTGTAGCTACCCCTGCTCTCTTTGGTTTCCATTTGCATGGAATTTCTTTTTCCATCCCTTTACTTTGAGCCTGTGTGTCCTTAAAGCTGAAGTGGGTCTCTTGTAGGCAGCATATAGTTGGGTCTTGCTTTTTCAGTCCAGCCAGCCACTCTGTACCTTTTGCCTAGAGAATTTGGTACATTTACATTTACAATAATTATTGATAAGTAAGGACTTAACTAATACCATCTTATTAATTGTTGTCTAGCTGTTTTGTAGTTCTCTTTTTCCTTTCTCCCTCTCTTGCTGCCTTCTTTTGTGACTCGATTTTCCATAGTGGTATTGTTTGATTTCCTTCTCTTTATCATTTGTGAATCTAACATAGATTTGTGCTTTGTGGTTACAGTGAGGCTTGCATAAAATATCTTAACACTGTATTTTATACTGATAACAACTAAACTTATATTACATACAAAAACTCTATTCTTATTCCTCCCTTTTATATTTTTGTTGTTACAGTTTACCTCTTTTTATATTGTATATCATTAACAAGTTATTGTAGCTATAGTGATAACTCTTGTCCTTTAACCTTTATACTAGTATAAAGCAGTTGACACATTACCACATTATAGTGTCATAATACTCTGAATTTGACTGTATACTTTACCAACCGCATTTTGTTTATCCATTCATCTGTTGATGAGTATTTGGGTTTCTCCCTTTTAGGTTCCATGAATACAAGTCCCACCTATAGTTCTAATTTAATTGTAGCCGGAAGGGCTAATCAAGCCACAAAAGGATTATACTAGGGGGTCATATGATCTGTTATTCCTTTCATCCTTGTTAGAATAGTAGCTTTATATAGACATTGAACCCCTAATAAAGTTCACATCCCAGATAACCTAGTAATATTAGTGAACTAGTCATGTGGGTGTGCTGATTCTATGCCAGTGATATAGCCATTCAGGAATACATTATTTGCTTCTATGCCTTTAACATCATCTGGTAACCTTATCTTTCAAAGGTTGAGCCTGTCCAAAAGTGTTTACTTTCTTTCATGTTATTGATTGCACACAGGAACTCCTAAGTTGGAAGAGGTAACCACTCTTCTGAAGATACAAAAATGGTGGGCAAGTAGACGATTATTGAGACAAGATAGATTTTTGTTGTTCTTGTGAAAAGTTTGGTGCTTTTTTTGGTGTGTTTTTTGATGTTTTGGTGTGATGGTGGTTCCTTTTGGGAGGAGACAAAAAGGACAGGGGACTGAAGCAGAAGAGAATAGTGATGCATATAATTTTGAAAGATACCTTAAAAAATAGTTTTTTATTACTGTTTTAAAGTGTTTTCTAACAAGGAACTGTGACTTCTTTTTCAGACTGCACTGGCACATTTAGAGTCTCTTGCAGTGGATGTTGAGGTGGCCAATCCACCAGCCAGTAAGGAAAGCATTGATGGTCTTCCAGAGACCCTTGTTCTTGAAGACCACACTGGTAAGGGCAAAGTTGATCTCTAATGTCAAATGACACATTGCATGTGTAAGTATATTATCAGTGCACCTGAAAGATAAAATACTGACTGTTAGAAACTTTCATTAGTTTTTCTATGAAACCAAATTCTGATAAACTTTCACCTAGTAGAAGAATATTTTTAACTTATTAAGTCATGGGCTGGAACAAATGTGCCCCAGCCAACTTTTCTACAAAAGCAATATTTATTAAATTCTGAACTATCATATATTACAGAAACATGTTTGGCAATTACTTTTTCAAAGATTGGTTCTTCTATCATAAGTATCATCTATGAGTTAATATGTTGATTTTCAGTTTTATTAAAATTGAACTCTGTGGGATTGATCAGATTATTTTTTGTTTTCAGCAATTGGTCAGGAGCAGTGCTGTCCAATCTGTTGCAGTGAGTATATTAAGGATGATATAGCAACAGAGCTTCCCTGTCACCATTTCTTTCACAAACCTTGTGTCTCAATTTGGCTACAGAAGGTGAGTTTTATTTTTACTTTTTGAAGTTAATATTTTAATAGTTCTCCTGAAAGTTAATGATGATAGTATCTTTTAAGCCTATTTTATTTAGCTGCATACTTGCAGTACTTTTTAATTAAGTGTTAAAAATTGATTACCTCTTAGTGATTACAGATTAATGATAATATGAAACTATTTTACTAACATTTCTAAAAAATAAGATAGACAACACTAATTGCTTGACATATTTAATCAGTTTTGTAAATGATTCAATATCAAAAAATCATTCTAGGATAAAGCTAATTAGATCTTTAATCATATCCCTGAAATGTGTTTTCAAAAATATCATAAGCAAAAAAAAAAAGCCTTTGGCACTACTCAAAGTACTGTAATAATATACAGATATTCTGCTAATACAAATCATTGTCTTTGAAAATGTATATGAGAAATACGTAATAACCTACCAGGTACCTTCTATTCCAGCTGTATATATTCTCCCTAAATATTTACCCAGTAATTTTTAACTACATTTGAATTACTTGAGAACAAAAGAGTCTTACTTAAATCCTCTCTGTGAACTCTGTTTTTACATAAAGTATGTTTACAGGCAGTAAGGTAGAAATTCCCAAATCACTTTCACAGCTTATTTACTTAGGGATATAACGCCCTCTCTTCCCTACAGCCACTCTCTTCCTTTTCCCCTTCTTTCTCCCTCCCCTCCTTCCTCCTTTCCTTTCTTTCCTTTCTCTTTCTTTGCTGTTTGCTACCCTTCTACTGCCACTTCATGGTTGTCAAAGTTCTACTTAAGATTTGTAAAATCCAATGCAGAAATGTTCACCATTCCATTGTAAAATCTGAAGTTTCTCTCGGCTTGCAAGGCCTTCTGCGATCTAGCCCCCAGCCTGTCTGTTTACATTTACTCCTCTGTACACTTGTTTATGTTTGCTTAGCTGGTGTAGTTTCCCCCTGTACCATCTGTAAGATGAGATGATCTAGGTAGGGCCAGCTTAAATTCCACCTTTCTTGTCCTTCATATCCCCTTTATTTAAATTCTCATGGTAGTATCTCAGCCTGAAGAAGGATCTAAATGTTCCTGCCCTGTGTCAGGCACTGGTAGGTGACCTGTGTATTTTCTCATTTAATTCTCACAGTAACTCTGGGACATACTGGGACATATCCTTATTCTCATTTTCCAATGACTTTTACTCATCCAAGGCTACACAGCTGGTATGGGGTTGATGGAGACCACACTCATCTGACTCTAAAATGTTGTTCAGGCCCAGTCCGTATGACAGGTGCACAATAAATGCTTGCTAAATTAAATTCTTGAATTGTAAACATTATATATGTTGTACAGCTTTGAATTGTCATTGACTTGGCTATAACCCCAAGTAATAATCTCCTCGTCTCTTTCCCGTCAAGAAAAAGCCTTTCCTCTGGGGAAAAGATCCCCAAGATACAAATCTTTGTTCAACAGCGTGATTTCTATCAGGGCTGTCTCTTTGGGGGAGAAAACATATTCTCGAGGGGATAATCTATCACCGGATGACACATCTCTATCATCTTTGGTCCAAAGATATACTCACAGTATGACTGCTTTCCTTGTCCCATCTTCCCTCCTAGCTCTACAGTTGATTTCTTTCATCATTTAGAAGGCACTTAACTCTCCATATCTTTTTGAAAAGGATGGCTAATAAAGAAGGTCTGAGGCCCATCTGTTTTGACATACACTGGAGGCTTCGGTATATGTAAGGGAAGTCCATCCTAGGGGATGATTTGGTGTTACAAATATGTGAATTAATCAGGTCTGTGGTTTCTCTAATGTAGGCATCATAGAGTAAATAATAAAGCTAATTCAGTTCAGGTGAGGACATGCACTGTGACTCCTTGCTCACATTCCACCATAGCACCGGTGCTGAGCAAGGAGTGTAGTAGACTCTCTGTTAATCCTGAATGAAAGATGACTGACCTGAAAGGTACAAACACGATTAGGAGACGCTATTCACCCTCAAAGAAATTAGAATCTGATTGGGATAAAGAGGAAATAGCATCACAATTTTGCCTCTCTGGTTGGGTGGGTTTGAAGTTGATTGATTTTTTTTTTTGTTTTGTTTTTTAAGTTTTTTGATTTGTTTTTAGGATACTGATACTGGTTTTTTTTCTTTGCTAAGATATTATGTGGCAGTTAGGACCCTTCCTTTGGCTCTGACCTTGTTTTCCTCCCCCTCCAGTCGGGAACATGCCCCGTGTGCCGCCGCCACTTCCCACCTGCCGTCATCGAGGCATCGGCAGCTGCGTCCTCCGAGCCTGACCAGGAGGTCCCCCCTTCTGGCGACAGCTCTGCGGAAGCCCCCTAAACCTTAACCCTTGAATGAGATCACTCTGTCAAAGTCAATCTGCAAATTCCTTCTCAATCTGATGTGCAAATAATTATATATAAATAAATTTAAAATGCTATATATAGTCTATGCCATAGTTTAGAAAGAAGAATATTAACCTTTCTAAACTAAATTTAGGTTCGCAAAAAGTACTAAACATTTTCAAGCTGAATGTTGAAGCAGTGCATCCATTTTCTTTTGTTGAATATGTTGGTATTGTAAAGTCAAGCTTACCAAATTAACTCTCTCCAGAAGAAATAATCATATATGTGGCATATATTATTGGTTTTGTCCGAAGTACTGCCACTAAGTGATTATAATTAAGCTCTCCTATTTGCATCAAATGTGAAGACTGTGATCACAACAGTAGTAAAATTTGGTTTCATTGGAAATAAAAAGAATTCTAAAACATGCTTTTTTCATTGGTCACTTTGCTTTTGCTACATCAGAACCTCTTGGTTCATAATACTGAGTGGTTTCTTTAGGAAGATGTCTACTCTTCCATCTTTGTTTAAAATTAGGACTTTTTAGAATGCCAAACCAAGGCCAAAATTTTGGCTTAAACATTGCAAAATTTTAAAATCTTGAACGTAATCCCCTTGGAATGGTTAGACAGTAACATTTTTTTTTTTCCTTTTTCTAAATGGTGGATGTGCTTAAAGTAAGGTTAGCAAAGCATGAGTGTTTTACTATGGTTGGTGCTTCCGGTAAGGTTAGTAAAGCTTATGAACAATCTAGTGTGCTCAGTGTTTGGTATGATGAGATGAATTAGATGGCCTTATGAAATCCTTTCTCCCTTTCTGCCTGGTTACAGTTATACTTGAGAACATTCATGGCACATTTGTTAAATAAATACTGGTTTTTTAATTTATAAATTTATAAATATATTTATAAATTTATAAATATTAGATACAGTTTGTTTAAAGTAATTTTGGTTCCGAAATATTTTGGAAAGTCTGAAAACATGCATCAAAGTGTTTAAACATTCATTCTGTTGTATCCCAAGAGGAAATCTGATCCTTAAAAAACTGGAAGGTTAATTGTACCAACCTGTATAAAGCATAAAATTGATGGGGTATAGGACAGATTTGGCCATGTCTTTTTAAACATATCTAAACCTTACTGTGTTGTAATTTATTCCTTTAAAGTATTCCTGAACAAGGATTATTCACAATACATTTTCAGCATTTGTTTCTTTACACTAATTTATTTTGATAAAATTATTCACCTGGAAATAAATAATAAAAATGGGTTGTTTCGAATTAAACTAAACTAAACCCTGGGTGAAAAGGGAGTAGATTATATGATCACCTAGTGACTATGAGCAGGACTGAACATGTAACATGGTTCCTTTCTCTAAAAGGGAAAAGACCCTGACCCCAGATTTACCCTCTAATAAAACAGTTCTGTTCAGATTCTTCTATAAAAGTGAAGAAATGAGCTTTCCTTAGTTGTTTTTATGGGAAATTTGGCCTTTAGGATCATCCATAATTATATAACCCCAAAATAAGATTGTACAGCTTTCCATTTAGGTGATTACACCCAGTAGGCAAATATGTACAAAGATGGACATAATATTTAACTTCCAGATGTGATTTGCTATCAGTACCGAGAATGATAGGTGTTAGAATACCACATTTGAGCAAGTAAAATTGTAAAGCACGTAGTGAGTGTACATCCATCTGAGTAGTACATTGATTATTTAGTTTGGACACGTAAAAGGAAAATTTGTATGGCTTCCCAAATACAAAATTACATTTTATTTGTGTAATTTCTCTGAGTATTTATATTCCATCTCTTTTCTCCGTTCTTAAATGAATTTTCACTGTTGGCACATTTGAGGCTTAAATATAAGGAACATAACACTTGCATTCTAATTTTTGCATATATTGTAAATGTGTGTCTGGTATTTACAGCAAAATACTGTGTATCCTTTTATGGGTAAAACAAAACTGAACATTGCATGCATGTAATGTGGTGACTTTGTAATTTAGGGGTTCTTTGGGGCTTCTGTGACTTTGGAAATGCTTACATTCAGGCCTTAATGTTGCATTAGCTAGCATGTTTTCCTTCTGATGTATATAGTCACTGTTGTATAAACTAATCTTTGCTTGTTTTCTACTCTGTGATCTTTCCATACCATATTTCATTGATGATCAGTTAGTGTCAAGGAGTCAAATCAGATTAAAATTAATTCTCATGTGTATATTGTGGAACTTTGTGACTAGTGTGATTTTTTATTTTTTTCTTTTCTTTTTCTTGTTTCTTTTTGTTGTTTGTTTCCTTTAAGTAATACTGATCAGTTGTGATGCGTACTGGTTAAACTGACATTGCTACAGATTGCTCTGTAGTAAGCCACAAATTATATTTAGGCAGTATTAAGGGCCATCAGTTTTCTTCTCCTAGTAGCAGCTGTCCCAAAGAAAATATTTCTTCTTTGCCTGTTAAGATTTAGCTATTATCTGCCAGTTGTTAAGAGGTTTTGGTTCCAAACTCAGCCAGTAGTGTTGAGAGCTGAACTTAAGATAGCGGTTGTACTTTTTGCTTTCCATCTGTTTCTATCCTTCATTCTTGGCTCCCTACTATCTATAAACAGCTGCTATGAAGGAGAAAAGTTGAGTAAGAGTTGGCTTAAAAAAAATTTTTTTAAAGAAAATTCAGATTTTAGGATTTTCATTGTAACAGGTTGATACAAGCAAAGGTAGAAAAGTTCAGATACCAAAATATTGTTTGATCCTCTGAAATACTGTTTTGATCCTTTTGAAAAAGTTAAGAATATATGAAGGTAAATTAGGAATAAGTATAAATATTGATAAAAATGTTTCTCTTATTTCTCTATGTTAAGTGACTTGACTTAATAATTTTATTTTTTTTAAACATTTTCTTCTTCCTTGTAATATGAATGCTGATATTTAAAGGTAGATCCATGTGGTTTTCTCTTGTGTTTCTTAATTGTTTATCTCTGAGCTAACTAACTCTTAAGATTATTTGTGATTTGGATTTATATATAAGCTGTTAAATATATATGAACTGTTAAAATGGAATGCAAGTTTTCAAAAGCCCAGGTCTAAATGTATTGATTGGTTTATTGTTCAACAACCCCAGTCCATCATTTTCCGTGTAAATCATAAACAATAAACAGGATGTACTCAGTGGTCATTTCTAATATTTAATTGTGCAGTCACATCACTTCTATAATTTAAATCCCTAGAGGATTTAGCATTAATGGCAAAGAACACAGCTATTAAAAAAGCCTGGAATAGGCTCCTGGGCACATGATTTCATAGTCCTTGAACTGTGACCCAAGAAGGCCCTAACAGCCCAGCTATACAGAAGTTGTTGATGGACTTCTAGAAGGGCTCTGAAGGAGTAGTCCCTGCCCTCTCCTGCCTAAATGTTCTCAGCAATCCTGTGGGTTCAGCAGAGCCTGATTTCCACACTGACTCAGGACTGCATAGTTCTGTCCTGACTCAAAGTTCTGGGACAGAGGCCCACCTCGCCTCAGTGGCTTCCTCCAGATCAGGCATAGGACTGTTACCAAATCTACCTGTTCAGGAAGATTCCTCATGACTTCCAGAGGGTTCAAAGACCTCACCCATTTCAGAAGGGTAAATTGAGTGCTGATAGATTATGCACATATTAAATTAGAAAATGAATCATTTTGTTTAGAAGCTTTAGAATGTTTAGAATTGTGATTTCCCCCTTAATAGAATAGATACGTGCTAGAAAATAGCCTTGGAGCTAGAGACAGGGTTGGCACACCTCTTCTCTAGTGCCAAATCCTTTTATAATTGTCATACGATTTTTATCCAGCCACTGCTTCCAGAGTTAGAGCCACTCAGTAGTCCCACAAGGGATGGATTTCATTGTTAGAAGTGTGTCACCCACGTGTGTTTATAAATAGCACACATGACACTAGACAGAAAGGTCCTGTCTCTTCTGTGTGGTCACCTCTTCATACCTTCCCTCAGACTTCACATTTTTCTCAGTTCTCACATGATGTCCATTCCAGACCAACCTGGCATTGGCCCTTTCAATCCCTCTCTTAAAATACATTGTTCAGCACTAAACACAGTTCTTCGGTGGTCTGACAAGAGCAGGGTCCAGAGGCTTGATTGCCAGCTTCAGAGTGATTCTCATGACTTACGATTGGAATATGTTGATGTTATCTGTTACCATCACCGTTAGGGAAGCATATCACACTGTTGTCTCTTGCTGAACTTCACAGGCATTGCTGGCCAGCCAAATCCATTCCTAAAATTACTTAGACAATTTGTCCATAACCTCATTGAAGCACTGCATTCATCCTTATTCGATTTTACTTTTAAAGGTCCTTACGAGTTCTGATTCTTTCTCTTGGCCTTGTGTCCATTTCAGTTTTGATGAAGCATGCCTGTAGTAGTTAGTGGCTTTGTTCAAGTTTATGATAAATATTGAACAGAACAAGATGAAAGGCAGACCCTCGTGGGAATGCCACTGGAGGCTGTGCTCCCGGTGACTTTGATCCATTAATCAGTACTTCAGGGACAGCCGTAGAAGCAACTGCGAATCACTTATGTGCTCATGGTTCTTCATCTCTCCTAAAAGGACACTAAGAAATTTTGTCATGTTTGACAGACAAGCAGATTGCACTGTCTATGGAAGTAGCCTAATCTGCTAATATACTAAATCAAGAAAGGAAATGAAGTTAGCTGGAAATGCCTTATTCTTAGTGAAACCACACTTACCTCCTTTTCCAACTGCTCGCATGCCATCTGTTTATTAATCGGCCCTAGAATTTGGTAAGTGATAAATGTCAAGCTCATTTTTATAATTTTTAGAACCTACTATTTTTCCTCTCAGAAATTGTGGTATCTGATGTAACATGACCTTGACAAGTCACTTAATTGTTCTGCTTGTTTTCTCTATAAAGTAATGAATCAGAATTACAGGTTCAGTACTAGTTTGTGCATGGGAAAAGGTTTGAAAAAAATGTTCTTTGTTGATATGCAAAGTCATGGGGAGATATGGTTGCTTTCCATCATTGTTTGGATTTTGGCACTACCTTTGAGGATGGATGAACATTTCAGATGAAAATCATAAAAGCATCTTAATCACCTCTCAGAAGTTGAAAGATTTTGACGGGGACTTTATTAAAATAAATAAAATTTAACCAATAATAATTTTACTAAAAGGCTGCATGCCTGGATATAGCAATTTAGTCCATTTTGTATTCTTAGTTTATAATCAATATACAGTTTTTACAGTGAAAATTGGAAGGAGGTCTTTATCTTTTTAGAAAGATACCACCTCTTAGCCATTTACTGCAGTAAGAGAAATTCTGCGAGCCACTATGATTTCTTTTGATTATAACACAGCATCTCTTCTTACTAAGATTCATTGAAAAAAATGCATTTTTATTTATTTATACTTTTTATTTATTTGACAGAGCACGAGCGAGGTGCAGGGGCGAGGGGAAAGGGGAGAGGGAGAAGCAGACTCCCAGCTGAGTAGAGAGCCCCAGGTGGGGGCTCTATCCCAGGACCCCAGGATCATGACCTGAGCCAAAGGCAGACACTTAACCAACTGAGCCACCCAGGGTCCAGAAAAAAAAATGCATTTTTATATTATAAGAATAGTTTGTTTATGAAATGCTAGACATTGTGTTAGGCTTTCTGTTTTAATCTTCCTAATGAATTTGCAGGGTAGGTTGTTTTTTCCAACCTTACAAATTAAAAAATTGAGTCCTGGTTCTTAAGAGCTCAAGGGTTCTTATTCATGCCACCTTCCTGGATAGGAGCAGCCTATCTGATCATTGTTAATATTTAAATAACTTGTTTGGGATGCAGTCTGCATTTTAAAAATGAAAAGAAACGGGGCCGGGGGTGGGGGGGCTGTTCAGAATTCTGAAAAAATATTTTGCTTTTCCTTGCCATATTATTTTGCTAAATTGTTACAGAGACATTATTGCCTTAAGTTATGTACTGCTGACCAAAGTTCTAATAGTTCGTAAAGTTTCTTAGTCACCATTAAAATCTGATGAAGGGCGCCTGGGTGGCTCAGTCTGTTAATTGCCTTCAACTCAGATCATGATCTCAGGGTCCTGGGATCAAGCCCTGCATCAGGCTTCCTGCTCAGTGGGGAGCCTGCTTCTCCCTCTCCCTTTGCTGCTTGTGCCCTCTCTCTCTCTGTTAAATAAATAAAATCTTTTTTTTAAATAAAAAAGATCTGATGAGAACCTCCTCTAACTGCCTGATAATTTGGGATCCTTAAATTACTCTGCTGAGAGTGGCCTAAGATGTATGTCATGCTCTTGTCTCTTCAGCCAGTAAGTCCTCACTAATGTAGACACCTGTCTGTAAGTGACTCAGCCCCACCTTTTCCAAAAGTCTCTGGATTTCTTCCTTAAGAAGTAGTGGGCGTTTGCCCTCAACAATTGTAATCACACCAAGGAGTAGAGAACCTTACCCCCAAATTGTTTTCATCAGTAGGAATAGACATTTGACAGAGGGTTTCCTTTTGATTTCAATCCTTAAATGCTATTTTAAATTCTTCCCAGGGTTTTAAGCTATGCCCTCATTCCATTTGTCTTCCTGGGGTTTTTTTGTTTGTTTTGTTGTTGTTAAAAGAACCCAAGTGCTACAGCTTTATTAAGGGGCTTCACTACATACCATCATACTGACCAACCTTTGGCCTCAACAAGTAATTTTTCCTCTTGACCTGGACTAAGGATCCTTCAGCCGAGGTATTGCAGTACCCTAGGTTTGATGCCATTACAGAATGTCGGTTTTTATTTTACTTTAAATTCACATTTAAGGCAGATGAGGATAGGGATGGGGGGTGCTTACAAAATGAACCTTGCCTGGATAGCAAGCTTTAGTCTAGGATCATGGGGAATCACAGGTGAGTCCCTTGGCTACAGCCCACATCCAAATAAGTAAGTAGCACCTGAAAGAAGATGTTTAAAGTTTGTTTTTAATAGAAATTAGTCTGCTTTTGGAAATAGTATATTAGGACATATCAGCCTGGCATCCTCCCTGAATCCGCTGATAAAATGCCTTCCGCAAACCCAACAAATGAACTTTGCATATCCCAAGCTGCTGTTTAACAAACGTTTATCACGTGCTGCTCTGGCACAACTATAAACAAGATACTCAAATTCTCTGACCTCCTGAAGTCTCCATTGTAGTGAGGAGCCTCTATTAATGCCTTCCCACCTCTCCCAAGCAGCTGGATTCACTAAATGGAAAGGGTTTCGTCTTGGCCTGGGGAAATGCCTGGCTCACAGAGCTTTAAGAGCTCTTCTATGGTTATCAAAGCTAGAAGCAACCAAAACGGAGAAAGAATAACAAATGCTGAGCTCCCCAAGGTGGCTAGCTAGCCCAAGTCCCCTCAAGCCGAAAGAATCTGTAGCATGTTGCTATGTTTGTAGGTTGAAGATCTCTTCAGGGGGATTGGCTTCGTGGCTCCCAGGACATTAGAACTTTGATCAGCAGTACATAACTTAAGGCAATAATGTCTCTAACAATTTAGCAAAATAACATGGCAAGGAAAAACAAAATATTTTTTCAGAATTTTGAACAGCAACACCCGCCCCCCCCCTCGCCGCTGTTTCTTTTCATTTTTAAAATTCATGATATCTCACAACCAGAGAAGTTAGACAATTGATTTTCCAGAGATGGGGCTGAGCAGAATGGAGGGAAGAAGCAACACTTAAAAGTGTCTTACCTTCTTTCCTGTGATACATTTTTATTACCTTTCCCTTCAAATCCTTGTGTTCTATGGCATATACACATAAGCATCCAGTGTGTTTTTACCTGAAATTGGAACATAAAGCAGGCAGTTCTGAAGCCTTGCTTTCCTGCTAGCTGTGCTGCCCCCGGGGCACGATATCTTACACGTTGTGGTAACTGTGCTGGTGGACCAGAACTAACATACCCGGAAACTGTCTTACTCGGGGCTTGACCAGGAGTAAGCACCACTGTCAAGTTGTCAAGTTCGCTACATTGTAACTCACAACAACTGCATGCTGTTTAGGTTCTAAAGAACAGAAGAGGTACAGAAAGATGGAGGATAGTGAGTAAATCTGCTAACATTTGTTGAGTGCATACTATATGCCAGGAACTTTCATAGGTAGTTTTATATGCATCATCTTAGTTAATCCTAACAAAAATTCTTAGAGGCAGACTATTCTAATCTCCAAAAGGCAAAACTCAAAAGGTTCAGTAACTGCCAAGGGCCACATACATAGCTAGGAAGGAAGGGAGTCAGGATTTGACTCCAGTGCTCTGTTATATTGCCTCCTGCATAGGTAAGTGAGTTAACACTCAAGGTAAGTATAAAAAAGGTAAATTTCAGCTGCAGTACTGATAGTTCTTGCAGACTCACCTGGAAGTTCAGTAGCCCTTTTTTATAACATTGTTTCAGTGGAGATGAAAACACTACATTTGGATCAAAAAGGATTCAGAAGTTGGGAATTACGAGTATTACACAGAGAATAAGCCCAGAGAGGCTAAGGAGAGGAGCCTAAACATATTAAATCGATTTATTCTCCTACCTGCAAAACATGATCTCAGCAGATGCAGACATTTATGTTACCCTCAAATCCACTATGGAGAGGATTCCGCCTCCACCATTTTTCTCTTGTCAGTCCCTGTGGCCCCCACAGTGCCAGTGACCACTGTCCACATCTCCAAGACGATCAATGATGTGGTCAAAGGAAGGCTGTTGTATTTCTACAGACTGGTGAGGCCTAAGTAGAAAGCAAGTTGTAACTGAATCCGGGTAAATATCGAGTCCCTTCTGTTACTTACGCTAAATCCACTCTACATGGTCTTGTTCTACCCTAGTCTGTCCCTGACAGCTAATCCTTTTGGTTAATGAAAACCCATGGCCTCATCATCTCTAGTAACAGATAACCACAGGAGGCCAGGAGAGCATTGCCAAAGCAACTTGGCAGAAGGAGCTTGTCTATAGAGTGCTTTGTACTTAGGATCAATGAACAGTCAACAATTAAATCACTGATACATGACCTCCCTTAAGAAGGAGGCAGTGGCTGGCCCATGATCACACAGCCAGAAAGTGTTAGAGCTAGGACTTGAATTCAGGTCTTCTGACCACTAACAGTTGTCCTACTTGGCCAAAAGCTATGCTCCTGCTTTCTTGCCCAGTGTAATCCTTTGGAAAGTCAGAGCAGCTGCTAAGGTTAGATCAGAAATAGGTTGCATTTGCCTGCTTTGTGCATAGGTCCTCAGCTGCAAGCAGACCAAGGGGGAAGATAGTGACAAGCAGATCAAGACATTTACTTGTGAGTTCCTTTCTTTCTGCTTCCATTTTTGGGTCAATTTTAAGTTAGGAAAGTCTTGGCGTGGGGAGGGAGAGTGTGTGCGCAGAGCAGGAGAGCAGGAGAACTACAATGAGACAGAAAATAAACGCAAATGTCAGTGGTTCTCCAGCTTCCAGCAACTGAGAATTTCTCCACAGGTATTTGCCACATTTTCAGGGTGCAAATGTTAACCTTCTAAGGGATTTTTAAAAAGATATGTCAATATTTAAAAAAATTTTTAATATTTAAAAAAAATGAGCAATTAGAATACATAACAAACCCCTATGTAACCATCACCTATCTTTATGGCTTTAAAAATTTAAGAATTATTAATATTTTACCATATTGGCAAAAAATGCACATATGTGTATTTATGTACATATAATTGTTCCTTTTCCTCAAAAAAGTGCAGCATCCTCTAGGAAAGTTGATTTCAACCTCCACACCCTGACTCGTTCTCAGAGGCCCTCCTAAAACCCTATGGGTCTCCCACAGTCAAAGGCGATAAGTAGGCTTTGCCTAGCTCCTCACCTCTGATCAGTTGGCTGCAGGGGGTACTGTTGAATATGGCTCAGAAAAAGAGTGCCAGGACTGGGAATGTATATCCACCTGAGTTGCAGGAAGTGCGGGGTAGGGGCCTGACAGCTGTCCCTGCTCACAGCTCTACGTCACTACTCCCCACCACCTCTCTGTTGACAGTTGGATGTGCCACAGTCCTTCACTCTGGAAGCAAAAGAAGCTTCCTTCCCTGCATACTTTAAGGGACTGCACTGTTGTAATGCTCTGCTCCCAAATCACTGAGAAAGTTGAGTCACACTGTATTCGGGAAAACATCCATAATTCATGTCTTAAAAAAATTAGCTTGTCCTTCTCTAGTTGGACTCTCTCTGCAGAAAATTCTACCATCTAACCTCTGGCCTGGTTGCTGGCCACCGCAGTTCACCGCTGCAAAGTCAGCAGAAGGCCTCATTGGAAACAGCATTTCTTCAGCTCTGGGCTTGAAGGTTAAGTGCATTTCATCTATTCTAGACTGCAGTCCAGCCTGCTTTGGCACTCCTGACAGCTTGCTCTGCAGCAGGCCCTCTATTAAAATGAAAGTACAGGGTGAAATTTGGGGCTTTTTAAGTATGACAATACTGATTAATAATCCCTAGGAGCCCGGTGATTGCTTCGTGGTCCTGAAGTAGGAAACCTGCTGGGAGAAAAAAAAAAATCACAATGAAGGGAACATTTTGTCTTGTAAATTGAGTAACAGCATTCCCTAGTGACCTGTTAATGTCAAAGATGATGTCTACAAAAGTGAGGATAAGCTTCTTTGCACCTGGGGAGAATATTTTTTCTTTTCACATTTAAGGTTGTTTTGGGTGGACTTTCTTGAAAAGAGGGAAGCTGAGGCAATATTGACTTGCTCCAAGTTATAAGTGAAGAAGAAAACCCTCAATCCTGCCTGTTACTCCAGAGGCGACAGGTACTAGTCCTTTCTTACTCTCCTGTGTCCCTTCTTTCCTCCCTCCTCTTCTTCCTTTGTTTGCTCCTTCTTTCCTCCCTCAGCCAGGTTGCCAGAGTTTAAATCCCAAGTCTGACCACGTACTACCTGTGAGCTCGTGGGCCGCTTCCTTGACCTCCACGTGTCTGTGCCTGCATCTATAAAACAGGGACAGGTGGTATTTCTCTTGCAGGACTGAGTGAGTTCAGACCTGCCAAGTACTTAGAATCCCGGCAGGTACGCAGTACGGGTGAGGTGGGAACACTTAGGCTGCACTCGCCATGTTTCCTTCCATGTGGAGGGAACCGTACTGCTGAGACACGCCTGGGCTCTCTCCACCGCTCACTTGCTTAATCTGGTTAGGATTAGGGTGAGTGGAGCTAAAGGCCCTTTCCTCCTTTGGAAGTGAGCGCTTGCCTCTGCTCTTCCAAGGGTAGCGCTCCCTCCTTTGAGACTGGTAATGCTGTAAGCACCGCTGGGTCAGGCTAACTCCGGGCTTCACCACTGAGAAGAGCCGCACTGCCCTCACACCTCCCGCCCCGCGCCACGAGCAGGGGCCCCCGCTTCGGAGTCCCTTTCTCGAAACGTTCCAAGTCCCCATCCAGGGCCTGGAACCGGCCTGACAGGCAGGGACATCTGGGAGGGGTGAGTGTGGGTCCTACCCCTGTGTCTGTCTCCGGGGTGCCCTCTCCCCCTCCCCCCCTCCCCTGCACGTGAGCTCAAAGAGATGTTCCCAGGGCGGCCGGGACTCACACGCATGGGGTCATTCTGGGCCCCGTAGCCGGGCTCTGGTTCCAGGAAGGTGTCCTCACCAGCAGCTCCCCTGCTGACTGGCAGGATGTTTCTTTTTGCAAGAGTGGGCAAGATTAGGCCCCCAGAATCAAGCTGATTTGGAGTACCCCTCACTCACATCAGAAGCAAAGCAAGTTCAGGTCTTGGCTTGAGCTGCATGTGTGGGCCTACGTCACCAAGGTGCCACCTGGTCTACATGACTCAAGGTGGGGGGCGCAGGTGTCCTTTGCCCTGTTCCACCCCCACTGCTAGCAGGGTGCCAACCCCCATCAAGTGGACTCGGGTGACTATGCCCATCCCCTCCGAGGACACTTGAGACCATTCCTCCACAACACCAGCAGGCCCTTTCCATTCATGCCCTCTCCTGCCTCCAACTGGGGCGATGTCATGCTCTCACAAGTTGGTTTTTTTTTTTTTATTAACAATGTATTATTTGTTTCAGGGGTACAGGTCTGTGACTCATCAGTCTTACACAATTCACAGTGTTCACCATAGCACATACCCTCCCCAATGTCCATCACCCAGCCACCCCATCCCTCCCAGCCCCCTTCTCACAAGTTGGTTTTAAACCGTGCTGGATGAGGGATTGGCATTTCTTGTGCAAAGGGAACTAACTGCTCATCACCCCTCCTCCCTGCTCATGGTGTGTGGAAGGCAGAGGTGCCATCCCCATGGAAAGAGATGACATTCTAGAAATGCAGAGACTATAGCCTAAGGAATTCAAGAGAGGATGTAGTTGGAAGACATGCTGCTCTGTTTATGCTGTAAGAGTCAGAACACTACATTTAGTGTATTTGGAAAATGCAGTTATTCATATTTTCCTGCATATTCTCAATGAGACTTGTCATCATCAATGAAGCACAGTAATGACCTTTGATATAGTCAGTCATTGGATGCTGCTATTCTCAGGTGACACTTTGGGTGAGGTAGTGTCCGAAGTAATGATGTAACCAGCATTAAGTAAATGGAATTAGGGAGCTGCAGAAGCAAGAAGACCTGTATTGTTTCAATACAAACAAGTTCTGAAAGGCCATGACATCATGAGTAATAATGCTATTATCATTTCCTCAGTGTGGGAGAGATGAAATTAGCTAGGAACATTGCATATGACAATAAAGAACATGAACGAATGGCTCCTGGACCTGGACAGGAAGAAGTGATACCTGAAAAGTATGAAAAACCTTCACGTGCACTGACAAGACCACAAACAAGTATGTATGTCTTATCTACTCATTATTTGTTCTAAATCTTGATTGCTAAATCACAATACCTCACTTGGACCCATGAGTTTTATAATATTTTTTATTCAAATTGTTTATATAAACAAAAGCCCAACAAAAATATTTTCCAGGGTCTTGCCCATCTTAGGGGTGGCCCTGGAGAGAAGTATTTGCCCATAGAAACAAGCCATTTCCTGCACCCTAACCTATATCTATAACAAGGTGCTACTTTGGCCACTATCAGCCACTCTTTTGTCTTATTTCTCAGTTTGTTTAGAATTTGATCAGGGAAAAGGAGTGCTATTTATTCAGATCCTCTCAAAGTCCCCAATTGTAAACACTCAATAGAAGTTGCCTATTATCATTTTTTAAGCATTTGGGTTGCATTTTTTTAATTGAGGTATAATTGACATATAACATTACTTTCAGGTGTATGGCATCATGATTCAGACAACATATATTTGCATATATTATGAAATGATCACCACAGTAAGCCTAGTTATTAATGTTTGTGTCCTACACAGTTACAAATTTATTTTTACTTGGGATGAGCCTCTAAAGATCTATTAGGAACTTTCAAATATGCAGTACAGTATTATTCACTATCGGTACCATGCTGCACAGTATATCTCCAGTACTTACTTATTTTTTAACTGTGAGTTTGTACTCTGTAACCTCATGTACCCGTTTTACCTATACCTCCCAAGTCCCCCCACCCCTGCCAACCACCAATCATTTCTCTGTATCTCTGAGCTGGGGGTTCTTGGGTTTTGGTTTTTGAGCTGTTTTAGATTTCACATGTAAGTGAGATCATACAGTTTATGTCCTTCTCTGTCTGACATATTTCACTTGACATAATGCCCTCAAGGGTCCCTCCATGTTGTTGCAAATAGCAAGATTTCCTTCTTCTTTATGGCTGAATAGTATCCCAGTTTGTGTGTGTGTGTGTGTGTCTTTATACGTCTTCTTTATCCATTCATCCATCGATGGACACTTAGGTTGCCTCCATATCTTGGCTATTGTAAATAATGCTGCAGTAAACATGGGGGTGCATATATCATTTAGAATTAGTTTTTTCATATTCTCTAGATAAATACCCAGAAGTGGAATTGCTGGGTCATATGATAGTTCTGTTTTTAAACTTTTGAGAAAACTCCATACTGTTTTCCATAGTGGCTGCACCAATTTACATTTCCACCACCGGTAAGGGTTTCCTTTTCTTTGAATCCTTGCCAGCACTTATTATTTCTTACCTTTTCAATGATAGCATTTCTTTTTTTTTTTTTTTGTATGTGATTTTTTTATGTGTTTTTTCTTTTTTTTTTTTAATTTAAATTCAAGTTAGTTAACATATAGTATATTATTAGTTTCAGGGGTAGAATTTAGTGATTCATCAGTTGCATATAACACCCAGTGCTCATTACATCAAGTGCCCTCCTTAATGCCCATCACCCCATTACCGCATCCCCCCAATTACCTACCCTCCAGCAACCCTCAGTTTATTCCCTATAGTCAACAGTCTCTTACAGTTTACCTCTCTCTCTGTTTTTATCTTATTTTATTTTTCCTTCCCTTGCCCTATGTTAATCAGTTTTGTTTCTTAAATACCATGAGTGAAATCACATGGTGTTTCTCTGACTGACTTATTTCACACAGCATAATACACTCTAGTTCCATCCATGTCATTGCTAATGGCAAGATTTCATTCTTTTTTTTTTTTTTTTATCTGAGAGAGAGAATGGGAGACAGAGAGCATGAGAGGGGGAGGATCAGAGGGAGAAGCAGACTCCCCGCTGAGCAGGGAGTCCGATGCGGGACTCGATCCCGGGACTCCAGGATCATGACCTGAGCCGAAGGCAGTCGCTTAACCAACTGAGCCACCCAGGCGCCCCGAGATTTCATTCTTTTTGATGGCTGAGTAATATACCATATATATATATATATATATATATATCACATCTTCTTTAATCATTCATCTGTCCATGGACATCTGGGCTCTCTCTATATTTTGGCAATTGTGGACATTGCTTCTATAAACATTGGGGTCGCATGTGCCCCTTTGAATCACTATTTTTGTGTCCTTTGGATAAATACCTAGTAGTGTAATTGCTGGGTTGTAGGGTAGTTCTATTTTTAACTTTCTGAGGAACCTCCATACTGTTTTCCAGAGTGGCTGCACCAGTTTGCATTCTCACTAACAGTGTAAGAGATTTCCCCTTTCTCTGCATCATCACCAACATCTGTTGTTTCCTGAGTTGTTAATTTTAACCATTCTAGAGGCACCTGGGTGGCTCAGTTGGTTAAGCATCTGCCTTAGCTCAGGTCATGATCCCGGGGTCCTGGGATTGAGCCCCGTGTCCCTCTCCCTCTGCTGCTCCCCCTGCTTGTGCTTGCTTGCTTGCTCTCTCTCTCTCTCCATGTCAAATAAATAAATAAAATCTTTAAAAAATTTTTTTAGCCATTCTGACCGGTGTGAGGTGGTATCTTACTGCGGTTTTGATTTGTATTTCCCTGATGCTGAGCATTTTTTCATGTGTCTGTTAGCCATTTGTATGTCTTCTTTGGAGAAATGGCTGTTCATGTCTTCTGCCCATTTCTTGACTGGATTATTTGTTTTTTGGGTGTTGAGTTTGAGAAGTTCTTTATAGATCTTGGATACCAGCCCCTCATCTGTAATATCATTTGCAAATATCTTCTCCCATTTCATAGGTTGACTATTAGTTTTGTTGATTGTTTCCTTCACTGTGCAGAAACTTTTTATCTTGATGAGGTCAATAGTTCATTTTTGCTTTTGTTTCCCTTGCCTTTGGAGATGTGTCTAGCAAGAAGTTGCTGCAGCTGAGGTCAAAGAGGTTGCTGCCTATATTCCCCTAGTATTTTGATGGATTCCTGTCTTACATCTAGGTCTTAAATCCATTTTGAATTTGTTTTTGTGTATGGTGTAAGGAAGTGGCCCAGTTTCATTCTTCTGCATGTTACCGTCCAGTGTTCTCAATATCATTTGTTGAAGAGACTGTCTTTTTTCCATGGGATATTCTTTCCTGCTTTGTCGAAGACTAGTTGGCCATAGTGTTGAGGGTCCCGCTATTCCATTCCATTGATCTATGTGTCTGTTTTTGTGCCAGTACCATATAGTCTGTTGATTACAGCTTTGTAATACAGCTTGAAGTCCAGAATTGTGATGCCTCCAACTTCGGTTTTCTTTTTCAACATTACTGTGGCTATTTGGGGTCTTTTCTGGTTCCATACAAGTTCCAGAATTGTTTGTTCCAGCTCTGTGAAAAATGCTGGTGTTACTGCATTTCTAACAGGAGGCGTGAGGTGATATCTCATGATTTTGATTTGCATTCCCCGATGATTGGTGATGTTGAGCGTCTTTTCATATACTTTTTGGCCACCTGTATATCTTTTTAGGAAAAATGTCTATTCAGGTCCATTCCCCTTTTTAAAACCAGATTATTTGTTTGTTTGTTTTCTGAGTTGTATCAGTTCTTTATATACTTTGCATATTAACTCCTTATCAGAAATATGATTTGAAAATTTTTCTCCCTTTCAATAGTTTGCCTTTTCTGTTTGTTGATGGTTTCCTTTGCTGTGTAGAAGATTTTTAATTTGATGTAATGCCATTTGTTTATTTTTGCTTTTGTTGTCTTTGTGTTTAGAGTCAGATCCAAAAATTCATCTCCAAGACAAGTCAAGGAGCTTACCATCTATGTTTTCTTCTAGGAGTTTTGTGGTTTCAGGTCTTATGTTCAAGTCTTTGATTCATTTTCAGTTAATTTTTGTGTATGGTATAAGATGGGGGTCCCCTTTATTCTTTTGCATGTGATTGTGCAGTTTTCCCAGCACCATTTATTGAAGAGACTGTCCCTTCCCTATTGTATATTGTTGGCTCCTCTGTTGTAAATTGATTGACCATATATGCATGAGTATTTCTGGGCTCTCCTGTTTCATTGATCTATGTATCTATTTTTATGACAATACATAAAATATCATTTCAATTACTATAGATTTTTAGTACAATTTGACATCAGGGAGCACAACACCTCCAACTTTGTTCTTTTTTTAAAGATTTATTTATTTATTTTAGAAAGAGAGAGAGAGAATGGGAGCAGGGGGAGGGACATAGGGAGAGAGAAAGGAGAGAGAGAATCTCAAGCAGACTTCCGGCTGAGCACAGAGCCCTATGCGGGCCTCCATCCCATGACCATTAGATCATGACCTGAGCCAAAATCACGAGTTGGACCCTTAACCTACTGAGCCACCCCAACTTTGTTCTTTCTCAAGATTGCCTTGGCTATTCATGGTCTTTTGTGGTTCTATACAAATTTTAGAATTGTTTGTTCTATTTCTGTCAAAAAATGCCATTGGAATTTTGATAGAGATTGCATTGAATCTATAGATTGCTTTCAGTGATATGGGTATTTTAACCAATATTAATTCTTCCAATCCATGAACACAGAATATCTGTCCATTTATTTGTGTCTTCTTCAATTACTTTCATCAATGTCTTATAGTTTTTGGCATACATGTCTTTCACCTTCCCCACATGTCTTCCACCTTCTTGATTAAATTTATTCCTAGGTATTTTATTCTTTTTGATGCAATTGTAAATGAGATTGTTTTTTAAATTTCTCTTTCTGATAGTTTGTTACTAAAAATGCAACAGATTTTTGTATATTGATTTTGTATCCTACAACTTTTACTGAATCCTTTGATTAACTCTAACAGTTTTTTGGTGGGGTCTTTAGGGTTTTTCTATATATAATATTATGTCATCTGCAAATAGTTACAGTTTTACTTCTTCCTTCCCAATTGTGATGCTTATTTCTTTGTCTTGACTAATTTACCTGGCTAGGACTTTCAATATTATGTTGAATAAAAGTGGCAACTGTCTTACTGTCTTATTTCTGTCTTATTTCTGATCTTAGAGGAAAAGCTGAAAGAATATGATGTTAGCTATGGGCTTGTCATATATGTCCTTTATTATGCTGAGGTACATTCCCTCTGCATTTACTTTGTTGAGACTTTCAATCATAAATGGGTGCTGAATTTAGTCAAATGCTTTTTCTGCAACTATTGAGTTGATCATATGATTCTTCTTTGTTTTGTTAATGTGGTGTATCACATTGATTGATTTGTGGATGTTGCACCATTCTTACACCCCTGGAATAAATCCCACCTGATCATGGTGTATGATCTTTTTAATGTATTGTTGAATTTGGTTTCCTAATATTTTGTTGAGGATTTTTGTGTCTGTCTTCATCAGGGATATGGGCCTGTAACTTTCTCTCTCCCCCTTTTTTTGGGGGGGGATGTCTTTTTCTTGTTTTGGTATCAGGGTAATGCTAGCCTCATAACATGAGTCTGGAAGTATTCCCTCCTCTTCTACTTTTGGAAGAGTTTGAAAAGGACTAGTATTAATTCCAATTAGAATTTTGATCAAATTCACCAGTGAAGACATAGGGTCCTGGGCTTTCATTTGTTTGGGAGGTTTTTGATCACTGATTCAATCTCCTTACTAGTAATCAGTTTATTCAAATTTTCTGGGTTTTTTTTATGATTCAGTCTTGGAAGGTTGTATATTTCTAAGAATTTATCCATTTCTTCTAGGCTGTCAAATTTATTGGTATATAATTGTTCTAGTCGTCTCTTACGGTCCTGTGGATTTCTGTGCTATCAGTTGTATTGGCTCCTCTTTCATATCTGATTTTATTTATTTGAGCCCTCTATCTTTTTTTTGGTGGGTGTATCTAAAGGGTTTGTTGTTTTACTTATCTTTTCAAAGAACCAGCTCCTAGTGTCATTGATCTTTTCTATTGTCTTTTTAGTCTTCATTTCAATTATTTCTGCTCTGTTCTTTTCTTTCTTTCTACTTATATTGGACTTTGTTTGTTCTTTTTCTAGTTCCTTGATGTGTAAATTTAGATTGTTTGAGCTTTTTCTTGTTTCTTGAGGTAGGATTTATCACCATGAACTTCCCTCTTAGTACTGCTTTTGCTGCATCACATAAATTTTGGTATGTTGTATTTTCGTTTTCATTTGTCTTTAGGTATATTTTGATTTCTTCATTGACCCATTAGTTGTTCAGTAGCATGTTGTTTAATTGCCACATATTTGTGAAATTTCCAGTTTTCTTCTTGTTATTGATTTCTAGTTTCATACCATTATGGGTTGGAGAAGATGCTTGATATGATTTCAATCCTCTTAAATTTATCAGGACTTATTTTATGCCCTATATAATTTATCCTGGAGAATGTTCCTTGTGTACTTGAGAAGAATGTATATTCTGCTGCTTTTGGATGGAATGTTTTGTATATATCTGTTAAGTATAATATGTTGTTTAAGGCCAATGTTTCCTTACTGATTATTTTTCTGGATGATCTATCCATTGATACAAATGGGGTGTTAAAGTCTCCTACTTTTATTGAACTGCTGCCTATTTCTTCCTTTAGGTCTGTTAACATTTACTTTATGTATTTAGGTGCTCCTGTGTTGGCTGCATAAGTAGTTACAAATGTTATATCCTTCTGTTATTGACCACTTTATTATTATGTAATGCCCTTCTTTTTCTCTGATTACAGCCTTTATTTTAAAGTCTATGTTGTCTGATGTAAGTATAGCCACTCTAGTTTTCTTTTGCTTTCCATTTGCATGGAATATCTTTCTCAGTCCTTTCACTTTTAGTCTGTGTGTGTGTCCTTGCTTCTGAAGTGAGTGTCTAATAGGCAGCACATAGGTAGGTCTTGTGTTTTTATCCACTTTTGATTGAAGAATTTAACCCATTTACATTTAAAGTAATTATTGATAGGTACGTAGTTATTGCCAGTTTATTAATTGCTTTCTGGCTTTTTGTAGTTCCACTTTTTCCTTTCTTCTTCTCTTGCTCTCTTCCTTTATGGTTTGATGACTTTCATTAGTGGTGTGCTCAGATTTCTTTCTCATCTTTTGTGTATCTACTATAGATTTTTGCTTTGTGGTTACCATGAGGGTTACATATAACAACCTATACTTATAACAGTCTATTTTCAGTTGATAATATCTTAAGTTTGAATGTGTTCTAAAGCTCTCCATTTTTACTCTCCCCACAACATTTTATGTTTTTGATGTCACAGTTTATTTTTATCTTGTGTATCTCTTAGCTAATTATTATAGTTATAATTGTTTTTACTACTTTTCTTTTTAAACCTTCATACTAGCTTTATAAGTTATTAATCCACTACCTTTACTATATATTTACCCTTATCAGTGAGATTTATATTTTCATTGTTTTCTTGTTACTAATAAGCACCTTTTCTTTTTCAGTTCAGAGAAGTCCTTTTAATATTTCTTATAAGGCCAGTTTAGTGATGAACACTTTAGCTTTTGTTTGTCTGGAAAACCATCTCTCCTTCAATTCTGAATGGTAACTTGCCAAGTAGCGTATTCTTGGTTGCAAGTGTTGTTTTACTTTCAGCACTCTGAGTATATTGTGCTACTCTCTTCTTGTCTATAAAGTTTCTGCTAAAAAATTGGCTGATGGTCTTATGGGGCTTCCCTTGTATGTAACAAGTTGCTTTTCTCTTGCTCCTTTTAAGATTCTCTTCTCATCTTTAACTCTTTTTTTTTTTTTTTAAAGATTTTATTTATTTATTTGACAGAGAGAGAGATAGCGACAGCAGGAACACAAGCAGGGGGAGTGGGAGAGGGAGAAGCAGGCTTCCCGCTGAGCAGGGCGCCCAATGCGGGGCTCGATCCCAGGACCCTGGGATCATGACCTGAGCCAAAGGCAGACGCTTAACGACTGAGCCACCCAGCGCCCCTCATCTTTACCTCTTGACATTTTAATTAAATGTGTCTTGGTGTGGGTCTCTTTGGGTTCATCTTACTTGGAACTCTGTGGGCCTCATGGATTTGAATGTCTGTTTCCTCCCCACAGGTTAGGGAAGTTTTCAGCCGTTATTTCTTGAAATAAGTTTTTTGTCCCTTCCTGTTTTTCTTTTCCTTTTGGGACTCCTATAATGTGATGTTGTCCCATAAGTCCCTTGAGCCATCTTCACTTTTTTAAATTCTTTTTTCTTCTTGTTGTTCTGATTGGCTGAATTCCATTTTCCTGTCTTTGAATTGAGTGATCCTTTCTTCTGCTTTATCTAGTCTTTTATTGAACACTTTTAGTCTATTTTCAGCTCAGTTTTTCTTCAGCTTTATGACTTCTATTTGTTATTTTCATATATTTTCAGTCTCTTTGCTGAAATTCTCACTGTGTTGGATGGGACTGTTTTTGATACTAATATTCAAACAAGTTCAAAGAAGAAGAAAAATGCCAAACCCTTAAGTTTTAAGGTTGGAATAGGCAAAGTTATCAGAGGATGGGATGAAGCACTCTTAACTATGAATAAAGGAGAAAAGGCTTAACTAGAAATTGAACCAGAATGGGCTTATGGAAAGAAAGGACAGCCTGATGCCAAAATTCCAGCAAATGCAAAACTCATTTTTGAAGTGGAATTAGTAGATACTGACTGAAATAGCAGATAAATAAATAAAAAGCAAATAAAGACATCAGCAACAATAAAACATGGCCTTGAGGAAACTTATGTAACTAATTAGAGCTGGTTACTATTGTAAGGGAAGAGTCAACTGGAAAATTCAAGAATGCAGATATTGTTTACCCAATTCCCAACTTTTAATATATGTAAACCATTATAATTCCCTAAAGTTTGAAATATTTGACTACAGCTGTGTAAAATATTGGTTAAGGAGACATGACTTTCCTTTTACCTCATGTTGTAAACCAAAGGGCTCAATAAAAATGTATTCAGTGTCTTGAAAGAAAGAAAGAAAGAAAGAAAGAAAGAAAGAAAGAAAGAAAGAAAGAAAGAAAGAAAAAGAGAAAGAAAGAAAGAAAAAGAAATTCTGTGTTTATCCATGCTTCTCCCAGGTTCAGTCAGTGTCTTTAGACCATTACTTTAAACTATTTATCAGGTAGATAATTCTCTCCATTTTATTAAAATTTTTTTCCTGAGGTTTTAGCTTGTTCTTTGTTTCCTCTTTTTGCTTGACTCTCTGTGTTTGTTTTTATGTATTAGATGGAACAGCCACCTCTCCTAGTCTTCAAGGAGTGGCTTCATGTAAGAGATAAACCTTATCATCTACCTTTTCCTAGCTCTTGGTTGTCTCAAGCTTTCGTGATTGTCCAAGCAGCCTGTTTGGTTTTCAGTAGCACCCAATAGTTGAGGGTGTGCTAAGATCTGTCAGTGTCCCAAAGAGGGAGATCTGAGTGAGCACCTAGATTCAGGCTGATTGGAAGTCAGATCCTCAGGCAGCAGCTTTTAGAGTACGCAAATATATACATTCCTGTGGGACTGCAAGTGTAAGCCCTGGAGGCCACCAGACCAGGTAATCTGGAGATATCCCCTGGGCAACAGTCACAAAAATCAGAGCTCCAGACAAGCATATAATCTCCTTTCTTAGATTCATTGTCGAGGTGTAGTGTGGCAGAGGGAGAGCACAGAGATGGTGTGTCATCTGGCCTGTGTTCCCTGAGAACCCCTCCTTAGGCCTCTAGATGTGCTGAAAACCTGAAGGCTGTCCCGTCCCCCCCCCCCCCGCCCCCGTCTCCAGAATAAGCAAATAGGCCTCTTTCTTTGAACACCTGGGGTTGTGTTTCAGTCTGCTATCTATGCAGTGCCCTGGGGGTGGTAGTCTGCCAAAAACTATCTTTCCAATTGTTACAGTCCCAGGGGACCTAGGAATACAAGCTCCCCTGACCTCCAGAACTGTATAATCAAGGGGTGTCCCTGGGCTGCAGCTGCAAAAACCAGGGCACCAGACATAAGAACCAGGGCATCAGACATCCATAAAAGCTCCCCTGCAGAAGATGCAGAGGGAGAGTGCAAAGATGGAGCCTGCTGGTTAGAGGGTAAAGATGCCACCCACTGAGGGGAAAGGGAATTAAAGTGTTAAAAAAAAAAAAAGCATCCTGCCAGCTTTAGCAAGGTGGAGCGGAAGCTTGAAAATGATGCCTGCCATCTCCTTCATCCCTGGAGAGTATCCCAACAGACCCTACCTCTCTGGATGATGCTTTAAGATTAGCAAATAAATCCCTTTTGCATAAAGTCTGGGCACTTTTCAAATAGCTGCTTCTGCAATGGGCCTTGGAGTGAGTGAGTCCACACATGAGCCCTTCAAGAGGCATCACTCAGTTCACCACAGCCCCTTGGGTCTCAGTTAAGTGAGCCCCATTGGTTTTCATGTTTTGGGGGCTTATCTGTCAGGTGCAGCTCTTAAAATCTGGAGTGTCTGATGTGGGGTGTGAACAGTTCACTCCTCAGGCTGAAGCTCTGGGTTTGTAAGTTCCCTCCTGATTGTGGGTCGCTGTGCTGGGGGTGTGACTTATGGTGAGATTGTGTCTCAGCCTCTCCTGCCCACTTTAATGCGGCCTTCTTGTTTGCCCATGCATAGGAGCTGTTCAGCTAGTTTTCAGGTCTTTTTCAGAGGAAATTGTTCCAAATGTAGTTGTAGATTCAGTGTGTCCATAGTGGGGTTGAGTTCAGGGTCTTTCTACAGAACAGAGCCAGAAAAATAAGTGATCAGCAAATGATGAAGATAGGTCACAAAGATTCAGAAGCAAGTGAGACAGGCCAAATTGGGACAATTTGTGCATCAGAAGAAATAATGATTATGAAAAACTGTAGCCCATGAAACAAAATAGGAAACTATGAATCCATTCAGATATAAATAAATAAATGGAAGTTTGATTTACAAAAAATATTTCAAAGTACTTCTCCACAGAACACTTAATTAATTGCAAAGGGGTAAAATGTAACTTTATAGTGAAAACATCTGGCAGACATCACCTTTTCAAGTTGTCAAAGAGAACAAATATCAACAATGAGACACATTGAAATGTGCCACCTGATACAAGGCCTTTAGAAGAACTTCTGTGATATTCCTGCAAAAGATGCATAATCTAAATCCAACTGTGAGGAAATATCAGAAAAACCCAAGTCAAGGAAAATTCCAAAGGTAACTGGCCTATAATCTTCAAAAGATTTGAGGTCAGGAAAGTCAGAGAAAAACTGCGAACTGTTCTTCACTAATGGGGACTTCACAGACATGACAAATGCAGCGCATGAATCAGAACTGGACCTTTTTAATTAAACTGGAGTGAGGTCTGAGGCTTAGATGGTAGCAATATATCATACTCGGGCTTTTCAAGATGGTGCCTGGCAAAGTTGCTACACCAGTTACATTATCATACCCTCCTAGGTTTGAGTCTAGAGAAAGAGGACTGTTTTCAGTCGCATCCCCAGCAACCCAGACATTCAATACTATTGTCATAACTTTGGTCATACTCATTACTCTTCCAATCACTGTGACTAAAAGGAAGAACTGCTGTAATTTGTCAGGCCCGAGTCACATATTTGAGCACAAGGACACCTGTGGAGCTTTGGATGGACTTCCATAGACCTATGGACTAACAGTGGGGAAGGGTGAATCCCAATGGGAAAGTAGGAGAAAGAAGGGGAAATGAATGCTGGGAAAGCAAATGTCCACAAATGTTCAAAATGTGTTCTACTACATGGTCATAAAAACCTATCAATCTCTTTCAAAACTGTTAATTTACTTTCACATTGTGCCATTTGGAAAATCTGTGATTTTCATAGGCTCGTGGCAGTTTGGCAATAGAAAATAATTTCTTCCTATTGTCAGTTACTTACTATTTCTGTCCAATTTGAATCTAAATCCTAGCATATTCTAGAATTAGTAAACTATGCTCTTTATCTTTCCAGACAGGTTCAGTTGTTTTGTTCATATATTTTTTTTCATACCTGTAAGGAATCATGGTCTGATCAGGAGCCCAGCAAATGGTCTCTCCAAGCCCTTTAAATAGCAAAAAATTTCTCTGGCTGAGAAAGTACATCAGTTAATCACTTTAACCAGTTTTCGTGTCCTAATTTCTGATTATATTTGAATTAATTTACTCTCTATAACTGCTTCAAGTCTTTCCGTACACTTCTTAAGACTCACATTGATAGAGGGGTAGGTTCATTTGCCTGTGAATGCTAAATAAAAAATATAAACTATTTTCCTGCAGTCCTGGGCCTTAGCCTCTCCACTGTCAAATTTTGTCATTCAAGATTTTATGAGTGTAGGCCTACACACTAATGCTATAGTGTCATACCAGATTTCCCCATCCTGAATTCCTGATGAATAAATAAATGAGACTCAGATTTTTTTAATCCAATGAAGAAGATTCTAAAGAGTCTTGAAAGTGGAACTGATGTCATCAAAGCAATTTCCCTGTTTTTCTTTTCTATTTGCTATTACAAGAATGCCATATTGAGGTCTCTTTAAAGTTCAGAAGGTAAATTTAGCACTTAGTATTTAATAAAGTTATAGCTATGATGATGTCAAGATTTAGAATAGCTGTATTAAAGACCCAGTTACTACAGCTTTCAGAAACCCTATTTGCTCTGCCCACATCAGATAGTATGTGTCATTTTCTGTCTTTCCAGTTCTGATATTTACAATGATCTTAGTCATAATTAATTACTGATATAGGATGATAATTATTTAGTGATATTTCAAATCCTTAGATTGAGCTGAGTGCCCAATATTTCTTTAACAATTTGCACATACATTATTAAATCTTCTCGATAGCATTCTGCCTTCTCTGAAACAACAAACTTGAAAATCTTTAATTTGGTTTCTCAAAACTAGCTTCCGGGGGTTGCTGGGAGGTGGATCATTGGGTAGAATATGGATTACCTACCTACATTTCAGCACTAATTACTGGTAACAGTTCACAGATTTTTTTTCCTGTGGCCTTACCCAAACTTCTACTTTCATTCCCTATAGATAGTTTTACCCAGGGAAAATCAGAAATCAGAGAATGTGAAAGCTGGAAGCAACTTCAGGGCTCATGTGAGATACTTCATGATTAGTGGTTTAGATTCTTAATGAGAATTGAAAGAAACATGAGCACACTCCCTGAGAGCATGCACATTAAAACATATATGCAGAACTTCTTAGATCCCAGGAAAAGAATCTGGGTGTCTTGGGCTTGTAAGATTATTGAGATGAAGGGACCTGCTCAAGACCACAGAACAAGTTGATGGAGTTGGGGCTCAAACCTAAAGTCAGGGGAAGTCCTAGCTACCTGAGATTATTACCTAAGGCCCTGCTCCTGTACAGTTGCCATGGTGGCCTTAAAAGGAAGATATGGTCTATGGACCAAACAGTCATGAGGTTATTCCCTATTCAAATATTCTGTTCCATGTAGTGTTGATTCCCAGCAATTGTATCAATGTCTTTGTTGACTGGACTCCAGGATCATTTGTTGTTTAGAGTATCCAACAATTCATTGTTAATACAGTGCACATTGATTGCAAAGAGAAAAGGCAAATTTTACCAAAGATGTGGGATTTCATGAGGTTGATGGAAGTGATGTTAGAAAACTGTTTAAAATCACACAAGCTAAGACTTTTGATAAACGAGGCCCTGGTGGAGTTAGACTTATTGACGGCTGAGAGGAGAGAAGGACATGGAGACTGTGTAGCTAAGCACTCCAAAAGAGAATATTTGGATATGAACATGTCTAAGAGAATCCCCTGGGGAAACCAATGAAGCCCTCACACATTTTTATTAAGTGATCCACTTTATGGTCATTTAAACATCAAATGAAATATGGTATATGCTGAAGTACAGTTTTGATGGAAAGTTACACCAAAATCTGCAGGTTTTAATTTCTTAAATCCTATGGAAACTTTCTTTTCAATTACTGTACAATTTTGCTCCCTGTTTTAAGTGAGCTCACTTTAGATTGCTGTTTTTTTTTCTTTTTACCCATTATTCTTAGATAATGAGTGTGTCCTTTACTTCATTCTAACTTCAAGAAGCAGAAACTTCTTTTATGTATTGATTTTTAATTTCATTTTTCTGATCCCGAAAAACAAAGTTACTTGAGGACTGTCATTTTGCAAGTCTCCTTCTGGATTTTTTCAACCAGGTTCATAAATATAGAGTGTCAATAATGACCTCTGGGCAATAAAATTGTTGTGCTACAAATTGAGTAAATTTTGAGTAACTGGGAAGAACTTTTCTGAAACTCCATGTGCAGTGTAACTCAATATTGTTTTGAAAAATGAGAATGTCATTGAAACCAAAGGGCATAGACATGAAATAGATGAATTCTGGGTTATTTATTGAATGCCTCTCATAGATAGAATTTTATAAAGTCTTATGTGGTTTGAATAATTTGTAACTATACATGCTTCTGTTCCCAGACATTTTAATCATTAATGATGCTGCAGCATAAAACACCCTCCAAGACATTTTTACTCCCTTTGGTAATCTAAGAATGAATTATAAAATTAATCTTTATATTTGGGTTTATCCAGAAGAATGGAATTACTGTTAATTTAAACAGTTGATCAGTTTCTTACTTTACCATGGCAGTCAAATTCAGGGACTCATATATAGGCATCTCTTCTGCTTATTTAGCTGTCCAACATCTTTAAAAGTTTTTGCCCCAATATTTTTAAGGCTGAGTAACAATGTAACATAGAGTTATTGATAGGGTGACCATATAATTTATCATCTGAACTAGGGCAGTTTTGAGGGGGGCACTTTTAATAAGTGTACTGGGACAACAGCTGTAAATAAGGATTATCCCAGTACACGAGACATGTGCCCCCCGTACCTACTAATGGCCTGTTTGATCTTGTTGATCAGGTGTCAGAGACTCCTGGCTCATTATTTACAAAGCCCCTCCACCCAAGATCCAGGTCGTGACTTATCAAAACACACTGCCCCTGGAGGCAGCTTCCCCGGGCGCCCACTGTACCCAGGAGAAGGCAAGCTCTGCGGTAGACGGTCAGACTGGGTCTAGCCCTCGGAACCCTCACCTCTACTTACTTCCTTGTCTTGTTGGTTGAATTCTCTTTAACAGATCAAGGCTGAAATGACATTCCAAGGATGAAAATGGGGGAAATCCCATCTAAGCACAGAACACTGAGCCGTGGTGTGTGTATGTGTTTGTGTGTGTGTGAGACAGAGAGAGAAAGATAATGATGAAATGGGGGACTAAAATGGAATCTTGTCGTGAGTTCTGCCCTCTTCCTGACTAATGGTGTGATCTTTAATCTCTTTGAGCCCCAGTTTCTCCATATGTAAAATGAAAATGATAGTAATCTCTACCTAACGTGGTTGTTATTAGATCTAACAGTTTGCCTACTATCCTTCACATCTAGTCTCCCCTTCTTCCTTTTAGTAATAGAATTTGTCAGGTTTTAATTGGGCACATGATCTCCAAACTAGCTGTTACATCTACCAGCTTTTCTTGTAGCTCTGGTGAAGGGGATGCATATAACTTCCTGATCACATCTTCACAAGGAAGCTGTGGCCCTCCCGTCCCTCCTTCCCCCTTTATTCTGGTGAGGAAATGGCAATAACCGGAACTGCTAGCCTGGACCCAGAGATGACACCTTCTGTCTGGTGGAGACAATCACTTCAATACTAACATATGAGAGAAAAATCAGTGTTGACCTCACTTAAGACTGTACTTGGGGGCGTAACTCATATGTAGTAGCTTTGAAAGCTCAATAGAGCTGGAGTCAAAAGGTGTGTGTAGTCCTGCTCCGTTGCTTGCGTGACCTTGAGCATCTCTAAATGTCACTTTTCTCATCTTAAAATATAAGTAGAAATAATACCTGAGAGGTAGGTGATATTAAATAATGAACAAATATACCATACTGTTACTACTTTTCTTTCTGAGTGAGGGTTCATCTCCATGAGTTTATTCATTCATTTGCAAAGACTTAAGGATCCAGACACTATCCAAGACATGGGGTTATCTAGCATTGCATAAGGCACTGAAAGTTTCCAAGCCTTCTGTGGACAGAGAATAAATAGACCAACAAGATGAGTGTTACAGTGATTATTAAACAAGATGATGTTCTACAGATTGAGTAGGAGGGCGTTATGGGAAATGGTCATAAAAGGAATCTGACATTTCTGTTGAGACTGAATAACTAAAGGAGCCAGTTTGTGAAGATTTGTGGGGAGAGGATTCCAGACAGAGAGAACACCTAGGGAAAATAACCTATGGTGAGACGAACAAAGCTTATTCAAAGATAAGAAAGAAAGCCAGTGTGGCTGGAGCAGAGTAAGTGGTGGATAGTAAGAGATCAAATCAGAGGTAGGAGAAACCAGATCATTTGCCCATATAGTTCAAAGAATTAATTCCAAGCATAATGAGAAGTCATTAGACGGTTTTCCATAGGAAAGATACAACAATAGCACTTCTGTTCACACTTCCTCAGAGGCCAATACTATACCTAAGTGCAGGCAGCACTTGTGAAAACATAACCTATTAAAAGTCAAGCAGCTTCTTAAAATAGGGAGAAAGTTCTAACTACCAGTTATCCGAGAAAACACAGGGGTGTTACGAGGACAATGTTTATATCCAAGGCAGGCACCACTGCTGAGTCCTTTATTGTCATTATTTAAAGAGGTTAGTAGCTTAGAATTTTATGCCAGAAATGCCTGGCTTTGAATCTCAGTCTCTCTAACACCAGGTGTCTGACATTAGATAAGTCACTCCACCTCTTGGAATTTCATTTATTCTCGTAAGTAAAATATGAAAAATAACACTCATTTCAGCAATCTCATTATAAGGCTTCCGTGAGATATTACATGTGAAATAACTGATGCATTATAAGTACTCAATTAAAAAAAATGGTACATATATTTAGTTTTTATATAGTCCTAGAATTCATTGAGATATCACTAGGCCAGTCCATTACTCCATAGAGGTACTGAGGTGGAGACTAAAGGCTTCAAGACTCTCCCTTGAGTCCCACAAAGCCCTGTTAAAATCCTCTTATATTTCCCCTGAGCCCACCTTCCCTTAGCACCCACACTGCCTGCCCCACCTCTGATACTCTCTGCCATACTATTACTCTCAGTGAGTTTAAAAACAAGTTTACTCTTGTTTTATGACATTCCACATGGCTATGCCTTGTTTGCACATTCAATAAAAAATAAAAGCTCCTTGAGAGAAGAGACAACTTATCATCCTTCACCTGTGTTTTCCAAAGTGCTTTAAAGTACAGAAGGTGCTTAACTAATGTATGTTTAATGAATGAAAGAATGAACAAAGAGATGAATAAGAGCATTGATTTGATTACCCTAGCCTCCTTCAATTTCCATCTACTGCATATCTTCTATTTGCCCTGGAATCCATTGTCCACCCTTCTCCATCCTGCCCCAGGAGGCCATATCAACATGCCTCTTGTTATCTGACTTCTGAAAGATTTGGCCAATGAGAGGCAGTGGCAGGAGACTGGAAGGTGGGCAAGAAAGTGAGGTCTGGACTAGGAAGTTCTCTTTATATAACTACTCTTTCTGAGTTTCTATAACTGTTCCATCTATCCAAGGCCTAGGAGTAGTGACTCTCTGCTGTTGCTAGCCCTGGGAATTTCCCTACTAGTTCCCCAAACCCTACCCACACCATTATAAGTAATACATTTTTAAAACTACCCTCAAATTACCCACTTTGGATCTGCCATCCCCCCACCCAAAGGACACTGATATATCTCATATATATGAACTTGGATAGATCTAAGTGTATCCTATTCTAGATTAGGACTTGGACTCTGTTTGTTTTAGAAGAGCAGATTCCACCACTCCCGTTGGTAAACTTCCATTGTTTCACAACCACACCAAATTGCTCCGAGCCTGCTATAACTTGGGTAAACAAATTAGGATGAAGCTGTCCATTGTCTCGAAGAACTAAACAAGTTATTCATAGGAATTACAGAACTTAGCAGACATGAGCCATTGCTGACAGTTAAATGTTTTTAAGAAGAGTAAAATAAAATGTCATTTCATGGAAGAAACTAAAAATACTTTTGAAAGTGTATATTGTGCATGAGTTTTTTTTCCTACTCTTAGTTGCCAGGCTGTGGGTGTTGAAAACTCTTCAGAAGATTTGGTCTGTCATGTTTAGATGGTAGATGGCAAAAGAAATTCTCTAAAAATTTTCAAGATGTTCATTCCATTGTCTCTTGTTTAAGTGTGAATTATAGAATGTTGGATCCAAAAATAATTTGTGCTGGTGCAGTGAAGACCACTTGGCAGCTCCCAGGGAGGACAGGTTACCTGTGGAATGGTGTCTCCAGACTACCCCTCCTGGCTCTCAGGCCACCACCTAGATCACTCCTGCAACTGATTCTCATGAACACAGGGCATTCTCTGTCAAATACAATCTTAGAAATGGCAAGGCAGGTTCAACAAATTGGAATTTTTATAGGAAAAAGCAGTAAAATATTTTTCATTTGCAACATCAACATGTCCAAAGAAAATTTTACAGATAAAAATAATACAGATAAATGAGAAAGTAAAAGGAGGATTTATGCCCAGCTGTAGCTACTCCAGTCACGAGGGACAGATGACAGCTGGGCTGGTGGTGAGTGGCCCACAACAGTTGCTTGTAGTTGAGATGAGTTTGCTCCTCAATCCCAAACCTTTCCTCAGGGGATTCACAGGAAAGCCAATATGGTGAAACTCAAGTGAGGAATGAAGTACAAAGGCTACCTACCTGGTATCTATAGATGGCTATATGAACATGCAGCTTGCAAACACAGAAGAATACATAGATGAAGCATTGTCTGGACATTTGGGTGAAGTTTTAATAAGGTATAATAATGTCCTTTGTATCAGGGATGTTGAAGAAGAGGAAAAAGATGGGGAAATGAGAGAATAGCATCTTTTGTGAGGAATTTTTAAATATATATTTCTAGAAAAATAAATATATATTTTTTTTCTGAAGAAGGAGGAGGAGGAGGAAGAGGAGGAGGAGGGGAGGAGGAGGAGGAGGAGATTGAAAGGCTTCTGATTGGTTGACCTGGTTCCACTGACACCACTAAACATCTATCTTCAGTTCCCTGATTTCACAACATGGAGCTTCTTGGACACTCCCAAGGAACATCTAGATATTCTGTGTAGTGAACAGCCCTTCACACTTTGCATGCCACTCACACCTTCCCAGCTTCCTGGCAGGATGGTATTCAGTGGTCTGTGACTTAGTTTGTTGAAGTTAATGACCTCAACCAAATGACCTCTTCCCAAGGCAAGCACTGCTTGAAGACCACAAACTCTCTTTGGTATTCATCATTCTGGGAATCACCTCCCAGAGTCTCTCTCCCCAGAAGGGAAGAGAGAGACTTTGTGTTTGGTCAGGTGGACCAAGTGCATGCAAAGTCTCTGCAGAGAAAGTAAGCAGCATCTACAATTGGCCATAAATCTCCCTTCTGTTTCCAGTTTTCAAACCAATTATTTTTCTGATTTATTCATTCAACAAAAGTTATAGGTATTGGATATACATCCTTGAACCAATCAAACAAATTTAACTCTCTCATTCTAGAGAAGGCAGTTAAGAGTAATAAACAAAAGAATGAACAAAACAACTACAAAAGTCCAATCATCTTCCTGTGCCCAGGTTTCAAAGAAAACCATGAAAATTGAAGCCAGGCCTTGGGCCACACCACTATTACAACCCCAGCCACCAGGTACAGATGCGCCCTATCCCAGAGAGACACTGAAGCTAGACCTAAGAAAGCTGTTGGAGTTGCAGATGCATTTGGGGGTAGAAAGTTAATACAAAATTTAGGGTGGTAGGAGTCTCTGACCTGTAGATGAGACTCAGTCCTCTTGGGTATGTAGGACCCCACATGGTTTCCAGAGATTCCTAGAAAGAAATGTTTGCATATACCCACAGTAGCATATTCCAGGTGTGTGATGCCTTTTAGTGACCCAGTGCTTGTCTTTGTGTCTAAACCAAACTTAATTTGTCTTGTACTGTTTTCAGGTTATTAACACATAATTCTTTAATAATTCCTTCCTGCTTAGTTTCATGTCTCTATTCATATTATGGGAAATATAAGATTTTGGCAAATGAGTATTACTTGGCGGAACCATGTGTTAGTTGCCAGTTTATCATCCCTTGGAGAGATAGATCCTGGCTGAAAGTGAATCCAAGACGGAGGAAAGCAAAGGTTAGATGTGGAAAGAGGAACAGATACCTGATCACATAGGTTATTATTTTTATGACTGTTACTGCTGTTGCAGTTATTGTGGATACATGGGTAGAAGTTCAATGTGAAATGGCATCTGAGAGTTCTGTGTTCCAAGTGCTACCCACTGCTGGTCACATCCGAGCCACCTGTGGAGCTGATGACAGGACATATATTTAGGGCCTTCCCTTGGATATTCTGGTTAGTAAATCTGAAGTAGGGCCCAGGAATCTTCAGTTGAAAGAAATTTTCCAGATGATTCTGAAGTAAAGCCGGCTCCAAGAACCACTGATCTCGGCCGATTTTATCCTCCAATAGAGAAGCACATTAGTGGTTCCTGTGGAAGCATTGGTGCCCTGGAGTTCCCGAGCCCATTCATTCCATTAGTGGGCAAGTCCATGTACATATCACATGCAATTATTATAATGCTAAACGTGGTCCTTTTGCACTTCCCCACTTTGATACTAACTTGTTCCCAGGAACAACCCAGGACCAGTTTTCTCCCTCCTTTTCTGTTAGCCATTTGTGTGTGTGTGTGTGTGTGTGTGTGTGTGTGTGTGTGTGTGTGGCTAGAGGGAGGGAAGAGAGGGAGCTCCTCAGCAGTTTCGTTGTTCTTCATATGGCAGTTTCTGGACTCTTCTGAGCATCACCCAGAAGGGTAAAGAGGGTTTAAAATATGGTTCCCTGGAGGCTATGTTTGTTGGATTGGGACTGTAAGATAAGTTACTCAGGTCATATTCCTACTAACACACACACCTCATAATGGCCTATGCTCCCTAATTCCTTCTTCCCTCCAGCTTCCTGAACCACCCTGTTTCTCCTTGAACATCAGCATCAATATTTCCATGCTCTCTGAAGACACACCTTTGATTAGATTCATCATGCCATGGGAAACGCTGTTCATATCCCGCAGTGGAACAGTATTCAGTGGATATGTAAAAGGTCAGACAAGGTGGAAGGGAAGCAGGGAAATGTCACACTTAAATGAATGATACATTATGTTCATCAGAGGTGTTTATACTAAAAGGAAAATAAAACTATGATTGCATGTAAACAGAACCCTTAATGTAACCTAATCAATGCATTTATGCTGCAAAAGAAGCCAGAATCCAATAACACGTTATAAAATACCTACACATTGTGGAGGGGCAGAGTTGTCAAACCAGGTCTATAAATTCTCACCAACAGACACATACTGAGCTTCTATCTGGTAACTGTATTAAAACAGTAAAGCTTATTAGTCATTGCTTTTTAACTAAGTAGCAACACTCCAAAGATCTACTGTGAAAAGACAAAGATGTGTGTGAGTAGAACTGAGTGGCATTACTGAAACAAATGTGTAGATTGATTGAAAGCAAACCTAAACTGGATTTTACCTCAGATACCAGGATGGTCCTGTGGACTTTAGCCAAGTGTCTTTAAGGAAAAATGCAACCTCATCCTGGTGTGTGTGCATGTGTGAGAGCATGCACATGTGTGCATATACACAATATTTTTAAATTAAGAATGAAGTATTTCTGGATACATGGCCATTAATCAAAATTTGTAAAAATTTTAAAACCCCAAATTCCTGTTAAGGCCTTTTACAGAAGAGAGAACAAAGATGTCTGAGGAGGCCAGACAAGGCTGCTATACATTTTCTATAGACTGAATGGTGTGTCCCCACAAAATTTATGATGAAACCTAATCCCTGATGGGTTGGTATTTGTAGATGGAGCCTTTGGGAAGTGCTGAGGTCATGAGGTTGGGGCCCTGATGAATGGGATTCGTATCTTTATGAGAAAGACCCCACAGAGCTCTCTCTCCCCTTCTACCCTGTGAGGACACAGAAAGAAAATGGCAGTCTATGAACCAGAAAATGGGCTCTCAGCAAACACAGAATCTGCCAGAGCCCTGATCTTGGACTTCCTTGTCTCCAGAACAGTAAAAAATACATTTATGTGGTTTACAAGCTACCCACTCTCAGGTATCCTGTTATAGCATCCCAAATGAACTAAAACAACCTTCATGGTTTTAAAATACAGCTCCATAGCCAGAGCCCTCAGGTAAGGTGAGAAGACATGGGTTGATGTTAGCTTTGGCTACTTGCAGAACAGCTTAAGTCTACAGTGGTTGTTCAACATGAGACAATATAATCATGGAATAGCTAAATACAATCTGTTACATTTTTCCCAAAGCAGCAAAAATGGGAGCATCTGTCATACTGTCTGTTATTAATACATGATGTACATCGAGGCGTGTAGGTACATACGAAGGAACAGGGACGTGTCAACATAAGGCAGAGAAACAGATGGTATGCTCCTTTAAACATGTTTTCTTGTCAACTTTGGTAGAACAAATGCTCCTTCTATGCTTTAATTTGTAAAGTATATGTTTATTTTTAAACTGAGAATGTCTACCACATAAAGAAAAAAATTTAGTAGCAGTTCAGTGTTTCTTAAAAATGATTTATCTCTTGTGCAGCACTTTCTGAGCCAAGTAACCAATTTTATTTAAAAATTGAAAAATGACAGAGGATTATTTTTAGAGCAATTTTTCTACTCATGCCCTGTAACCTCTAAAGAAGTCAGGCCCATGATGACATGCACAGAAAGCAACAAAATTGTCAACATCTATATTTATTTCTTGAAGAGGACTATCTAATCAGACATTAGATGATGCCTTTGTGACCACGATTCTCAAATGGATGTGATTATTCTATCTTACTACTTTTAGAAATATGATTTACAGCTCCCTTCTGCTTATTTTTCACTCGGTATGTCTATTATGTTTCCTTTTAAAGGCTGTATTAAAAAAAAAAAAAACATTTAACTTAATGTAAAAGCAGAAAAAGAAATTGGCAAACTGGCAGAAACAATTTGAGGTAAAAAAAATATATTCAGGGAACATGAGTTTCAGATATATGACTGCTATTTGTCCCAGGCCTGGATATGCTTTCTTCAGCTCTAGGGCCTGTGGCCTCCCATCTCAGCGAGGTCGAGAGAAACTGGCTGGAGTGATCTAAAGCTTGGAGCAGAGGGAGCAGTCTCCTGGGCTTCGGTAATATTCCATGTTACCTTCTGATGTCCCTATCATGGTAGCTGGACCCGAGAATGATTCAGGACTCCGCAGGCTCCTCCCGGGGTGGGTGGGGGGGTTCCTTTTAGTATCCTCGTCTCAACATGTAAGGGGAAACTTCACACTGATCCATTTAGACACTTGCTCACAAACATCCAGTGACGTGTCATTGCTGCCAGGGGTCCTCCCCAGTTTGAATGCTGTTTTCCTCTCTGTCCTTATCACCCTCTATGGCTCCTGAAGAGTGCTATGCATTTTGTTGAAGGAAAATCTGCCATATTCTCCCTTCCCAATGTCACATATTCTCCCACGTGGTCCCCTCTGCCAGGAATGAGCCACCCATCACCTACCTATTCTCCTATTTCAGTTTAGCCACCACCTTCCCTACAAAAGCCTCCCTGATTCATCCAAATAGAAACCACCTCTCAACAATCAGATTAAAGGCTTTTTATTACCATCTTCAGTGGCCACTGTATTGATCATCTGTGTACACAATGGTCTTCCCCCTCAAGGAGAAGAGTCTTGAGGGCAGTTACCACCCTGATGGCTCTCTCATGTCTCGCGTGACTGAGCACAGGTCTGGCAGAGAGAAGCTGCTCCAGAATGGTTGGCTCAATTCACTGCTCAGTAAAGCTCTTGTTCCCAGTTTTGGGAAGTTGAGAGTGATGAGTTCTAGCCCAGAGGGTGCTAAGAGCTGAGGACAACTCTTGGATGAGTTCATTGTCAATACCATAACACACTGACCTCCAGGAGGAACCACAGTGTCAGCAGCCACACAACCTTGATACGGTCACAAACAGGTCCTGTCATGTTCTTACGAGAGGCCTCTCTTCCATGTGGTCAGCTGTTGTGTGCGCCTGGACGACTGGCACGGTCTCCTGGCCCTCCTGCTCTGGCTCAGCTGGCACAGTTGAGGTCCATCACAACTCAAAGCAAAGGCAGCGGCAGCAGGAGCAACAAACTTCCCTACCTGGGACCCTTCCAAACAAGAAGCAGAGTTCATTTTTGGCCATTCGGTGGATTGGCGCTTCACCCTTCAGGGCTATCTCCTGAATCTATATCCCTGCAACTCATTTTTTCATCTGGAGTGCCACCCACTCCTTTTCAAACCCGCCCCACCACACGATACTTTGTCAAAATTATAGTTTCTGGCAACGGAAACTCTTCAATTGTGTTCCGAGCACCAATTTTCCTCTGAGCTGTGAAAAAACATGAAGACACGAGACAGAGTTGGAGACATTTGTCAGAAAAAGCAAAGACAACCAGTTGAAATTTACTTATACAGGAAATAATGCATTTTTACTTTTTTGTATCCACCTCCCTCTCATTAATATATTCATATAATAATTAAAAAAAAAAAAAGGAGTAGCTACCAGACGCCTGACATTTTCTCAGCATGCGGGATATGCACTGAAGAGCATGAAGAGACAGCCCTCCCTGCGCTCTTGGCAAGGCACTGGGGAGACAGACAATGAGCAATAAACTTAGTAAATAAGTAAATTATATCATTTGCTATGGACAAAAGAATAGAGCAAGAATTCAGGGCATTGGAAGTTCTGCGGCAGAGTGTGCAGGTTGTGGGGGCTCAGATCACATTTGATCAGACTTGGTGGAGGTGAAGAGTAAGCCCAGCGGGAGGTGGGGGGGGGGAGGAGCAGTCAGGCAGAGGGGTTGCAGAATCCTCAGGCAGGAGTGCTTGGGGACAACAGGAAGGCCATGTGGCTGGAGCACCGTGAGAAGGGCAAGTAGCAGGAGGTTTGTGCAGTGATAACAGGAAAATGGCCTTCTAAGCTGTTGTAAAGTCTTTGCATTTTCTTTCTTTCTTTTTTTTTTTAGTCAAAGCAGAAAACATTTTCCTTACTGTAACAGAAAAGAGGGAGTGCTTTGAGGTGGTCTGCCCTGACTGCAGATGTGACATCGGTCTTCACTCACTTGACACACTGTCCTGTAGAACAATCAGTTCCACGAACACAGCACTCTAGCCAAACACGCAGGTGTTCTTGAGCAGCCACTCAAGGCAGACCCAGGAAGGAAGAATGAACGTCAGTGGAGGTGAGGAGAGGTTTGAGATTCAACCGAGACATTAAGCACTACTGTGTGTAAGAAGGGTTTCTAGCAGAGAGAGCTGCTCAACAGTAGGCATTACACAGAAAAGGCGCAACCACAAAATGGCTACCTAAGTGCTTGCGAGGAAATGAGGAGATTGCAAAGAACACCATCGAGAATACCATTTATGGCCTCATATATCTATATGCCAAAAGCTCTGTCTAGGAAATAAAAAAAAAACAAAACTGTAAAGAAAACAAATTCATGACTGCCCCTCTAGGCACCTCAGAAAGCTACTTGGATAGAAGTCATGGCTACTGTATCATGGTGGAGACAAATACACTGGCAAGGGTGAAGGCGTAGTCTGTAAATCAACAAGTTATGGCTATTTATAGAATTTCATGAAACTGGCAGTGGGCTGATGTGGAGGAAGGACGTGGGACTGTGTTCCCAACACACATGATACGTAACCTGTCTAGTTTTAGCAGCTAAAAATGTTTGCTCATAATGTAGCATATTATGCTTGATACACTTACCAGAAATTCAAAGAGAAGGATGATGCACTTATTTTTGTGTGTTGCCTGGAAACTGTCATCTTATCCTTAGTCAATTGGGTGAATTTTAAAAAGGAGAAAGGAAAAAAAAATAGGTGCTACAAAGCCACTCATGATCCTTCCGCCCTGCCACACACAGCAGAGGGCGCTGGGCTGTGTTTCTCGTATCAGTGTGGGCAAACTGTGAAGAAGGGGTGATGTGTGTCCCATGACTCTGAATCCTTATATCCCCCTAGTTCCCACTTCCTCTGCACACCCCTACCTCTTATAATTTCATTTGGCGTCCCAGAGAGCTGCCTCCTCAACCTTCCAGCTTCTACCCCATCCCAGGGAGATCCCAGGGAGGTCAGCAACACCAAAAGTGGCCAAGAGGTCAAGGGAAAGTTAGACTGAAAGATGCCCATTGTATTCAATGACAAGGAGGCCATTTGTGATCCGGGCAAGAGAAGTGTTCATGCAGGGCTGAGGAATGAATGAGAGGTAAGGGACTGAAGCCAGTCAGTTTAAGAAATCTGACTACGAAAAGAAGGGGGTGGAGTGAGGCATTTAAATTTTAAGGCAGGAGAGCCTCAAGCATTTTATTTTTTTATTTTTTTAATTGTCTTTTTTTTATTATTATTATGTTATGTTAATCACCATACATTACATCATTAGTTTTTGATGTAGTGTTCCATGATTCATTGTTTGCGTATAACACCCAGTGCTCCATGCAGAATGTGCCCTCTTTAATACCTATCACCAGGCTAGCTCCTCCTCCCACCCTCCCCTCTAGAACCTTCAGTTTGTTTCTCAGAGTCCATAGTCTCTCATGGTTCGTCTCCCCCTCCGATTTCCCCCCTTCATTTTTCCCTTCCTACTATCTTCTTCTTCTTCTTTTTTTTTTTTTAACATATAATGTATTATTTGTTTCAGAGGTACAGGTCTGTGATTCATCAATCTTACACAATTCACAGCGCTCACCATAGCACATACCCTCCCCAATGTCTATCACCCAGCCACCCCATCCCTCCCACCCCCCACCACTCCAGCAACCCTCAGTTTGTTTCCTGAGATTAAAAATTCCTCATATCAGTGAGGTCATATGATACATGTCTTTCTCTGATTGACTTATTTCTCTCAGCAATGACATGGATGGAACCGGAGGGTATTATGCTGAGCCTCAAGCATTTTAAAATGCTAAACGTTAATGGCAAGGAGCCAGTTGCAAGGAACAGGTTGATGATACGGAAAAAAGGAGGGAATAATCAATAGCACAAGGCCCTGAACTAGAATGTGATTTTAATACAAGATGGTACATGATTCTGGCCTAGCCTTTCACCTGTTGCTGAGATCCAGCGAACAAGTGCAGGGAAATGTTTCTGGCTGGCCCCGCACATTCAAGAAGCTTAAGTTTCACCATTCAGTAGGATTCTGAGTGCTGGAGCCATTAAACAAATCTAAGAAATGACAGGTCATCTATATCTAAAGTTATATGATCCAGAAAAGACTCCCTGTACTCTAATATGTGCATAACATTTTCTTAATGTCCTCTGAGGTCTGCAACTAATATTATGATAAGCCACTCTAACCATTTCTGAAAGCCATTTCCACATTAACATTATCCAATTGATTTTCATTATCCAGGGAACTTTTTTTTTTCTCTATAGATCTATTGCATCTGCTCTGCCTTTAATTGTTTTAACAACAAGCATCATCTCCAAGCAAGACATTTACGGAGACATAAATGAGTTTGACCTAAACTCCAAACTCCCTGTGATTTCAAGAGAGCTCAGCTCTGACCAACAAAGATCTGAGCCAAAGGGAATATACTTGTCAGCATAACATATCTCAATGTTAATGGTTTGATTTTCAAAGAGAATCTTACAGAAAATGCAGGTGGGAAAGAATCACTCTGTATCATGCAAATTGGGATATTTCATCCTGGAATTCCTATTCTAGTACATTTTAAAAAATCTTAGGAGTCTTGGGTCCTCCTTTCCCCCCACCTAAAAGCAAGCATGCATGATAAACCCTCCTATGATGGCAGCACTGGTGGCCGCATGGCGACCCACAGACAGGGAACCAGTCTGCCCCACAGTACAGCAGAGAGAGGCTATTCTGGGTTGTGAGTAACCAGTGGCCTGTACATTGTTGCACACAATGAAGGAAAGTAGAATACTCTCAGCCATCAAGTAAAGATTCTGGACTAAAGTAAACATGGAATAACTGAATATACAGAAGCTGAGAATTTTCTGCAAGTGAGTAAAGAATCTGATCGTGAAGAAGACAATAAGAGCATTCACAACACATAGATGAACACCAGCAAACTTGACAACATTAAAAGAGATTCCCAGACCCAACCAGATCAGACCAAAAGAGGTGCAAGTCCCTAGTGACAGTGGGCCAGGTGTTCTCAATAATTAGGGACACCACATTAGACCTGAATATGCGACTCCCCTAGACAGTGAGTACAGTGGTTGATGCTAACACTACAGCATGTCAGATAGGGTTCTCATTGCCCTGTAGATCCAGCATTCCCAATCCCTTCTGTTAAGAATTTGCTCCATCCATTGTTAGTAATAACAACAATGGCTGGATTGAATATACTCAAGCTTATTTCAGGCAAGATTCTGTCACTTGTATAGAATCTGTCTTATTTCTTTTTTTTTTTTCCTTTTAAAGACTATTTGAGAGAGAGGGAGCACAAACGAGGAGAGGGGCAAAGGGAGACGGAGAGGGAGAAGCTGACTCCCCACTGACCAGGGAACCTGACATGGGACTCAATCCCAGGACGCTGAGATCATGACCAGAGCTAAAGGCAGACGGTTAACTGACCGAGCCACCCAGGTGCCCCATAGAATCTGTCTTATTTCTAAGAATGCTGCATATTACAGTAGACATTGATTTCCATTTTTCAAGAGAAGACTGGCTACTAGACTTCAGTGGATCTTTTATAATTCTTACAGAACACCATGTTTTTATACTGACAAAAAATGTCAAATTTGGGTCATATTGCTTTATGGATTCAAACATGACATAGACCAGTAAAGAAGGAAATTTTAGTGTATTAAAAGTAGACGGGGCTCCTAAGTGGATACCTCAGAATAGGCTTGTACTAATCCTAGACTGATCCTTACTTAATGAAAGAATATTTTCTGATTTTCTTAAAGCATTCTTCCTGTCTGTTAGATAAAATGCTCCCAACTATTTAGCTTAGGAAAGTACTTAGGCAAATCTTGTGAATGTAAACAGTTGCTTTGGTTTCTACATAGGTGAAGGTTGTTGATAATTTTATGGAAATGCACTCTATCTACAGCCACTTCTGTCAGAGAATCTGAAGCTGCATGGTTTTGTATGAAGCACATCGAGCCAGACCCAGTGAATTCTCTTAAGTGCTACTATAGTCAGCTCTGCATTTTAGAAATGACCAGACCTAGAATCTGCTGGAAGCAGTGGGAGGCAGCCCAGAGCGGGCTGCGTGGACCACTCAGAAAAGCCTGATACTAGGCTGCCAGAGTCAGTCCTTCTGCCTCTGTTGGCATCAACCAGGGCTTGATCTGAAAAGATTTGGCTTCTGTTTTCGACAAATGGGGGAAGATGTCCAAAAGAATGGAAAACAAATTGTCCTGATTAGGGTTTTTCCAGAAGCTGACCCTGAGACAAGGTTTTAAGTGCAAGTAGGTTATTTGGAGGCTGCACCTAGGAACCCCTGGTAGGGAAATGGGGAGGTGTGATGGAGAAGAAGGAAGCCAATAGAGGGCAGGGGGAACCGCAGCTCTGCCCTGCCAGGATCTCAGGGGACAGTGTAGAACACACCTGTCACTCCACCTTGGGAGGAGGTGGCAAGGAAGCTGAGATACTGATCCATCAACTCCCCATCTGTCATTGGTTGAAAGCTGCTTCCTCGTGCACAAACTCACCAGCACTTCTGGCTTCCTGGTGCACAGGTTCCGGAGCAAGGAAAAGAAAGTGCTCAGGCAGAGAGTGACAGGAACTAGCAGTCAGGTGGCCTTTGGTGTGCAGAGGTGTTGAGGGGCATGGGTGCTGGGTATGGATGAAGACTAGATCTGTGCCATGGGTCACCAGATGCATGGGGACCAGGTCTCTCAGCAGGGAGAAAAGACCTTGTCTCAGTCCATTCAAACTGCTATAACAAAATTCCCATAAACTGGGTGGCTTATAAACAACAAACATTTGTTTCTCACAGTCCTGGAGGCTGGAAGTCTGAGATCATGGAGCTGGCATGGAGGGGTTCTGGGGACGGCCCTCCTCCTGGTTGCATACTGCCAACTTCTCAGTGTCCTCACAGCAGAGAAGGGGCTAGGGAGCTCTGTGGGTTCTCTTTTATAAGGGCACCTATCCTCTTCATGAGGGTGAAGAGGAGGTTGCAGCTCCTCATACAGTCACACTGGGCATTAGGATTTCAATGTGAATTTGGGGGAACTGAACACTCAGACCCTAGTTGGCCCTGGGGAGACTGCCTCAACTGGAACAGTCTAAGGAGATGGTGCTCCTTCTGCTCCTTCTTCACAGCCGCTCAGCCCCCTCCTTTGCAGCCCGTCCCGTCC